>NW_026889765.1:24570000-25032500 GCF_033153115.1 Saccostrea echinata | reverse complement strand
AAACTTTCTGTTCTATAGAAAGTGTCAACATTAACATCCGAGCATTTGTCCTCCACTTGCAATCTTACTCGAACATCGTTCTTTACAGTTTTGATACATGTAGCAATACAGTAGGGATTTATTTAAGCTTTAAATTTTAGTTGAAAATTTTGTTTTACAATTCCTTTTTTTCTATTTTCTTTTTGAGTTATCTAATAGTAGATTTTAATTTTTTTTGTGTTTATGGACAGAAAATACTAACAAACTGCATGTAAAATAGATGTAAATTCAGCAATCCCACACTTTTTAACATTTAACATTGGGAATTGTGATTCAGCAAAAGTTATGTTGGATAAATTCAAATATCAAAGCAAAAATTATGTTTAATTCTTGTACAAGAATTTCCAAACATTAATTTGAAAGAGGTAATGAGTAGAAAATGTACGTGTCATATATAAAAAAGAAAAGTTTAGCAAATTTGCAGTCTTCGTAAGTCTTCATAAACAGGACATCTTTCTGGGGGTACTGGTAATAAAATTTCAGGATTACTTACTTCTAACAAGGTACAGAGAAAACAGGAAGATAATGGGGATAAGAAAACCCCAATCCATTCTAAGCATTGTCACCTTTCGAGAAGATAAACCTTCTATGAATGACAGATGCATCATGCAAACTTTAATACCCTTCTGAAGCAATTTTGATGCACAATCTGCTTTCAAAGTGCTTCAACACGTGAACAATTAAAAAAATCTCTGCAACATGCATTTTTTGATCTCGAGATAAAGGTATATTTATCGTAATGCAGAATACACTATTCTTCCTCTTTAATTAACCGAAAACTTAAAAATAAGTAACTAAATGATTAAATAGAAATGAAAAAGAGATAGATAGCAGCCTTAAATTTAATTTATAATAGATAAACGGTTTAAATTTTCTATTGTCAACTCCTCATATTTATTTTGAAAAGTTTTGAATTAGAATGACTGATTGAATATTGTTTTAATCCCATTGGAGAAGTTTTTATAAAGAGAAGTCACCATATATAGGCTAAGAGCTTGATTTTCATTATAGCACTGTGGCTTCTTTATTACAGTGGAATTGCAAAAAGACCAAACATAGGGCGTTAAGTCCATTCATTCTTTTTGTATATGTTATTATAGTTGTACTTTTGTATTTCGATATAAAAAAAAGTATCAAATTACCATTTACTTCAAAGAACTGTTCAATCCATTTTTAAAGGTTCTTTGCTTTTTCGTCTCAACACGAAATAACAAACAAACTTTTATCTCAAATGTCATATTCTTTGAATACATATATGCAGGTAAAAATCTATATAATGACATTGTGTAATTCAGAGTATTTAAATTATAATTTTATTAGGACTATTCTCAAAGTTGTTCAGTTTATCTGTACGGTTTTCTATGCGTAAGATTCTATTGCATTTTCATGAGTGTTTTTTTTCTTTTAATTTATGTACATGATATATCTCAAAGTGCCTGTATATCAAACAAGAGGTCCAAGGGCCTTAAAGGTCACCTGAGTATAATACAACATTGTAAAAGATCCATAAAAAGTACAGCACTGGAGGTACTATGAGCATGATGAAAAAAAAACGTTACAATTTTTAAAGTGCCCATTCTAATATTTTAAATGTGACCTTGAACTTGCCAAAAAGACCTTGGTCAATAAAATGACACATCACCTGGTTATAAGTAAACTTCATTCTGCATTACAAAGTTATACACATGTAACGTAAACAAGAATTTTATGCTTTTTCTGCCAGTAACCTTGAATTTTCCGGTATGGCACTTGGTCAACATCCTCAAGTCATAGACAATCTTTGTACCAAGTATGAGCTTCCAATGATTCTCTATTACAAAGTTATAGCCCAGACATGAATACTATACTTTTTCTGTTATTTGACCTTGAACTTGCCAAATGACCTTGCCTCAAGGTCAGGACGTACTCTTGAGTCATAAACAATCACTGTACCAGTATAAGCTTCCAATGATTCTCCATTAGTAAGTTATAGCCTTGATAAGATTGTACAGCCAGATGAACAAGATGATTCCTACATGTATATACCCCTCTAAACTGTACGCCCCCCCCCCCCCCCCCATTTGTCACTATCACTAATCCATATCGTGCTTAAGCAATTTTAGAACTCATTCTCTCCCACACTGGCCTCTCTTTTTTAAATGAATATTTTATGTACAAATATAAGGTATTTGTGTCTCTTTATTTTTCTAATATTTACAACTCTCTCCGACCATTTTAAAAACTATATATAAAAGTACTTTTTGTATTATAGATGATGATAATTCTTGTACAATTATCTTATTCCTCTGAGCTTTCAATTTCATTATTTACAGTGATTAATTAGCACTAGTGAATAGCAAAGGGGAATAACTTCTCTCAGTATACTAAAAATTTACAGAGCCTTACCCTAGCACCAGAGACCCTAGACCCAGGGGCCGAGAAATTTACAATTTTGGAAGAGGCACCCTTGGTCATCATAACCATGCACTAAGTATGTTTGCAAAATACCCAAGGGCAGAAAAAAAGATTTTTACAGAAATAATGCATTTTTACGATATATTCAATAAAGTCCCGCCCTAACACCAAAACCCCTGTCAAAGGACATAATTTTTAAAGAAGCTATTATTGCTCATCATAACTATGCAATTATTTTGTCTGCTAAATACCCAGGATCAGAGAAGAATATATTTAGATAATTTATGCATTTTCAATATATGATATATAGAGCCCTGCTCTACCACTAGGAATCCTTACCCAGGGGCCATGGTATTCAAATTTTGAAAGAGGCACCCTTGCTTTTCATAACCATTCAGTTAATCTGCTAAATACCCAGGAGCAGAGAATAAGATTTTCAAAGAAGAAATGCATTTCGCTATATAATCAACAAAGCCCGTTCCTAAAAACAAAATCCATGACACCGGAGCCATGAAATTCATTATTTTGGAAGAGGCACCCTTGTTCATCATTACTCTGCACTTACTATTTGCTTAATACCTAGGAGCAGAGAAGACCCCCCCCCCCCCAGGAGCAGAGAAGAGAACAGTAATGCACTTTCACTATATAATCAACAGAATTCACCAACACCAGAAGCCCTGACCCTGGGACCTCAAATTTCACAATTTTTGAAGAAGCGGCCTTGCTCACCGTAACTCTGCACTTACTTTATATGCTTCAATACGCAGGAGCCAAAAAGATTTTCAAAGAATTAATGCATTTTCACTTCATAATCAATAAATAAAACCAGAACTCCTAGGTGTGGTATTTGAGGTGGAACTTGTCGTACAGCATGAAGTGCTGAACTGGAAATCATACATTAAAAACATTTTAAATTACATGACATTTGCCGCATTTACCTATACAAGTTGCATATGAATATAATATTAAATTAGTATTTTTAAAAAATTGGCATTCTTATTAGTTATGTTTTGTTTTATACAAAAACTAGTAAAAGGAAACACTTTGATTTCTAGTTCCCGAACATTGTTGCCTCAGAGAAATCTTAGTGATTATCATTTCTAAAAGTTCATCTTTTCAATGAAAGGAAGAGAGAGATCGTTGCTGACCAAAAGAAAAACCAGAAGAACTATTTAGAATACTTGTATTTGTGTGTGCAAATCATTATTTTACACTGTTGCTTGAGACTAAGCATCATTAATTTGCAGTTTTTGCTCTTTATGCATCATAAACTATTGGATGAAGTAGTTATCAAATTCTGCTATAAACAATTACACAGTGTTATCAACAGCTGTCACATAAAATTACAAAATTTCGGATTTTTTGTTGCGATTAGGAATATGGTGATACTCGTGTACGTGATCATAAGCCATATAATAAAATTCAAAGAATTATTACCATTTAAAATAATTGTATATATATCCACTTATTCTTTTAAATATATATTTTCTTGAGGTTTTTGTCATCTTGCAAGAGTTATTGACAACTTACATGTAACCATATAACAGGAAACGTTCTTTTATGTTGTTTGTGTATAGGATGTAGGCTCTAATTTTCCCTTTTATTTCTGTTATTGATATATAACAAAAATTGGCTTACTCTTCATTGAATATTCAAATATTGCAAATTAGAGTATTAGACATGAATGGTATTACATAAATTTGAGAGGCGATATCGGTCCTAAATGAAAAAAATACAGTTCTATTATGTATTTGTATTATCATTATCTTACATCTATATATATGGAATATATACAGCATGAGAAAAATGGATTCTTACTGTTCAGTCTGCCCAAATTCATTCATCTATTTAATGTGCATGTACGTAATTCATTCTTGAGCACATTGAAATTTTGACATGCAATTTTGTATTTATTCCTCTTTAACGTTTAGGCGTTAAACTTCAAAGGATTCAGGCTAGAACCTATCCATGAATAACTTACGTATTACCCGGGTCCTCCAATTACTGAATGGCTTAGATATGAATTCCAGTCATATTAGACTCTGTTGAAAAGAAAACATAAAGAATAACTTCTAAAAATTCTCCAGAAGACTTAAAGTATATGTCGAACATCACGGTACAAGCACGCAACTATTTTGAAATCAAATCAACATCGATACACCAAGTTCGAAATAAAACATTCAAATCCTACACACAGCTACCTTTGCTGAATACCTCAGGGATTGTTTTATCAGCAGAAGAAGGCTATCTTCAGCACATTTGGACACACATTAATCATAGCCTCGCTGGGGCATATTGTAGAAGCCCGAACTAAGCGGTTAGTCATTAAAACAATACTCGGTACTTTTATATCTCGTAGTCTTAAAATAGAAAAATTCAGAATATTCAATTTTGCACGGTAAAAAGGAAAGGTTATTTTAATTTTTTTTAGATATTGAGAATAGATGGTCATAAATTTGAGAAATTCCATTTCTTAGAGAGAAAAAACTGAACATATCTGATATTCTAAACAGTTGCATCAAATCAGAGGCTGCATGAAATAAAGAAGTGTTTTCAGAGATTTATATTCTTAGCACCTGCATTGCAAAGTTTACATGTAGATTAATTTTTTATAGCATTCTAAATTAAGGATATTCATCATAAAAAAAATAATAATAATTACAATTCATGATCTTTGTCTTTAGCTAGGTTTGTTAATTTTAATTCTCAAGAATTTTTAGGAAATGTCACTTCAAATTACAATTTCATCAATTATCAACTAAACATCCTTTACAATAAATTCATTTCGGTAAAATAAATCATTCATTTCTTTTCGACTTTGGCTAATCGTCAATTTCTTCGAAATTGGCAGTGGATGATGTTAGTCGTTTAAAAGAGTGTTGTCTATTTTTTTTAAATGATGTAATGGTATAGTTATTCTTAAATTTATCTTTAATTGTGTATTTTGTATCATCTTTATTACTAGCAAATGTCAGGTAATTCTTCAAGAAATCCTGATAAACTAATTAAAAAAATCGTACGTGATAAATGCATTGGCAATTCCAAGCATTTATGAAACACTTCAAAAAATCGAAACACACATGTTGTATAAGTGGTAGCAAGATCATCTCTTTGAATAATCCTGCGTGACATTGAGTGGATCATATACCTTATAAAAAGAAATGAACGGAATGAAATGATACGGACTCAAAAGTTTAATCAAAATGATTAAGCTGAGTATCCTGTCCATAACTGTATTTCTATTGTTTACAATATACTGTAACAAGAATAGTGTGGCAGGTAAAAGTACATATGATAGCATTATTACATGTATTGTGGACTCTGTAATTTGCAAATTTGTTTGATTTATTCATAAGAGAAAATAGTTCTTTGCAATTATTCTAAGCAATGTGAAAGGAACATTTCATTTGGGAGCAGTAAGCTAATATGAATCAGATATGCTACCACCGATTTTTTAGAGAGCAGTATGGTTACAAACACAAAACTGATGTAGGATATTTACAAATAAAAGTCTTCACTTCACTTCAACATAACTTTCCTGTAGCAACCCCCTGAAAAGCAATATAATAATTTCTTTTTGCTTAAAAAAATATCTTTAGGAGATGATTCTCCTTGCTGGCGATTGAACGGGCGGTGCCAGTATACCAGTGAAAAATGCCATAAGTACAATAGCGCCCCCTTGTGTGGTGGACCTAACAACAGACAGTGCTGTGTCAGTGGTAAGAATGTTTGTATAACAGTGGTAGTTACCATTGGTAAATTCTATCTTAAAATTTGACTAGTTATATTTTTCTCTAGTACTGTCATTAGCAACAAATAAATATATATATCGTCGTCATGAAATTTTTCATTTTTATAATTTCCATAGGTGTAACTTTATGTTATAATAATGTCATTTTACTGATCTGATAGATGATCATCTACAACAACTATTATTCAGCTATTTACAGAACAGTATTAATTTTACCTAAAACAAGCTGTTGTAGAGACTTGTAGAATATACATGCGTGTTTTTATATGGCGTGCTTCCATTAAATTAATTGTCTTGAAACTTTTTAGTATATAAATTATGGAGTGCATAACCCTTGCTTTCCTTAGGAGCAGACCGACTCTGCTGGAACAAGTACCGCTTTGGATTTTGTCAAAATACCAGTGGACGCTGTCCTGGTGGTTAAAGTGTATGATGGCGCGAACTTGTGCGAACTCTAGACAGTGCTGTAGAAGTATCATCTAAACATTAATGAACTGTATAAACTGGCTAATAAAATGTTGAAAGCTCCAGATTTATATTAAGTCTTACAAATAAAGATAAAAGAAAAGAAAGGTCATGGAACATTTGAATATTTTAAAAAAGAAAATGTACTATTGTTTCCCTCAAACTTCTGATGAAGTTAAGTTTTAGATTTTTGTAAATTATATTGTTCGGAAGTTATGTCCACTATCAGAGGGTCATTAGATCTTACAAAGAGTTTTAATGTAGTGACATCAGTGTACCAAGTAACTTCCGATTAAGAGAACTTAATGTCTCCAATTGCTGGTTCAAATTAAGGTACAACTATCATTTGCTCCATCTGAAAAAGGGAAAATTGTTACAATCAATTTTTGAGTCTCCTCAAAATTTCCTCTTAACGTAACACCTGTTCAAAAGCTTCGATGATATCGATCCAGCGTAAAAATGTTTATATATATATATATATATATATATATATATATATATATATATATATATATATATATATATATATATATATATATATATATATATATATATAAACAGTACCAACCAGACCCAACCTGACACCCAAGCAGTCCCAGAAAGCAGTCCCCCGGACTGCTTTGGGACTGCTGCTCTGGGACTGCTCTGTGACCGCTCTGGGACTAACCTAGCAATCCCAGGGACTGCTTTCTAGGACTGCTTTGTTCAATGAAAATTATTCTGAGTGACAGCCCCGCCCCTTTTGTATTCTGAATTTGCAGGTTTCATTTTGAACAGTAGTTTTATTTACTTTCAGCAGAGAAGTTGTATAAGTAAAGTAAATTAACAAGGATTTTCCAAAAAATTAACAAGAACATTTAGCTACTGAAGGATATACGTCAAGCGCCGATTTTGCACCATTGCATTGTAAAATGAATTAGAAAAATTAATTAAATGTTGGTAATAATAAAAAGGTTGTTTTGCCAGTTAAAAAAAAAACAGAAGTCAGAAAATGATTTTTTAATCTGTGTATTTAACGTAAATGCAGGTGTTTGAAACTTAACAATTTATTTAATTAATTAAAGCTGTTAAATTATGTACTGAAAGTTTACATTATTCTATGTCCTAAAGGAAGAAACAATCACGGCATTAAAGTTTTCAAAGTTTTTAAAGTATTCAAAGCTATATGCTGTACTGGAATGTTATTATTTTAAAAGTGTAAAGTCAGCTAAGATAAAAAATTCAATGCCGATTTTTTTACTGCTTCAAAATAAAACCTAGTAATTAATTCAAATAAAGACAATCTTTTTCTATGAAATAATCTTCCGTCATATAAACAACGTAAGCAATTATTCGTTGATTTTTCTCTCGGATTAATTTTAAGTTTTACTAAATATAAAATTATATTTCTAAATAAATATGGTTGAAAATATCGAAAGAATGAATCGTTTAAACGTCCAAATCTGGTCCCCGGATAATTTACAAAAAAAATAAATTAAAGATTTTCTACATATTTTTGCCTCAATCTTTCCATCAAACATTGTAGTTTATTATTTTCAATTTCAATTTTTACTTCCATGTACTGTAATTTGGTATTTATTTGATTAATATAGCAGAGGTACGTTGTTTACATAAATTTCTCATAGACTTTAGGCCACACCCCCATTTTCCAAGCCAATTTTTTATATGAGCAGCAGGGATGTTTCAAGTTATCGGAAATACGGTCAATGTAAAGAGTTTATCTAGTCACTTACATTCATGAAAGAAATTGAAACAGTCTTGCGCTCATTTATTATTTCACAAAAAGGTGCAAAATCACAGGTGCTTGTCTCCATAGTAAAGGCACCTTGTTTACAAATTTCAACCGGCATATGATCTCATGAATAACAAAGCACTGAACACGTGACTCAAATCTATTCACTTTCGCGCTTTGATCACACCTATGCGACATCGTGTACGGATGTGTGCGAGCTATCGATGATCAAATCATTTTCAAATGGGTAATTAAAATTCTGGGAGAAATTTTTTTTGATTAAGATGTGTTAAGATTTTTGATTTACTTGTTACTAAACGCTATTTCAGTCGATTTTGTTTGATTTTATTTTCGGTATCCATCACTATTGTAGGCCTGTTGCATAGAGAGTTTGTTAAAATCAAAAAGTACACGAGTGGATTTCAACAATTATGAATTCCTAAATGAGGAAGATCATATTAACTTGTCTGGCATGAATAAACAGGATTTTGTTCAAAGCAATGCAATCTGGACTGTACAAGGAACACTGACACTGATGTTTCATTATCCACCAGCGATGATACTGACGTTCAACTGACGTTTTAATTTTCATTTTCTTAACGATTTATTTTTTGTACACACAGTGTAGTTTTTATCATAATTCAACCGCCTACGTGTTTTTGTTGAAGCACTCGGATTTAAATAATATATATATGCTCTGAAATAAATTCAAATTATACACATAAATAAAATTAGATTAAACGGATTAATTTTTTTTAACGTATGAAAAATAGTGTATCCTGCGTTATACGCTCGGTTTACAGATTCTATTGTGTATTTAATGTATAAACATATTTTTAACGAAATTTTAGTAAATCAAATATAACTCGTAAGATAAGCAGAAAAAAGCCTGCCAAATAATTTAATTAAGAATCTATGCTTATATTTTCTCGGTCTCTAGCAAGAAATAAGAGGGTTTTTACGTGTCAGCTATTCATAAAACTTAGTACATCTCGAACACACACTAATGTATTCACACTAATCGCTCACTTGATAGACGCTCCGCCTTCTCATTCAAATAATACAATGACCTACATAGCTGTAATGACTAAGCCGGGATTTTACAGTGAAGTATACGATTTTATCAAATCAATATCATGAGATTGTCTATATTGAAAGTTTCTTTCCCAAAAAATCTTTTATGAGTATCTATAAGACTATGCTTGAAGATTTTAGCTATACTATGAGAATGTTATGATTTGAAAAGGTAAAATTCTGCATTTAAAAAGGGACGAGAAAGCAGTGTTATGAAGATTCATTCTTTATTTCTTATTTCTTTTTGTGTACGTTTGACGAAAAACAAGATACACTTAACAACTGCATTGTCTCGCCGATCAAAAGCCGTACACGGTGTATAAAATGTGTAAACACCTGGCTAGTTTTCAATAGCCTATGGGCATGAATAGCAGACGGCCCACGCGTGTTATTTTGGTATCTGTGTTATACATCACTGACCATGCTGGTCAACAATCTTATGACATTTATTTCGTTCTTTAGACTGCAAAACCATTGTTTTAAAAATTATGGTATAAATGTATTTCAGGATTATTTAATTTCTAAAATATCTGAGATTGTCACTTGCATGATTTACATGTGCACACATCTGGTGTAAGGGCTCAGGAAATATTTTAGTGAAATTGTTTTACATTGCGTAAAGATTCTTACAAAAATGATATCGACAAGTCAATGAAAATGATAGCCAGAATATACAGTGTATTAGTAAGCAAAATTTGATTAAGAATTAACTGTCATCAGATTCATGATACACATGTGTATTTTCTCAAGATTCAACGTCAATAGAAACGTAATCCATGTATAAGGAGTAATAATTGTAGGATATATTTCAAAGTCATTAAATTTTAGTCTAAAAATAAGCCGTTATTTTGTTTTAACACATGATTAAATTTTTATAAAAATATAAGGGAACCATTACATGTATCAATAAATAAAATTTAATAAACAATGATTTAATTTGGTTTCAAATTAATATGCTACAGATCTACTCGGAATGTGAATATTTCTTCCTCTATCACCAAGACCTTTTTTCTGTAAAAGAAAAGAGTATACTTATATTCATAATAAATGTGATGATTTAAGTTTTCTATCATCAAATCCTCTTATTTAATTAAAAAAACGTTTTGAAATAGGTTGACTGATTGTATATTATTTTACTTCCAAATCGATTTTTTTTCACTCGCACAGATACGTCACCGTGCACATACATGTACCTTTAAAGAGGTTCAAAAATTAATGTACTCTCTAACTAATATATAACTTTCCATTTGTGGTAACATTTTTATATCTCCAAATTGCAATTAAGGGTAATTTCGATCAGAAATGTTGTGTATTCAAATTTATGGAAACCATATTTTGCTAAGAATGAAAGGGGTAATGTACTTAACAATACAGAGTTGTTGTATACTGAAAAACTGACCCAATTGAAATAAAAAATGTTCTTACGCTTTGTTCTCTTGATTTCTTTTTATATGCTGGTGCATGATGAAAAATAAAGAATTGAAATCAAAATGCTTTCCTAGAGTTCCATTCAAAGAATTCAGTCAACTTTGCCATGAATTATAGATTATTAAAACGGCGACGCGTATATAAATAAAACATATGAAAGGATGAAATTGGATTATTGTTTGAGAAGAATGCATTGATCAATAAGATAAGGCTTTCAGTGTCTTGCATTTTTGTAAGACAGCCTGTTACTCGCTTTATTAATCTATTTGAACATCAAATGAACGTAAACAAGATATTATTTTACTGAAAAATTGTTTCTATATAAAGATTAGTATTCGCCTTTACTTTTGCCGTTAATTTTTACATTTTTATTATTTCTTATCATATTCATATTATAGTTTTATATCTTTTATTTATTTATAAATGACTTCTTGTATTGACCTTCCTAGTCCGGGATAGAGAAAAAAGAAAGAAAACTCCTCCCATATTAACATGAAGGTAAAGAATGATAGAAATGCTAATCATGTATCTGCAAACACTGAAACAATTTTAAAAAAGATTTATCCTCTTTGATTTATATTTAAAGCTTTAAACAAAACTCTAATTCAACTTTACATACATGGACTCTGAATTAAATAAAGTTAAGTCCGTATTACAAAGGGATGATTGCATACATGATTACTTAATTGTTTTTAGTTTTTCAGAGTAGAGTTTAATATATAAACTTTAAACGCCCATAACTAGCACCCGAATGCGCTAGCATCTGGTGCTAGTATCCAGGTAAGTATTTGAAATTTGGGAGTTCTGAGAGCTAGCTGTTAGCAAAATTGCGACATTCTCAGTTTTCTCGACGATTTTTTGTACAATCATGCATGAAATATTCTGAAAAATTTCAACTGCATTTTAAGATATGGACATTCGCATGACTCTGATGAGGTATTGGCTATCATATTTTCTTGTTTACAAAAACGCTATGATTGTGTAACAATCAACTGAATTTTCACCTAAGCTTCTGAAATTTGTCTTTCTATGCTTAGTTGAAACCGGAAAAAAGACTTTCTTTGTATTAAGCTTAATTTGATTGAAAAAAAAATCCTTAAATAAATAAATTTATAATTCAATAATAAAAATAATAACTAAATATTTGTAATATAAGACAAAATATAATAGTGGCACTAAATGTTCCTTTTCAAAATAGGAAAATAATTAGGTTTACTAAGGGTAGCCACATCTCTAAAACTGTACATGTATTGACACTGTGGATGAAATCGTAAGTGTATCTTTATCATATCAAAAATTAACGATAGAATATCTATCCAAACTGTGTTTTATGACTCTAAATTGCTATTATGTTTTTATAATCCATAAGTTTTAAGATACTTAAGTCGACTGAGACATATATTTCAGATACAATTATTCTAAGATTCTATAAGCTTATATTTGTTCATTTATATTTACGTATGTAGTTTTGTGTGTGTGTGTGTGGGGGGGGGGGGGGTGGTCACAGTACACACAAACGTTATAATTTTTGGAATATTGGAAACATTCTAACTTGTGTTTTACACTAAACATGTACATGTTTCAATATCACTCAATGTAATTTAATTATCATAAAATTGATATTGTTTTTCAAATTTCCAAATAAATCATACCATTTGTGTATTAAACAAGTGATTTAGAGGAGCTGTGTATTTTTGATTTTGTTTAGTGGTTTCTTCGCCAATTCGATCGCGAAATGACAGCGAAATTTAGCACTTCGCTTAAGTCTCGCGCAACGTTAAATTTGAAATGATGGAGAACCCTGGCTCCGGGGCAATAAAATTTCACTTTCCCCTTATACATTCCTTTAATAAACATATGATAAAAGTGAGACTGAGATCAAAAGTGAGCTCATCTAACTTTTATGGCCCTGGACGTTGACGCGTTGCGGCGAACAAGAATTCAACCTGGGCCTCCCAATCACTAGGCTGTCATGACCGGTCGAGAAATCTTTCATCTTAGTCCCCGAACAACGTTATCTTAGAGAAATCTTAATGAATTTCATTTCATAAATAAAAAAGAAAACAAATTGATTTTGCGATGAAGGCAGTGTTAAAAATTTCCCTACAACCTACTGTATCAGATTACTGTTGACCAAAAGAATAACTAAAAGGACTATTTAGAAGGATATGTGTGTACAAATCATTACTTTGCAATGATGCTGGAGACATAGCTTCATCAGTTTACAGTTTTTGTTATTTCTGCATTATTATCTATTTGATGAAGTAGATATTGAATTTTGCTTTAAACAATTGCACTGTGTTATCAACAGCTGTAACGTGGAATTTAGAATATGTTGATACTGGTGTACGTGATAATAAGCCATATTCTGAAAGTCAAACAATTATTTTTGTTTTTTCGCCATTAATAAAAATAATTTGTATAAGCTTTTCAACATATTCTTATATTTCTAGAAGTTTTAGTCGTTTTGCTAGTGGTTGTTATTTCTTAACAGTATAAAGTAAACGTATTTATTAATGTCGCTAGTACGGTATATAGGATATAGGGTCCACTTATTTTTTTTTTTCTGTTATTGATGGATGAAACTGAATTGTCATGCACTGAATTAAATTTCAAATATTAGAGTACCCTGACAGTAGTGGTACAACATAAAATTTAGAGGTAATTCGGGCCTGAAAGAAAACAAGTTACATCTTAAATATGTATTGTTCATCATTCATTAACATCTCTATAAGTGTGAATAAAGATACAATAGGAGAAAAATGGATGTGTAATGTTCAATCTGCCTGAATTCATTCTTCTATTACATGTAACGTATCCTTTAGTCTATTGCAACGTTGATATAAAAATCAGTAGAACAAACTAGTTATTTCTAATTAGGTGTTATACCTCAAAGCTTTCAGGCCAGACATTATCCACGAATAACAACTAGCGCATTCTCCGGGTCCTCCAATCAGTGACTAACTGAAATGAGAATCCCAGTCAAATTAGACTCTTCTAAACAATCTACATTAAGACGAACTTCTAGAAACTTAGAAAAATTCTTCAAACGATTTAAGGTATATGCCAAACATCATGACTCAAGCAGATAAACATTAAGTGAATTCAAGTCAACTGAAAAACGTCGATACACCAAGACTGAAACAAAACACCCAAATCCCTCACACAATTATCTATGCTGGAATACATGTTGAGTTTTATTAGCAGACGATGTTTATCTTCAGCAGTCTTGGACAAACATTAATCATAAGCTCCCTAGAACCTGTTAATGAAACAACTCTGGTTGGTGGGACAAACACCATTTAACGGACCAAATGTAACACTTATTTGTATAATTAAAAGTTGCATTTGTATCCTATAGTGATGTATGTTTCAAAATGCCTTACTTGTTACTAAGAAACTTCATTATTAAAATTTATATCTCTTTGGAATACCTGTGCCTAGTCCCTTAACATACTCTCAAAGTAAAAACTTCAGAATAACACACTCCGAGGGAGAAAAATGGACATATCTGATATTTTAAATAGTCGTATAAAATCACATGTCGAATTTGCAAGGCAAAAAGACGTATTTTGAGAGGTTCAGATCTAACATTAAGGACATTCATTATAAATACCTAAAAAATCATCAACCACTTTCAATATCTACTAGATTTGTAAATTCTAAAGAATTCCTTAAGGAAATTTCCCTTCAAATTAGAATTTCATCAACTATAAACATCCATATCCATCTGAAGTATACCAAAAATAATGTGTAAAAGAATTTTTATCTTCTTTGTTTTGTATTTGATGTAAAAGAATTATAATGGACCTATTTTATTTTTTTTATTAATAAGTAAATTTATTTTCGTCACATAAAACTTTCATTTCCTTTCAACTTCAGCTAATAATTAATTTCTTTCTTTTTTTTTTTTTTTTTCAAAATTGTCAATGAATAATGTTAGTCATTTTTTATAATTGTACTGCCTATTTTTTCTTATGTAAATGATGTACTAGTATTTTTTTTTTTTTGGTTACTATTGTATTGTTATTATTAACAAAGGTACAGGGTTTTCTTTTCACAAAAAGTTACAAAAACCAAAAAACCCTTACGTGATAAACACATTGGCAGATTAAAGCATTTATGAAACACTTCAAAAAAATCGAATCACATATGTTAAATAAGTGGTCACAAGATCATCACTTTGAATAAGCTTGCATGACACTTAGTGGATCATATACCTATATAAATAGAAAGTAATGAAAAGCAATGATATAGACCCAAAGGTTTAACCCAAAATGTTTAATCTTTATATCCTGTCAATAACTGCATTTCTATTGTTTGCAATATACTGTAACAAGAATATCGTGGCAGGTAAAGTAGCTCTGATAATATTTTCAATTTATTGTAGACTTTGTAATTTGTACATGGGTTTGATTAAATCATAAACGGAAACAAACCTTTGCATTTTCTCTAAGAATATGAAAGGGACATTTGATTTGAGTGGTCTGGTAATCTAAATCAGATATGCTACGAGGTTTGGTAATCTAAATAATATATGCTACCAGAAGTCGATTTCTTCAGCCGATTTTTTTTGGAAAACAATATGGTCAGAAGCACAAAGGTAATGTGGGATGCTTACGAGTAAAAATTTTACTGTATTTCACGTAATCTTGCATGAGTGATCCTGAGGAAATGCAATATAACAAATTATCTATTATCATTTTTAAATTTTTTTTAAAGGAGATGATTCCCCTTGCTGGCGATTGAACGGACGATGCCAGTATACCAGTGAGGTATGTGGTCGGTACAACAGCTCCCCTTTGTGTGGTGGTCCTAACAACAGACAATGTTGCGTCAGTGGTAAGAATGCTTAAAAACAATGATGTATAACTTTTTTAAATACTCCATGTCTTAAACTTTGACTATTTGAGATAATTTTCTCCTACTTCGACAACTAATATCTTCAAAACTGTGTTAAAAAATTTCATATACAGTGTACGATCAATGAATTAAATTTTATGGAACTGTCATTTAATCACTTCTTTATCGTTAGCAACGTCCAATAATGCTGTCATCTTATATTGACGTAATTATTGAGTATCTACAACGACTATTAAGTTATTTAAAGAATGACATTCATTTTTATGATACCGGCTTTTGTACACATTTGCTAAATTTTAAAAACCTGTCTATATCTGTATATCTATGCAAACAGGCCAGATTTCCATATACTAGACTCAGTTAAAAACTTGAGTAAATTGTAGTGTGTTATGAAACATTTAGGATTTAAGCTAAAGCATATAAACTTGTTCTTTGTATTAATGATCGAGTTGACAACTTTCATTTTCCTAAGGTGCTGACTATCTCTGTTGGAAGAAGCACATCAGGGGATTTTGTCAAGACACAAGTTCAAGTTGCCCAGGTGGCTATGACGGCGCAAACTTGTGCGGGGGAGGATACTCTAGACAGTGTTGTAGAAGTATCATTTAGACATGCATGACCTTTGTTGTGTAAACTGGGTAATAAATTTTGAAAGCACCAGTTTTCAACCCAATATAGGAAAGATTATAGATAATCATCTGGAATAAGTTAAAAGTGAATATATAAATTCTTTATTACAAAACAAAACAAATCGTCGAACATTGCATATGCTTTTAAAAAAATGTGGCTTTTTTTCGAAATATCGTCAAAAATTGAATATTTCTAGACGCAACATAGCATATTCCAAACTTTTTAAATTGATCGTATCCATAAGAAAATGAGACCATAATTTGCGCAGTCCATAGCCTCTTTACACCTGGAGCTTGCAGCTTAAAACTTTTGACCTGGTGATATTCCTGATTTACGAGAGACCAGGATTAGGTGTAACAATTTAGACTATGTCAATCATTTCATGAAATTTATCCTGTATGTAGAAATCATTTACATCAAACAAGTGAAATATATGCATGTCTGTCTGATCAACTACGTGTAACAAAGTAAAACAAAATATATATGGAGTTTATGTCTCCCAGTGGGATGGATACAGAAAAGCAGGTTATAAGTAGGAAAAATTCTAAACGAGGTAAGCTATTGACAAATAAGTTGATTTTACGAGATGTCCAGTTTGAAGGCAACATTTGACAAATTCTATGGTCAATACAATGACTTTGGTAGCAAATACAATCTTTTCATATCTATAAGTTGAATATTGAACAGACGTTTTTCATCCACCATTTGTTAGGTAAATTATATACGGTTTCTTCAGTTAACACGATCATGACAAGAATTACACGACGGCTGTGACCGCTCGACAGAGAATTCTTACTCCTCTATGGTACCTGATCCCACATATTTTTTGGGAGGTCATTGTTGGCTCTGCTCACAATTTGTATTGTTTAGATTGACTTTTAGGAACGATTCCTGTTTGTAAATATCTTTACATTTCATTAAAATACAAAAATTCCAAGACTTGTTCTGAAGAGCAGTATGGTGCAATCAGAGAATAAAAATCAGCAGTTCACGGTTCCTGGGATCAATCTTACTGACAAGAGGGTGAGGCCCAAAAGTGTAAAACGTGTAGCTCCAAAGCAATAAATAAATAAAAAAAATAAATAAATAAAAATAAAAATAAATAAATAAATAAATAAAAAAAAATAAAATCAGATACACTACAACTGATTTTTTCATTAAGACTTACTAGAGCCGGGACGTCCACAGTCAATCCAATATTTCTTTTAAATCTAGAGGTAGCCACACGAATATGAGCGTCTGTCATACCGGCAAACAATTGATTTACATCCGTATGATTCAAGCTGAAACATTGTTTTTAATAATATAAATAGAATACAACATACCTTACAATTGCACTGCAGACATGGTGAGGACATAGAGCCTAGGGTATAGAGAACCAAATGTAATACCACATACATTTACCTCCTCCCATGAAAATGTTCTCTGAATTTCTTATTCTTTAGATCAATTTCTATATATTATTGCCCGAATCTTTCTATGATACCGGCTTTTGTACATATTTGTTAAATTATTAAAATGTGCCTATCTGTTTTTTTTTAAATATATGTGTTTATTAGACTCTATAAATAAAATATCATTACTTAGTCTATTCAACTTATGGTGGCATATTTCTCCCCCCCCCCCCCACTTGTCTGATAATTATGTGGACTTGTCAGATCTTTTTGTCGTCTTGTCAGATAATTACTGAGTATGTCGACTTGTCAGATCCTTTTGTTGACTTGTCAATTATTTACGTGTTTTAAAATTCAACATGAAAATGTGTCCATGCCCAGTTTATGCCATCAGTTGACAAGTGAACATATTTTTCTGACAGGTCGACATAAATATCTGAAGTCAACATAAAGATCTGACAAATCGATTTATTATATACCCAAGTGTGTATCACTCAATTCTACTGTAGATTTCGTACAATTACGTGACGGTGTGATCCGACTTTCTGGATCACCACACTGTGGTTTTCTGAATCCATATCACTTTCTCTGAAATTGATGACGTAGTACACAGAAACATGACGTTATTTTTCATGTGCATCAAAAAAGTCCGTGACAAAATGCTTTGTTAATGGAAAAATCTTATATAATTCATCTAACAAGTTTTTTTTTAAACTATATTTGTTAGTTGTAAAGGGGGTATATAATAAAATTATCATTATAACAGTAACTTGATCCGAAGAGCCGTATCACGTCTCGTTGACAGGCGCGGATCATCAGATCAAACTCGACGCTTCGCGTCTCGTTTGATCTGATGATCCGCGCCTGTCAACTCGACGTGATACGACTCTTCGGATCAAGTTACTGTTATAATAATGTATATTTATTATATAACAAACTGTTTGTCACTCAATTTTACTGTTGATTTCACGAAATCGCGTGACGGTGTGATCCGACGTTCCGGATCACCACACTATGGTTTTTTGAATCCATATCACCCCTCTCTGAAACTGATGACGTAGTACACCGATAAATGACGTTTTTATTCTCGTTTATCAGAAAGTTCCTTGAAAAATGGTTTGTTTAATGTATAAAAGTTATGTAATTCATCCAAAAAGTTTCCTTTTATTAAATTTTGCTTAGTTGTAGAGGGGTATATAATAAATTTATCATTATAACAGTAACTAGATCCGAAAAGTCGTGTCACGTCTCGTTGACATGCAGGCGCGGATCATCAGATCAACCTTGACGCTTCGCTTTTATAACTAACACAATAGATTTATGAATTTCGTCGAGTACTGATCATGGTAAAATACCAGATGATAAAATAAAATATACAATTCATGTATGACATTTTATTTGTCATTTTATAGTCCAATATGTTGCAGGGATATTATTCATATGGAGAAATGGTCTGCAGTTCATGAATAAGATTGCTTCCACGTTATTTACTTCTCATTTATTTTCATAAGTTCCTACATAAACTCAAAAGTTCATTTCTTTGAACTTTGATATTAAAACCTGCAATTCCTATTCATATACTTTTTTCCTCAAACCTCTATTATACAATTAGTTATTTGTGTATAAGTATATGCGATAAGGAGTTGAAAACTCATGATACTGTTTTTTTTAATAATAAGTAGGTCACACTGATGCAGAGAAATTACCGTTTTCAAATTAAAAAGGCGGTCGTATCTTTTCATAAAATGATAAATTATCTGTATTTTTTTTTTTTTTGTTGAAAAATACTAGGCGCTCTTATGCATCTATAATCGGTGGAAGGACTATTAAATTGCAATAAACACTTACACTTTATCGTCAAAAATGATAAAAACACGAATTTTGTGTAGTATTCTTCAAGTAAAAAAAATAATTTCACGCTTCGAATTTTCAAATAAAAAAAGCGGTAGCAACTTTCAATTTTGTATTAACAATCTTTTCATTTCCTGTAGAAGATACATGTAATATTTAAGGAAAATCAAACCATCGGCGAAAGAACTTTATCCGAAATGAGTAGTCTATAAGAATTTGTGATTTGAATTTTCTTCATATAAAAGTTCATGGAACATGCCGCCACTATCACTTCAAAATGACCAATTTGAATTGAGCAGAATGAACACTATTTCTCCATATGTTAACTTCTGTTATGTATTTTCCCAGAAGTATTACCCACGGTAAGGGTACTAGGTTGGAAACCGCAAGGCTAAAATTAAGAAGATCATTTATTTTATAATACTATTTTCATAAGCCGTGCAAAAACTTATAATGGAAAAATAATTTTCAAGATTTTATATGAATATCAACATTCACAAATTATGAAATTTGTTGATCCACTCCTCTGTTCTTTAACCTTATTTTTAACAAGAAAGTGACGTCACACACACGCGCGCACACATACGAACTGCCTAGTAAATGTTTATTATATAAATATGTAGTTTTGCTATATCAAATCCGGTCAAAGTCAGAGCGAGGTAAGGTATGTCGTGATACAGAACTAAATCGTACATTCTGGAAACAAAAGGTATATTTTTGCGTGATTGTTTTTGTATAAATATCCAACGAGAATATATAACTGTAATGACCTCTTAGTTTTTTCTCGTACATGAATTTGGAAATTGTTTCTTTTCTTTTGTTAATCAATGATGTCATTTTCACTATTAAGCTACAATGAATATAATAAAAACGCATTTTAATGATTTTGTCTTAATGATTTCCTTAAATATGCTCCTTTAATTGAACCACATGTCTGTAACATATTTATCCAATTCCTAATTGTTTTGATTTTAGATCACATTTTTGAGTAAGCACTTCGTATACTGGAATATGACAGATCCTATGATTACCTGGACTTCTTTCTTCTTTCTGAAAGGTGTTTTTTCAAGTTTGGAAAATGGAACAATCGTAGGGTGAAACTTCTGGCGAATATTGTTGGTGTGACAAAACATTAACTTTTTGTTTATCCCCAGAACTTCTTTGCTGTTCAGGACGTGTGGTTTTGGACTTTGTCATGAAGAAAATTAATGTTGTAGATTCCTGATTCTGGTTCCTTCTTTTCATAAAACTTGATTTTTTAGCAATAATTTTGCTTTCTAGACTCGAACAGAAATTAATCGGCCTCCCCAAATAAGAATCTGAACAATAAGACCACTAACTATCGAAGAAAATGACATATAAATCTTTCTTTTGCTCTTGCAATTCTTTGCTCTTCTGAGACCCTTGCTGTTTTGGTCACATGCATCTTGTTGTAAAGGATCATTCTCTATAAGGCCGTTTTGCGGCCTACAATGACTTCAAATTTTCAAATAGTATTTTTTCCCTTAAAAACTGCATGAGTCAGTAGGCTAATGTTCCAATTTAATGATAAATGTTGATTGGTTAATGATACAAAAGTATTTGTTATGATATAGGGTCACAAAGTAAGGTACTATCGGTCCGTATTAGCATTAGGGTAATGGGAAAACTCAAGAGGGTTGGTGTGTTAGGTATCTCCTACACATGTCATAACCACCTTTAACCAACACCAAAATTTGCATGTAAACTTCTTATAAACATAAAAAGTGACTACCAAATTATCAACTTGGTTAAAGGTGGTTATGACATGTAAATAAAAACTTTTCGCTTCATTTTTACGATATTTGCAGGAAAAGCTAACTACTCACAATGAAGGATATCAGCTTATGTAGATTATTTCTTATTATAAACTTTCACTTAGAGTACATGTTTCTATTGATTTACTAAGAATTAATATAAGCCATGCATGTTTACTCAAAAAAGGTAAACTTTTTACTTAAAAAATCTAAAATCAAAGGACTGAAATGACTGGTTGTTATGAAATTACGTGAAGATAAGTCTCATTGAACTATCTGCTAGAAATAAAGAAATTTTTTATAGACTATAAGGCATGAATATAAGTTACTTATTATAATTATTATTATTTATAAGGAAAGTTTAGTATATCTATGCTACTTCTTTGTATTTGTATTTCCTTAGGAGTACTGCATATTTGTTATTAGTTCTAGAAATGATAAAAGCTATTTTTGTTGTAGCGGGTAGATGCATTTGCTATGTGTGTTATAAACTTAATTTTTCTATGGGTACACATGTACTTTTATAGATAAAGAATTACTGATGGGATGGTTTCATAATGGAAATTCTCGCCTCGACCTTTTAGAAGGACACTTTTCCTTATGAGTGACATAGGATCCATGTATTTTGTTAACTGGGTGTTAAGAGGACTCAGTCTATTCATCACACTTCTTTGGTAGCATCAATATAAGTTATGAGAACAGTAGTTCTGTCTTAGAAAATAAAACGCTAAGGACGAAAGGGGTTCCTAGATGTCACGTGATTAATAATTGAATGTTGCTTTAAGTCATTTTAGAATTTTTCACCCAGATAAAGAGATCATCCACTTAAGGTGAAGTGTCACAATTTTGATTTATGCATGGTTTCAGTATTGACCAACACCTACCGTGGGACAGGACCTCCTTCTTTAAGATAATATCCAAAAGACCCATGACTTTTACTTTCAATGCTGAGGACTTAGTAAAGGCACTGTCACTACCCGTGTTAAACACCTTAGTTCTTGACGCAGCATGGAAAGAGAATTTAATCCTCAGGTTTCAAGAGTGCAAAAGGAGTGTCATCTCTTACGGTCCATTTTGTACCTGGGATGTTGTAGAACTCTGTTAGTCCATGGATATACTAAAACTTCTGATATGCGTAGTGGAAGGAACTGTTGAAAATCTACTCCATTTTATGGAGTGCCGTGGGGGGGGGGGGGACTCGACTTTATACATACATTTGTGTATTATAGTTTTAGATAGCATTTAAAATTAAAAATATTGTTTTACATGCGTAATTAAATTGAATCAAAGCAACTCTTACGATGTTATTTCATTTTACGTCGATATATATATTTTTAATACAACCGTTCTGAGTTTTATGTACTGACTATTAACAGGTACTTGCATTAATATTTTCATCCTGTTAATTAATGAATTCTTTTTTTTTTGCAAATGTAGACTATATTTTATAAATTACAACTTAATTTTGATTTAATCACAACAAAATTCATCCAATGCTTTCAATACATTTGATACACAACTTTTATAGTTTTATAGTTCAATAGAAACATAGAAATCTCATTTCTTCCATGGGCATTTTATGCGTAAAATAGGTACCACATTTATAGAAACAATACACAATTACAATATAAACATATATGACATAATACTTTTAATTAAATGCTAATTAAACATTTTTCAACATCATACGAGGTGCATTTTGTAAAGATTTACATTCAAAATATGCAAAATGTGAATGCATCAAAATTCTTGCCATAAAAAAATATGTTTAACCTTAAATTAAACAATCTTTGCACTTATTACTTAAGTCTGATATGTTTCCGACATAAATAAACAATTTTTGATCATTTACATCTAGAAACATGCATAGAAACTTGATGTAAATAGACCTACCCTCAATTTTTCTTTACTTGACGGCCGTTTGTGATCTTTAAATCACGCAACTTAGGTGATCGATGTTGAAAAACAAACATCAAAATCATGGAATACAATGATTAAAGTTACATAAAATCACATTTTTAAGTGATTTTATCGTAGGCCGGAAAATGGCCTTATAGAGAATCATCCTTTCCTTTGGGGTTCAAAACAATGGAGTCAGGCTTCATTATCTGTTAGAATTTCAGACAAACGTGGATAACTACAATTTCTGATTTTTAAAAATAATTATTTGGATTTTGTTACACGCTGTCTTTTTCACTCATTTGTCAAAACATAGGGTGAGCAATGAGTTGTAAGTCCTTGTCGCCAAGGACGGTACCCATTTTGTATGCCCATTTTATCATTTTTGATCATTGAAATAAACCTGCTCAAATGTCCATAAAACAAACATTGGTTGATGTAAATATCAGGTATTTCAGTTAATATTTCTTTTGCATTCTTAACAAGTTTTACATGAAGCGTATAACTTCACTCTTGTTAACCAATTCTTTACCATTCATTTTAATGCAGTGTCTCGAATAGCCCTTGTTTTTCAGCTTCTCACAATGAAACTATATGATGAAGCGTGGTCACATAAACGGTTATCAATTTATTAAAGATTCGATCATGAGAGAAAGGCAAGGTTAATGTGAAATATTTTCTATGTTGTACGTTATAGAGTTCAGGACATAATTTACTGAACAGCCCTCGTAAATATTGCAAAATTTGAAAATATAGAATTTTTAGTCGTAGGTTTTTCAAAATTTTTATTTGTTAAAAATAATATAAACCCAATTATTTCTATGCAGTCTGAAATAATAATCTTGCTTTGTCAATTTTAATATCATTTCATGTTTTTAAATGTTGAAATGCCTGTTAAATACTGCTAAGTTTAGAAATGACAGAACTGCTTTAAATGCTTATACTATATGAGTAATAAACAAATTTTGAATTTTTTATGGGAAAAGTTGGGGGGGGGGGGCTGTGTTTATTTGGGTGAACTTGGGTAACAACATTTGTGAACCATTGCCAGCTTAGCAGTGTACATTCTTGTAAGGTTATTCAACAATAAGTATTTTTATTTGTTCTTTAAAAAAAAAAATTGCCAACAGGCAATTATATATGTAACTGTTCTTTGAATCTAAAAAAAATATTAAAACAATAAACTCCTTTTTAAAAGAGTTTTTCTTGATACTTTTAAATCAGAATAATTTCAAAGAGTAAATGACCGAACGAATATGCATCATCATATTTTTATTACAGGAATGAACATTTAGTTCACAACAGAATACTGAAAACATTAGAGGTAAATAATTTGCTTAAAGTTACAATTAAACATTTTCCAAACAATGCAACAAAATTACACAATAGATAAGTAACAGTGGTTATTAGTTACATAAGTAATAGTGATTAATAAATTGATACTTAAATATGTAACAGTGGTAATTACATCTAGTTACATAAGTAACAGCGGCTATTAGTTACGTAAAGTAACGGATTATTACATAGATTAATAACAGTGGTTATTTGTAACATAAGTAACAGTGTTATTAGTAACATAAGTAACAGTGGTTATTACTTACATAAGTTACAGTTATTAGATTTGTAGCAGTGGCTATTAGATAGATAGTAAGCATGGTTGTTGGATAGATAATTAATAGTGGTTATTAAATAGATAATTAACTGTAGTTATTAGATAGATAGGTAACAGTGGTTATTTGATAGATAAGCAACAGTGGTTATTAGTTACATAAGTAACAGTGGTTATTAGTAACTTAAGTAATACAATGTAGTGTTTTTAGTTACATAAGTATCGGTGGTTATTAGATAGATATATAACAGTGGTTATTAGTTACATAAGAAACGGTGGTTATTAGTTACATTAGTAACAGTGGTTATATGATATATAAGTAACAGTGGTTATATGTAATATAAGTAATAGTGATTATAGGTAATATAAGTAACAGTGTTTATGTAATGGATAAATAACGAGATGGTGTTGAATAGTTTAGAGAAAACATTCCCTCCGGGGGCCGAAGGCCCGAGGAGGGGATGTTTTCTCTAAACTATTCAACACTATCGAGTTATTTATCTTACTTAAAAAACTTCCCTACTGTGGACCCCAAAGAAACATTTACCCATTCATATATCCAACTTTGCTGTAATACAATAGGATCTAGCCCATTTAGATATCCAACAGTGACACAATACAATAGCCTAATCGAAGACCCCTTTTATTCATGGACTAGTGAGCATGAAACTGCATGGTGTTAATGTCATTTCAAAGCTTTCCATTGTACTGAACAGTCATGAAATCAGATGAAGAATAGTTTTGAATCCAAAGTAAAATTAGAGTGGTTCAGATAGTGTTCTGAATACTTTGACCTGAAAGCAGAAGAAAACTACCAAATTTTGATAAAAGGTTGGAAATCTATCATTACATATATGATAATGATTTGTTGGGGAAAAATGTTTGAATCTTATGGAGTTTCACTCGGACAATACTTCTAGTAGTGCTAAAACAGATGAAAAGATTGTCGGTGTTATGCGGAACCTGCTTTAAAAATATTCCATATCAAGATCTGCAATAAAAAAGGTATCAAAAATAGATGGGCTGTCAATTTATTAAATTGTTTTGGGAAGTATGCTGGAAAAGTATGAGAACAGAGATGAACCTCGAATAATCTGAGAGGATTTGCTGATAACGGACCCCTGAAATCATATTCAGCAACAGGAAGTGATGTGGTTTAAGGTTCAAGGTGAAAATGTATTTAAAAGCGTGTCAAAATGTGATACTTTCAATATTTAAGACCGGAAACATTCTGTTAAAAACCATGGATAAGTATTGGATATTTTATTGACGACAAGAGTCTAACAGTGTGCAAATTCGGAGGAATTGTAATTTTTGTGAGCATTGGAAGTACATTTTAACACGATTCTAATGGTGTGATAAATGCAAAGTGATTAATTCTGTGTGCATTGGACAAATTCTAATAGTGTGACAAATTCGGAGTAATTGTTTTTTATTTGCATTGGAAATATATTTTAAACTCTTTTATCTCTTTTTTTCATTGCTTAATTATGTTTGTATGCACAGTTGGATATTTAAATATCCAACCGATGGGCAGTTGGATATTTGAATATCCAACTGATGGCCAGTTGGATCTTTAAATATCCAACTAGTGCTGGTTGAATCGGTAAGATATACGTAGACTAATAACAATGGGTGACGTCATTGAAGTTTTTTAATAGATAGATAAGTAACAGTGGTTATTAGTGACAAAAATAAAAGTGGGATAGGGGTCATTTTTCCTCGGGGATAATTTGGTAGAAAACTGACCTTTAAAGTTTTTTTCTTCAAAATATTAAGATTTTCACGACAAGAGGTCATTTTTTAACGGCGGTCATTTTTCAACGAAAGTCTGGTTCGGTTCGATTTTATACCGGCGACCTATGTAAAGTTGAACTTCCACACTAGGCAAAATCGTTACGTTCCATTCTTTAATCATTTAATTTCAATATAATAATTAATTCTGATTGGATAAAAAATTCTTTAGATAACTGCATCAATTGAATTTGGAGATCATTTGCACTTAGCAGCCGGAACTACTTTGTCTGAGTACCCTTCACATGTATACTTCTCGCTTCCAGATTACTTTGTGAAAGAAAAATGAAATACTTTTACTCTATTTTCCTGAATTTCAAAACTTGTCCGTTACTTTCCTGAGTTATCTTCTACTTTCGTTTCTATTCGAATTATCCCCCTTTGCTAAAGAAATAAGATCGTCTGCAATGTCAACAATGCAGTTGCGGGAAAGAAGGAAAGAAATCATCATACTTATGTTATATGTTTGTCTTTGAGATAACTGGTATGAACAATAGAACTGTGAAGAAATGTTTTTATGCTACCAAAGCGGGGAAAGCCGTTAATCTGTTAATTCGTAGGAAACGAATGCATGTGAAAAACGAGGACGGAATTCTTTAACTGCTAAACAGCCGGCAACAGACTCTTCTAGATTTTACAGCATGTTGTGTTTTGCATGGACAGGCTGTGATACGTATTTATATGTTCGGTTTGAAATTCAGATGAAGATATGCGCAAATGAAATCCAAAATTTCTGTGACCTAGAAAGAGTTGTTAAGGTTATATTTGAGTAGCTCCCCTTTACATTTACGAATCTAAAGATATTGGCTTACCTGGGGATACCATTGGGATAAAGCAAAAATTAATAACACAACAGGTAATTTTTTTGTGTTAAAACTGTTATTGTTAGAAAAAGCTGGTAATGACAAGACAGTATTTGAAAACGTTGTTTGTTCGTTATATGTTGGACAGTCATTCCTTCTCAAGTTAAATCTCATCATTGAAAGATAAATATTAAATGATTAGAAATAAATCTTATTTTTTCTTTGATCGATGTATCATAGAAAGCTTGGACGTAAAACGTCATCAATCCAATGCGCGTAGATCTGTACATTCAGCCATTTTGAATTTCAGCAACGTTGTTGTGACGTATTCCTACGCACTGTCTTTGATGCTTAAATCAAATATTAAAATGAAAGAAAGTTTCATTTTATTATTTTAATATCATAATTAAATGATAAGAAATGAAAGTAATATTTTTTTCTTTGACTGACGTATCAAACAAAAATTTGGACGGAAAACTTTTTCATCAATGCGCTACGCGCATTTGATACGTCGGTCAAAGAAAAAAATATTACATTCGTTTCTTAATTCTAATATGCAAACAGAACATTTGCCTTTAATCGGCGTTATGCTACTTTGTCCAGTGAAGTCAGACTTCCGCCCTAACAAAAAAATACTATAGTTTACTACGAAATGAAACATATTAATTAAATGAAAGCATATTTACTATGAATTTCAAATTGTTATATCTTATTTTCTCCATACATAAAATACGAATTTTGAAACTAGATGGAAGCATAACTTTACTTCCAAAATTGACACCGTGGAAAAGGAAATTTCAGAAATTTAAACGCTCTAACTCCCGAAAAAAGTCCTTAGATAGTTTTCCATATATAGTAAATCAATGTATAAAAATATTTATTATAGTAAACTATAGCTAACTATATTCTTTTGAATTTTTGTTTGGGTGTGATATGATATGACCAAAAAAAAAAATGATTTCTGTTTCTTTGCAAAAAAGTAAAACGAAGAAAAAAGAAATTATTTAGTCAATTCTTGAGAGACCTTAATTTTGGCTTAAGGAATACTTTAAAATCATTACGTCCAATTTCATGCTTTGCGTCAAATTTTAATTATTGTTTGTTGTTTTGAGATTTTGTCACTCAAATGAAAACACCAAACACTAACGAAGGCCTTTATATTTAAATCTTCACATGGCAGTTTGGGCCTTTGAGCAATGAGAGTTTTTAAATGGTCTAACGCCTACCGTGAGAAGGAGCATCCAAAAAACAATGACTTTCATTCCTTTCGCCAGGCGCTTGGTTACAGAAATGGCACTGCCTAATTTTTAACGACTAAGGTTTGTCGCGGTACCGAGAATGAGATATGAGCCCTAAAATAAGCTACAGATCATGCAACAAGTTACTCATTAAATAAAAGCAGTAAAACATAGCAAGTAAGAACCAAGTGAAAACTCACATTGCCGTTCACAACGATTGCCAAGGTATGGGAAAGGACACAAACATTTCTGAATTTCACCAGAAAGGAAACATGTTCCTCCATTTTGACATGGATTGTAACTGCAGAATGGTAGACGTGGTTGATTGCAGTAAGGACCAGTCCATTCGGGGGGACACCTACATCCCACAGAGTCGTGCCACTTACAACATCGTTCAGAGTCTTTATTAATCAAAACGAAAAAGATTTATAAAATAGAATATGAATTAATCTGATATAATATAACCATTAAAATAAAATAAGACAGAATTACCATGCCAATATGTTCCCTGTTATAAGCTCTAAAAAGTAAAGATGTTAACTGATATAGACATGAGAATACAATACTGAAGAACATCCTTTTTGTGGTAAGACATAAAAAATCTTGGTTGAAGAATTACTAAAACTCAAATCTCTTTACAGTTGTAAAATGTGATCTTTTAATAAAATATATAAAAATATATATGAAGAAAATCAGAGACAATCGTAGTTTACATGTATATGCTTTTATATTCCTTTAATAGGCCTTTTAAAGTCCTTAATGATAAGAACCTGGATGGCATAAAACAAACAACTTATTTTCAATATTATTTGATATTTTTAAAATTTTACTTATGGAATAATTTGAGGCCTAACTATTGCCATAGAGCTACTTCTAAATTTAATCTTCTTTAATTCGCAATGAAAACTAAAGTTTAAGACAACATGATAATAATAATAACATGATTATTGATTAAAATTAAATAATTATGAGTTTAGGTTTTTGAAAGAAATAATTATTTAAGACGATGAAGACAAACATAACTTCTTATAATTATTTATTTTTGAGTATCTTATTAAAATATCATCTATGAAAAGGGAAAGAAAAAATATATTTTGAAATTGTAACGACTAACTTTGACAATATCTGCCTTGAAGGGGGCATTCGCAACGAAGAGATCCTCCCAGCATTATACAGACAAGGATTAGACTTGTGACTACAACAAAGCAAAGCAACAAGATATAGAAAAAGATTTTTATGTCTCTACCGAGGCTTCAATAGAGGAAATTTGTTAAGATCACAGAATTAAAAAAAAAAAAGAACATGATCAGAAGAAAAAATTCAATAATTTTATTTAATTTCATTTAAGTGAAATTACGTTGCAAACTTTTAAAATTCCCTTATGGATACAGATTCACATTAGCTTCTACATGTTTATGCACATAATATTCTTTGTTCTTATTAAATTTATGTGATGAAAAAAAAAATGTAAATTATCAATTGAAAAGGAGATAAATGCAGCATTAATCTCTTTTACATTTTTAGAATTAACATATATATATATATATATATATATATATATATATATATATATATATATATATATATATATATATATATATATATATATATATATATATATCAGCTCTCTCTCTTTTTCTCTTTTTTGAAATATTTATTTATGGATTAAATCTTGAATAATGTTTTTTTAAGAATAAAATTAACTTTTTGATGTAACAATATATTTAAAGTAACTTTAACTTTGAGATGTATGAAATTTAAGAATTTGAATAGAGTACACCTGCTTCCCCTTTCAAGGTATTTGATAACTGTTCTATGGAAAAAAAAGGCATGGATCAAAAGTTCACAACTTGCAAAAAGTAGATCATAAGAGACAGTTTGTCAGTGGAGACACACACAGTGAAAATTTTAAAACTGTACCAAACAAAATACCTACCTCTGACTCCTAGTTGAAAATTGCAGGCGACCAAAAAAGTCACAACAAGAAAAGAAGTAAACATATTGGTTCACAGCTTTAGTTTGAATCTGCACATCACTAGGTACTTGATTTTGCAACTTTGCTTGCATTTAAGCTCCTTATAGGCAGTTCTGAAAGAAAAAATACATCTGATAAATCATGTCATGATAAATTATTGTCAACAGCTTATTCTCTTCAGGGGCAGAAATAAAGTACATAATTGTATATTAGTCAATTATGTAATATGAATTTCATTTCTGAGTTTTTACTTACAATTGCACTCTTTCAACAATTATTTCATCTAAGAATTAAAGTTAACTAAATCTACAAAAAAATATTTGTAATACAATATTCTTCACAGAAAGCACGACTACGCCGGATGAATCGTAAATTGTAAACCAACACGTTACATGTACAATAATACTTTTGTTTGACGACATGAAAAAATACTGTCTATATGAAGGGAAAACTTGATAAACATTTAAAGAAAATATAACCTTAAATAAAATAATGGACAAATTAATAGAAAATCAAATTGATGACAGGAACATGCTTAGCTAAATGTTCAACTCCTCAATAACTTAAGCATTTGGAGAGATTTCCATCAGCAAATCCCAGTCTTCTACTTTAATTCCGTCAAAAATACACCTAAGCAGATTGGAATATATAGTGTTCTGTTACATCCCAAGGTAGATTTCCATATCTACATGTAAATGCAGCTCAATATGCGCAAGAGTCTGGAAAAGGGTCCCAATGAGACATAATGATTGACAGACAAAAAGACATCTCTAGACGAATAAATGAAATGATTTTATGCTGTCCCTTTGATCTTCCTCGATAAGAGACTACATGATTAACTGAGCGTAGTTATAGAGTAGTGAAGTATGACTTTCCATTAAGTTGTACTTTGTCACATGTAGATATTTTTGGTGAAATTTGCATTAATATACGTGTTCCTCAACACCAAACTACATGTGCCATTGATGACACATGCAGTCATAAAATTGACATAAATTTACTGTCAACTGCTCGGCTATCATGCATGTGCCTTTGTACAATATACATCTACATGTAGTACAAAATGAAAACACGCCATTGATGTGTGTATAGATTGATATGATGTCGTATGTATTTTACATATAATTTCCCACTATCAATAAAAATCTTAAATTATGTCCAAACGCCTTAAAATGTCATTGTTTACTGGTAACATTTTTAGACATTGATCGTATATCGTCAATTTCTTAAGATTTAATTTGCCAACAACTTGGCAACAAGGGCATAGATGTTATAAACATAAGCAATATTCTGAATCATCAAATGTTTAGCTTTGTATTTTAAGTTGAAATCTACACATTGCATTTCCTACAGATTTTCCCAACTTTTGCATCCTGAATTTTCCATTACAAACTTACTCTACAATGCTTAATTACAAAAAAAAAAAAATAAATAAATAATTAAAAAAAAAAAAAAAAAAAAAAAAAAAAAAAAAAAAAAACAACAACAAGAGTTTTAAGGGCTTTAACGGTCACCTGAGTATAATACAATTAATACTGTAAAAGATCCATAGAAAAAAAAATCAACTGATAGATGTGTTGCCCAAAAGCAAGAGAAGGGATCAACACCCTCGAGCTCTGTGTAGTTTCTAAAGACCAAGTATACCAACAATCTGTTGGAATTTCCAGAGGCACTAACTATTCTTCCCGTTTGTTACATTTTCAACTGTGAAAAACTGTGATTTATTGATTGAATAAAAGTGATATTCTGGATATTCTCTCAGAATGATAACTATTCTGTCACAGTGTGAACGGATATCAAAGTAAGTAATTAAAAAAATATTTTCTGGTCTGTAATAAGACACTTAACCATCTTGATAGAAATAAACCTGCCAATTTCTTCCCAAATATTAAAATCCATGTTACAATGTTTTCAATCTTACAACTACTAAGCTATGACTTGCAAACTGCTTAACTATGACGTCACATCCTAATGACACTGTTTTTAAAAAAGACAGAGGCAAAGGTAAAATGAAAGGAAATATAATACACAGAAAATTCAATGTTTGTGGTTGTATATTAGGATTTTTTCAATATTTTTACTTGTGCTTCGCAGAATTTATTATTAAAAAACTCAACATTTCCATAAATCGACGACGATTTATCAATAAAAATGGCTATTGGAATTTTTATTCATACTGTATGTCCGTTTGATACTGGCATATTCTATGGAACTCGAAATAAAAGACACCACTGAGCCTGCAATATCTGCTAGAATATCTACTGACTAAAGACATTAATGACAACTAAACTGTAGGAAAAACCGGATAACTTTTCAACTCCCCCAAATTATATGGTTATATTCCACAGTCACCTGCATATGACGTTTGTACCTCCCAAATGATTTGATACTCAAGAGCTAATTCACTTTGAAGCAGGGACAGGCTATCAACAAATTAGGAATGATACATGGCTTTAAAATATCTTGTTTAAAGTATTCTATGATCCTTTAATGACCACTTTTGCATACCTCTCATTATGTCGTATGTTGATTGACATGTTTCTTACCAATTGCTAGAGTATTGCTATAATACTATGACATATTTTCCGTTGAAATCTTGAAAATTGTCAAACTTCAACAACAATCTAGACAGTTAATTTTATTTGAATTTTGAAAAGTGAATGCCAATCAAAGGAAACAAATTAAGTCTTCTTTCTGAAAACGAAAATAAGAATTTTTTAGCATCATGCAATACGTTTTAAAAATATATCTATTTCGATGTTTGATAAATAATAAAATACTAGTATAACGAATGTATGTATCAGAAATTTTTGGAAATGATAATTTATACATGTAAACTGCAATATCTTTTCCATGTAAGTCTTCATTTATCATGCGCAACAGTGAAAATTATAAGTTAATGCATGTACATATAAAAAAAACGTACAATTTTACCAGTCGAAAACTTATCTTCACATCTTTCTGCTTTTAATTCGTCGGAGAAGATGCCCTTTTCCTCAAACAGGACAGCTGTTAGTCTCCCAGCACGGCTCTGGGTATACCTGGAAAACTAAAACCATATCACTCTTAATAGATTTTTGTATGTACAAAAATCCCATTCCCATACTTATCCCGATTAAAAGATTTTTTTATCCGTAAAAGTGTCATACATATCGTTCTTAATATATTCATTTCATTATCAATTTCATATTAAATTTTATGAAAATTGTTCTTATACCTTGTTGTCATAAGACGTAGTGACGTACAAAGGTAAATCAAGAATAATGAGCTTTAATCTTAACTAAACCAAAGTTTTAAATCCGCATTTTTGATTATCTACATTGTATTTTGTGTCGCCTTAATGTCTAGTCGCTGTTTGTCCATTAGTTAAATTCTCATATTTTCGACTTGTTCTTCAGAATCACCAAGACAAAGCTTAGTCCAATTTACTTGCCTCAAAACACTTTTGGATATAAAAGGAATTTGGAATCGGTGATAATGAGGAAATTGAGAAAATGTAATTTTGTCATTTTGAATCTTTTAATAATGAACAAAACAAGAGGCCCAAGGGCCACATCTCTCACCTGAGCACTGTAGCTAGGAAAAAAGGAAAAATCAGTTTAGTATTAAAAAGCTTAAATGCATAAGTGGTCCCAACCTACCCCTAAAAAGGGAGTGGGGGGGGGGGTCATGATTTGAACAAACTTGAATCTACACTATCTGAGGATGCTTCCGTATAAATATGACAAACCGTGGCTTTGCTGTTCTTGAGATTTTTAAAGATTTTTCCTATATATTCCTATGTAAAACTTTGATCGTTCATTGTGGCCCCACCCTACCCCAGGGGGTCATGATTTGAACAAACTTGAATCTACACCACCTGAGGATGCTTCCATATAAATATGACTAATCATAGCTTTGCTGTTCTTGAGAAGAAGATTTTTGAAGATTTTTCCTATATATTCCTATATAAAACTTTGATCGGCCATTGTGGCCCCACCCTACCCCCGGGGGTCATAATTTGAACAAACTTGAATCTACACCACCTGAGGATGCTTCCAAATAAATATGACCAATCATAGCTTTGCTGTTCTTGAGAAGAAGATTTAATTTTGAAGATTTTTCCTATGTACACCTATGTTAAACATTGATTGTCCATTTTGGCCCCACCCTACCCCTGGGGATCATGATTTGAACAAACTTGAATCTACACCACCTGAGGATGCTTCCATATAAATATGACTAATCATAGCTTTGCTGTTCTTGAGAAGAAGATTTTTGAAGATTTTTCCTATATATTCCTATATAAAAATTTGATCGTCCATTGTGGCCCCACCCTACCCCCGGGGGTCATGATTTGAACAAACTTGAATCTACACCACCTGAGGATGCTTCCATATAAATATGACTAATCATAGATTTGCTGTTCTTGAGAAGAAGATTTTTGAAGATTTTTCCTATATATTCCTATGTAAAACTTTGATCGTCCAATGTGGCCCCACCCTACCCCTGGGGGTCATGATTTGAACAAACTTGAATCTACACCACCTGAGGATGCTTCCAAATAAATATGACCAATCATAGCTTTGCTGTTCTTGAGAAGAAGATTTTTGAAGATTTTTCCTATGTACACCTATGTTAAACATTGATCGTCCAATGTGGCCCCACCCTACCCCTGGGGGTCATGATTTGAACAAACTTGAATCTACACCACCTGAGGATGCTTCCAAATAAATATGACCAATCATAGCTTTGCTGTTCTTGAGAAGAAGATTTTTGAAGATTTTTCCTATATATTCCTATATAAAACTTTGATCGTCCATTGTGGCCCCACCCTATCCCCAGGGGTCATGATTTGAACAAACTTGAATCTACACCACCTGACAATAATTCCACATGAGTTTCATCTTTCCTGGCCCACTTGTTCTTGAGAAGAGGATTTTTCAATAATGCCATTAATTTTTTGCTATTTCGTAATTATCTCCCCTTGGAGGAGGGCGTGGCCCTTCATTTGAAAAAACGTGAAACCCCTTCATCCAAGGATACTTCGTGCCAGGTTTGATTAAAATTGGCCCAGTAGTTCTGGAGAAGAAGATGAAAATGTGAAAAGTTTACGACAACAACGACGCCGACGCCGCCGCCGCCGACAGACAACGGACAAATTTTGATCAGAAAAGCTCACTTGAGCCTTCGGCTCAGGTGAGCTAAAAAAAAATGAATTTTATATAAAGCCATGTAGAGCAGATTCATCTCTCATCGAATCATAGGAATGAGACTCAAAGTTTGATAGTGAACATAGGAATATATTTTTCCCTCCCTCTCGAATAGCTATGTAATGAAAAATATCTGTGAAATCACAAATACTCTTGGGCGAAATATATATTTTTGTAAACAAATGAAATATTTTTCACTCTCAAAAGGAAAACTTATCCTACGAAAATAGATGACATTTCACTACGTTAATTTCAAGAAGCAAAGATTCAAGAATTTTTTTTTATTCAAACAGAGACCTGCAAAAGGATGGAACAGTAGCAAAATTTCAAACTGAAAATGTATACATGTCAGAAATTTATGTTCTCAATAGAGAAGGGTCATGATTTAGTAATCTTAAGTAAAGCATCCTCAGATTATAAAGACTGAGGTTTTTTAAGTCAGGGGTTTTCGAAGTAGGATAGGGAATCATCAGGAATTTGAATTTTTTCATATGATCCAATGAAAAAATAAAAAAAAAAAAAACATGATCAAGCCTATTTATATCAATATGTAATCATAATCTGGTGGTGCAGATTCCCGTTTCACAAGTGAGTAAGGTTGGGTATCTGCGTTTCTATGCAAATGATATTTTGAAAACAAATTAAAAGTTAAGATTAATTAAAAAAAAAAGAGGTTACAACCAATTTCCTTTAACATACTTTAACATATTTAGTTCTCACGACAAGGTATATTCAATACCCATTATAATGTCATATTATGACGTCATTGCTCCTCAATAATAGAAGAAAAGCATATTATAAAAACAGCTTCAGCATAGCTAAATAATATATATTTATAGTGCAGAAAAAATGCTATTACAAGAAATAATTTTTTTTAAAGAATTGATGCTATTCTTCACAATGACAACACTTCAATTGTTAATTTTCTTTTCTTTCTTTTTCTTTTCTTTCTTTCTTTTTTTTTTTTTTTTGTTAGTCTTGAGTTGAAACATGATTAAAAATCCGTAGCCTGGATTACATGTACATTTCTTTAAATTTTAGATTGATCAATTCATGCTGCTTAGGTTGGAATTTGACCTCAATTGAGGATCAAAATTTTTCTCTTAGTTAAATGAAGGTATGTGTTTTTAAATTATCAACAAATTTATTTTGATATATTAAGATCTGCTTGTACATTTGAATGTTGAAATTTTATCTATATTGTCTTTAACATGATGTTTATATAATCAAATCAGTTTTTTTCCCAAACCAGAGGTCATAACATGTAAATTTCCTGTATTTGAAGTTTCAATACCAAATTTGAATATTTGGAATAAAAATGAGAAGTATTAAATTATAGTTTCGGAAAAATTAAATAATTACAATCGCAAAACGGCGGGAGATAATCTCCAGCACATTCACATCTGAAATCCCCGTTGTATGGTACACAGGTCCCTCCATTTTTACATAGATCATGCTGATATGGGTCAAAAGGTTTTCCTGAAGTAGAGAGCTAAGATGAAAAGATTTACATATATTCATATATATTTGAAAATTAAACAATTGCATATTGTCTATTTTTACATACATTTTTTTTCAATTTTCTAATAAACGTGGGGAAAAAATGACTATCAAAAGATGATTACAATGTCTGTACATGTACTACTAAATAATATCGCTAATCGTCGTATTCTACATTTATTTTTTCTATCTTCTTGCAGATTTTCTAGAGTCTTTTTAGATTAAAAAAAAAAAAAACAACTAAATACCATTACATTTTTTTAATGAAAATAAGAGATTATATAAAATATTTTCACTGTATATATCAAATGCCGCATTTTGATTAACTTTTAATAGCAGGAGGTATAAGAAGAAAAGTAAGATTTCCTTAAGGTATGCACCAGTTTATCGATTTATATGAAAAAAGCAGAATCAAAATAGCAACATGATTTTTGCAAGACCTGAACATGTCTGTGATAAAACCCGGTAAGTCTGAATTCAAAATGACATGTTGGTGTTGTAATTCAATGTCAAACTTTTTGTCTGAATGTATGTACAAGGTGCAAAAATAAATTTTCTATTTTATGTCTTCTGAAAAAAGAAATGCTTGGCAAGAAAAAAGTTTAATCAAATCAGTTGATCAGGCCCCAGGATCATGAAACAGACTTAGACTTAAGTCCAATTTTCAATCGCCTGTAAAATTTTGATTAATTATTGAATTAATCTCTAAATCTGCAGATAAGAAAGATTTTGACTTAAGATTAAGATGTTTCATGATCCCGGGGCCAGGTCAGAACAATTTTAACAAAAGACAAGTTCAAGTTCATTTATTCACTCAAAACCATGTAAATATGTGGTACATGAGGACAATGAAAAATATTTACAGCATATAAATTCAGGTCAGAGGTACAAGTATATGATATACATGCTCAGAAAAGTGAAAGAGGACAAAGAGAAGAAGAAAAAAGATAAATACATATTACCACTTATACGAGCCTGGTCTCGGATAAGTGAGTTTATTTCAGTAACCCTACTAATATTTATCTATTCCGTATAAGTTATGTACATTCGGATAAATATAGATTTTCACCCTTAGTCACAAGCTATCATTCCGGATAATTGAGGTCCATTCGTATATAGTCTAATAGTAAGTTCTCTTCTACCTCCTTTCTCAAAGAATCGATTAAACGGTAAGGTCATGGAAAATTTTTGGGAGTTAAATTGTGGCAATGTTTTAAATTTTACCCACCCACCCTCCTCTTGTTTTTAGAACAAATACTGCTGCTTTTTGTTATGTCATTGTAGCTGAAGACTGCCTGCTTCGTCCAGCTTCCGCAAAAGCCTATGTCGCGGTGGTGGATTATGGGTGTTCGCATATTCCCTAAGGACAGCTTGCTTGGTCCAGCACCTACATCAGCCTACGTGGCGATGGTGAATTTTGTGTGTTTGCGTATTCCTTAAATACAGCCTGATTGATCCAGCGTCCACATCAGCCTATGTGAAGGTGGTGAAATCTGCGTGTTTGCGTATTCCGTGATGACTGCCTGCTGGGTACAGCGTCCACTTCAACCGATGTCGCGGTGGTAATTCTGTGTGTTTGCGTATTCCGTCGCACCTCAACGCAACTGGAGGAGTGCAACACATATTCTTACGCTCATTCCATTGTTTATCCTATTGCCATGTAAATTGAAATTCAGGATTTGAATTTGTGCATTGGCTTGTAATTGACAAGCAGTTGACTTGATTGATATTGAATTGATTGATTGATTGAATTTGATTGATTGATTGATTGATTGAACTTGATTGATAATTGAATTGGTGACGTTCATGCACTTGTGACCTACCCAGTGCATGATCCGCCCGATTTGGGTCGTCACATTTGTTGTATTGATTGTTGATTGTGGGGCAGCCCTGTGGTAGCCCCAGCAAATTGATCACCGCGGCCAGAAGCGCCAAATTAAACAAGCAAAATAAAATCTGTTGTTTGTTTATTAATAGGGAATCTGCAATAATGTAGATATAATAATGGTATAAAAGAGAAAAAAGTCATGGAGGACAGACTAAATCATATGTATAAATTACAAATTTTTTTTATCAGTGTCTTAGCATCTTGTTTTGTCATCAATTGAGAAAATTTAAGTATATTTGGTCTAGTAAAGAACATACGATAATCATAAGAATGTAAATTAAAGTTTAATCTTACCTTTTGCACCAAAATGATAATTGTTGGAGGCTAAATATATTATAGTAAATAAAAACAAAATTGGCATTTTAGTCCAATGTGCGTCGAACAATTATCTTATTTAAATGTCAAACTACTTTGATTTACAGGGATAAAGACTTGCTTTTTTAAAGGAATATTCCATTTGACGTTTTACTTAAATAATGAATTGCATACAACAGCTTTTTTCAACTGGAGCACAGAAAAAGTACTTTAAAGTACAAAATATATCATGGAAATCAATTTTGTTTTCCTTTAACTCCTGTGCAAAAATTTATGAATATTATCAAACCTATTTTGAAACATTTAAAGCAAAAATGTTTAGAAAAGAGTAAAAACTAGAAATCTACATAGTTGAGAGAGAGATAGAGAGAGAGAGAGAGAGAGAGAGAATGCTAGTGGTAGATCTACGTCTTTCTAGAAATAAGGAATTTAAAGTTCATCCTCAAATGTAATGACTAACATTAAATACATTCAGGTAATTTCGAACAGCCTTACTACCCTTATTTTGAGCATAAACACTGAAAATTTGTTTATACTGATAATATGTAAAATGAATAATAATGCAAATTATATGAAAATGCATTATGATAGATTTTTAGAAGATGACAAATTTTGATTACTTCAATGGTCCTTATTGTAAATTGAAAAGCAGGTTCTGCATCAGAGATGTTGTAAAATTAAATATAAATGTGTGCAATGATTTTCTATAACACTTCCGTTCAATGTCTGCTAAGCTGAGTATGAATCAGTTTCCGGTCGTTTTCGTCGTTTTACTTCTAGGTTCTTTCTCTTTAATTAAAGGTAAGATATTTGTAATTAACAAACGTTTGTCATTTTTCTCACCTCTAAAGCTTATATTTTTGAAGAAAACATGGCTATTTTAATGAAATTAAGGATTTTTGGAATTGATAACTATCCTTGCAAACGACATAAACCTCTAAAGATTTCAATGGAACCTTTATCAATAAATGAATCATTTAAATTAACCATAATTCATTGACATCAAATGCAACGGATTTTTCTAGCTTTGCATCATCTTTTGGGCTCAGAATTAACTTTAACTAAAAATTGTGGATTCCGATGATTTTCTAATGCATATATTTAAGCGTTCAACATGTCATAACACTGACATCTAAGCTGACAAATTGAATGAAATAAACCAATGTCAATATGAGTTTTTCTGCACCACTGCAATACATGTATATATTTGAATAAGTACAAAGGAAGTAAATTACGGAAAGATTAATAATAATGAACATTGTTTGAGTTAAATACGGATAAAGTCGAATACGTTTATTTTTTGTTGAAATCTTAAATTTTATTCCATGTAATTGAAAATTTAAAGGATTTTAATCACGTCTCAAAACTCTTTGATATATCAAATATATCCTGATAAAATCATTCATTTGAATTTCTTTGGTAAAAAATTAATATATTTGATGTTTCAGTTTCCAAGTTAACTTTGAATTTTCAAGATTGTACGTTTTATTATCATAAGTGTCACCGATCGATGTCATAAAATCAATGCTATATAATTTGATAGATATTTTAATTATCAACAATTCTATGCAATGATATTCTTACGATCATCCATTCCAGAATTGATGTTTCAGTTCCACACGACCCGCTATCCTATTGGTGGAGATTTGTACTGAAAGAAGCCTGAATTACAACCTTTTTATCACTTTATTTACGAATGTTTTCAAACTAATTCAAAAATTGTAAGCGATAAATATATGTAACAAGAATATAACTGAGTTAATTTTTGAAGAAATTTTGAAACGGGATAAAACCCTCAAATTACACACGAATAATCCATTAAAATGGGTTTTGTTTACCTCTATAAGGCGATGACTCTGCCTGTTGGACCATGAATGGTAGATGTCAATACACATCGGAAACTTGTTTTCAATGTAAAGCAGGATATATATTGTGCTGGGCCAGCTAACAGACGATGTTGTGTTCTTGGTAAACAGATACAATTATATTCTTTATTGGAGACGATAAGGAACGGAGCAATTAATCTTATCTTAAAATCGTTATTAAAAATATTTCTAAACAGTTTTGGACTCCGTGATGAAGATTTCTCCGTATCAAAGAATGAAAGTGTACAAAATTAGAATAAACATTTAAATATGGGTCATTGTTAATAGAAATAAGATGAAGATAATAGAAAAAAAAGTGTTTTCAGGAGGGGATCTCCGATGCTGAAACAGGGGTGGTACCTGCCAAAATGACTGGAACTCCTGCTGTGGCAGATATCTGAGAGGGTTGTGTGGAGGAGGTCTATCACGCCAATGTTGTGTATACTAGTAATCGCAGATAACTTTCTCCCCATTTTTTGAAAATAAAATAAGAATAAATTGAGTTTTCTTTTTTTCAGCTTTCAAGTAAAAAACTGTCTAATAAATCATGAAATCATGTTCCTCATGAAAGATAACGATAAAGGGGAAAAATCGATTCAATACTTGATATGCGCATAATGTACATTTTAATAAAATAGGATTCGGACGTATTTAAGGCAGACGAAACAAACCTTTTTTTAAAAATCATGAAAGCAGGAAATAAATCTACATGTATGTTTGTATAAGTTAAAAAAAAAAATAAATAACAGCAATAAGTTTAGTTTGATTTTTATTTGATGTTTCTCATCTTTTTAAATGTTCCTCTACAATATGATTAGATTTATTAGGATGATAGAAAAAATGAAGAATTTGAATATCATAGAGAGTCTTAAAATTCATGAAGTTTTAAATGGTTCAAACATATATACAAATCCATGCATCCATTTGTTTGTAAATATTATACATCTTTTAGAAAAAAAATTGTCTTTGTCTTTAGAAGGAAAAAAAAAAGAAAAAGAAAAAAAGACGCACTTTTCTGTGAACGATTCAGCTTGTAGTATCTGTGCGACTGTCCCGTGGTACGACTTACTGATGAGGCTACGTCAAATGGCGGGACAGTCGCACGGACCTCTTTCACCGCCAAGATGTCAAGCACACCAGACGTGGTACAGAGACGGTGAGTCAGCACGGGCCAGAACCCACTACAGAGTGTATTTGTATATTTGTAAATAGTGATAATAAATATTGTTATAAGTACTATACACTCGGTAGTTACTTTACTGGCGCCCAACTCGCGGGGCCCGGTGCTAGATTCCCGTACTGCTGTCAGGAAAAATTTTTTTTTTGGCATTGTTTTTAGCCGCCATTTTTGGTGCTTAGAGCAGGTGTGATAGTTGCAAATTGTTTTTTGATTCTGATGCAATAATTTTTTGAATCAACTGGAATTAATTTGTGTATATATTTATTGCAGGTGATTTAGTGATTTTGTAGACTGTGATTTTATTTGAAAACTATTTTGTACTATTTATTATGAATATGTCCCTGGAGGAAGCCGTGTCGGCTTTAGGTCTGGGTAGTGACCCGGCTATCACGCGGTCAGACAATATCACCCCTCACACTCCGGGTAGGGTGGGGGGATACCCCGGGGAGGGGGGTTATTCACCATACGCTTATAGCGGGAGTGAGCATTTTGCCTCCCGTCACACACCTTTTGCTCAGTCAATGTCAGGCCACATGGGAGGGGGGTTGCCCCTGGGGGGTCCCTCTACACCTATGCCCGGCCTGCACTCGGGCATCCCCTGTGGGGAGGGTAGTGTATTTCATGGAGAGTCAGGAAAAGAGGTAAGGTTTGCCCAGCCTCAATTTGGCTCACCAGGGATGATGTCAAGTGACTCCCTGGTGTCCTCTCTAGGTAGCCTGTGTAGGTGTAGCTCACCTGGTAGCACTGTGGGTTGTACCCACCCTAAACAAGAATATAGTGAGGCCCCTTCAAATTCAGGGTTAGAGCATCCATATTCTTTAGGGCATGTGCATTCAGTTAGTAGCCACCCTGTCCTTGTGGGAGACACAGCTAACCTGGGGGGCCCTGCTACTATGGGTTATAGACCAAGCCGCTTGGGTGAGGTTGTACCACACCCACTTGACCCCGCCCTTCCGTCCCATACACCGTGTGTTAGTCAGCAATCTGAGAGGCCTGTGAGGCCCGCACAGCTCACCTCCGAGTATGATCGTCACCATGTGAGGCCCGTAGATCCTGTAGGGCTCACCTGGGACCCTGCACCCATACAGAGCCAACCTAGACTAGCAGATTTTGGTGCGCCCTCTCTCCCTGGGGATGATTTGCAACCCCGGAGCTCAATGCCACGCACTATATCTGCCCCAGCCCCTGTAAATGTTGGAGTGTCACCAGCAATGGTTCATTCACAAGTAAATGCTTTAGACACTGGTGTGACTGCTGCAAGACCCCACCCTATACCTTGTATGCTAGTTCCTCAAGCAAACCTTACCATGCGCCCCAATCAGTGTACATCAATCCTGGGGGTAGGCATGCCCAACCCCCAGTACCCGACCACGCCCATTCTGTGTTGTATCGAGACGAGAGTACTCCAGCCACACTCCATGGTATGGCTATGCCCAGTGCACTGCAGCACCATAGTGTTCCTGTGTCAATGACTTGTAGTCCTGCCCATCCCAATACCCCAGCCTGCCATTTTGGAAGGGAGGGGGAGAGGATAGCACATGTTCAACCTAACATGTATGGGGCAGCCCATCCGGGATACTATGCTAGTCAGTCAGTCCCGGCTAACCAGGCTTGCAACTTTAGTACACCAATACATTATGGCTCACCTGGTTACCAGGGCACCACACCATACCCAGGTAGGGCAGCCACTGGGGGTAAGCCCCGGTATAAGGACCTTAGGTATGATGGTAAGACCAACTGGAAGGCATTTTTGCACAAGTTCGTTAGGTTATCTCGCAGCCAGCTATGGACAGAGGAGGAGCAGCACGACCAGTTTTGTTTTTCCCTTGAAGGGGCAGCCAGTGAATACTACACCTTGCTGTTAGAAACCAATAGCCAGCTCCGCCTAGGTGAGATCTTGCAGAGATTTGAGAAGCGTTTTGGCTCCTCTGCCCCCGATCTCACTCATCAACTCAACTTCCAGGCTGCCAATCAGAATCCAGGAGAGTCACTTCGTCAGTGGGCAGACAGGGTGCTGACCTTGGCGACGCGAGCCTTCCCTTGTGTGCCGGACGTGCACACACACGCCATACCTAGGCTGTGTTATGGAGCCGAGGACCGAGACGCTGGCCTTTATGCACTCGATGGGCATCCCAGGACCGTGGATGAAGCCGTGGAGCGAATGCAGTACAACCAGCACTCCCGGCTACATAGGCCTAAGACCAAGAAAGAGCTGCGGAAGGTGATCTCCGATGAGGATGCCGAACAGGACGATCCCGGGATGGTAAATGTTGCTGCTGGGGAGGAGCTGGAAGCCCTCCGGAGCAGAATGGAAAAGTTGGAACAAGCTGTTAAGCAGACAGGATCTGCCCCCCTCCCTAAACCCCAGTGGACTGGTACCCTGCCACCCAGATTGGCAGAGCGAGACCCGAAGCCCGCTGTTTGTTTTAAGTGTGGAGAGGTGGGGCATTTTCGTAGAGATTGCCCCACCCAAGCTGCTGGGAAGTTAGTAGCTACTGATGGGCCGCGGGGCGGAGCCCGGATGAAGGGACCACTTGGTGAGAGGTATCGTAGGCCAGAGTCCCAGGAGAGGGGACCTAGAAGTGGAAGGCCTGGATCCCAGGGAGGGCCCTCCCAGGCAGTTCGATTTATGAACCCAGAGCAGTCCCCAGAGAGGACAGACTCGGAGAGTAAGGAGCAGGGGGCTAGTCAACCCCCCTCCTGTATGCGGCGTAGGCGCAAGCGGCGCAGGCTAAGGGTCCGCTTTGAGACGCCCCAATCGCCGGAGCTATTCTCAGCTGAGGAGGAAGAGGCATCCTTGGACGAGGAAGTGGGGAAGCTTGTGGCCCCCCACTCCACTCCGGAGCCACTTGGACCAGCTCGGGATAGGACTAGGAAGTTCCAGGGCTTTGGGAGAACCAAGCCTGGTGGCTCTGGTCAGAGGTCACCAGAGGATGAGGGGAATGAGTCCACTATACCTATTGGACAGCTGCGCCCATCTACAGGGTTTTCTGTTAGTTTACTTGTGCAAGGCACACGGGTGAGTGCTGTGGTTGACACGGGGGCTGAGGTCAGTGTTTTGTCGACTCAGGTTTATGACCAGCTAGAGCCCAAGCCCCCGATACGAAGACATGTTACTATGACTCAGGCGGGTAAGGACACCAAGTTGAAAGGTTTCATAGTGGGACCCGTGGCAGTGAGCATAGGTACACAGACTCACGAGGTTGACCTTTATGTCGCCCCCTTGCAGGACCCCATGTTGCTGGGCATGGAGTTTCTTCATGCCCGGAAGGCTCAATTAAATTTAGAGCATGGGACTTTGACCTTGGGAGGGGAGACAATTAAAATGAACTTCGGCAGAGCTGAGGAGATTCCGGAGGCCAGGGTGACTTTGGCCCGGAAGGTACGAGTTCCAGCTGGCTCTGTTGTTTTATGCCCCTGTCGCCTGGATCAGAAGCTGGATGATTTTGTGGTGGTCCCTGGAATTGATATGCAGTCTGATGTGCTTCTTATGCCCCATACATACCATGTGGGAGGGGACAGTGCAGTAATCTGTGTAGTGAACGCTTCAGATCGGGATGTGACCTTGATGGGGGGTAGCCTTGTTGGTACTGCAGTGGAAGCTGATCCACACCAGCCTGTGCCCTACCTGGTGCGGACAGTAGGCAGCCTGGATGACGGGGATCGGGGGGCAGGAGCCACATCCCCTGAGGTGCCTGAATTTCTGCAGGATTTGTTAGAGCGCTCCTCGGTGGAACTCAGTTTAGAAGAGAGGGCCTTGCTGGCCAGTCTGCTCTCAGAATTTCAAGATGTATTTGCCCGGAGTGAGTTTGACTTCGGGAACTTCACCGCATTAGAACACGAAATAGATACCGGAGACGCACCCCCTGTAAAGGAGCGGATGAGACGTACTCCCATGTTCTTTGCTGGTGAGGAGGAATCCCACCTAAAGAAAATGCTGGAGGCTGGTGTGATACAGCCCTCTATGTCTGAATGGGCCTCAGCTCCAGTTCTGATTAGGAAGAAAGACGGTCAGGTTAGATGGTGCCTGGACTACCGCCGTTTGAACAAGGTGACTCGGAAGGATGTATTCCCCCTGCCTTTGATAGATGAGTGCTTGGACACCCTTACAGGGAATGTGTGGTTTTCGAAGCTCGACGCCAACTCTGCCTTCCATCAGATAAAGATCCGTCCCCAGGATAGGAAGAAGACAGCATTTTTTGACGAAGTATGGTCTGTTTGAGTTTGTGCGCATGGGGTTTGGTCTATGTGATGCCCCGGCTACCTTTTTTAGGGCGATGAACCTTGTACTCAGAGGTCTCACTTGGAGTATTGTTTTGGCCTTCTTAGATGATGCCCTGGTTTTAGGTCGGGACTTCCTGGATCACCTGGAGAACTTGCGATCTGTGTTCATGCGTTTCCGGGAGTACGACTTAAAGTTTAAGCCGAAGAAATGTGAACTTTTCCAAACCAAGGTTGAATTCCTGGGGCGGCGGGTAAGCAAGGAAGGCATTGAGATGGGAGATGATTACATTGCTGCAGTCAAGGACTGGGCTGTCCCCAGCAACGCAAAGGAGGTAGAGAGGTTCCTTGGGTTTGCTGACTATCACCGGGGATTCATTGCGGGTTATGCTGAGTGGGCACTGCCCCTCTACAAGATCACAGGCAAGAAACCCTTCGTCTGGGGCCCGGAGCAGCAAGCAGCTTTTGATGGTTTAAAGAGGGCCCTTACATCTCCGCCTGTCCTGGCCCTCCCTATTCCCGATGGAGAGTTTATACTTGACACCGACGCCTCCAATGAAGCCATAGGGGCCGAACTCTCCCAGTTACAGGATGGCCAGGAGAGACCCATATCTTATGGAAGCCTCAGTCTATCCCCGGAGCAGCGCAAGTACTGCACAACCCGGAAGGAGCTGCTAGTAGTTATCCGCTTTACCCGCTTGTTTCGCCATTACTTGCTGGGGAGGAGATTTATTGTGAAGACAGACCATCATAGTCTTATTTGGCTCCTTAACTTTAGAAACCCCCAGGATCAACTCGCCAGATGGATGGAAGAGCTCAGCCAGTATGACATGGAGATACAGCATCGCCCAGGGCGACGCCATGTCAACGCGGATGCCCTGTCCCGGTTGCCTTCTAGTGCCATCTGTGCTGGAGCTGATGTCACCATACACCCCAGCGACTTACCTTGCGGCGGATGCCCGAAGTGTGTTAAGGCTCACCAGACCTGGAATGTCTTTGCAGAAGAAGTTGACAATGTGGCGCCCTTGGCCAGTCCTGGAAGCTGGATATATACGCCTAGCTCGGAGGTAGAAACTTTGGGGGAGACAGTTTTAGAGTCTGAGGGCAATTCTGAGGAAGCCAGTGACTTGCCCTCTCCTCCTGGACCAGCCCAACCTTCAGCTAGTGAGGTGGCCTATGGTTATGTTTCTGGGGGATTGTTAGGTCGCATTGGTCATTACTCTCCCCCGGAAGTTGACTTTGAAGATGAGGAGTCAGTAGAGGGGCCCTTCCGGACCCAGATTCGCCTCACTAAGCTCCCCCACTTTGTGGCAGTAGTGGGGCCACCCCCTGATGATTCTGGTAGCCCGTTGTCATTTGTGGGTTTGACCCCAGAGGAAATGAGTTTATGCCAGTCAAGGGACTCGGAAATCTGTCAATTTCTTGACTGGTTGGACGATGATGTAGCGCCAGAGGAAGGTGTGATGTTCCTTGCGAGTCCCGCAGTTAAAAACTATTGGCTCCATAGGGCGGCCTTCACCTTAGACCAGGACAAGGTCCTTTGGAAAGAGGTGGGGGAGGGGAGTGTGAAGACTAGACTTTTAGTTGTCCCTGAGGAGTTGAGGAAGGAGGTTCTACGCCTGTGCCATGACGTCCCAGCAGCAGGCCACCAGGGCATTGATAGAACCAAGGCACGCCTGCGTGATAGATTCTTCTGGTATGGCATGATTAGGGAGGCAGAACAGTTCGTGAGCACCTGTGGTCCTTGCAGCAGGAATAAGCATCCTCAGCGCCATGCCCGGGCAGAGATGATTAAGTACCATGCTGGCGCCCCTATGGAGAGAGTCCATCTTGATTTTCTGGGGCCCCTACCCCGGACTAAACAGGGTAATGAATATGTACTTGTCATGGTCGATCAGTTCACTAAGTGGGTGGAGTGTGTCCCTCTGCCCACTCAGACTGCTGAGGCAACAGCTACTGCTGCGGTCGATCAGTTCTTTGCTCGCTTTGGCTGTCCCTTCCAGATCTTCACCGACCAGGGTAGGAACTTTGAAAGTAAGCTCTTCACAGCAGTGTGCGACTTGTTGCTGCTGAATATCCCTGCTGATCTGATGTATGCCCCACCTCAGAGGGACCCGGCTGTTGACCTTGAGGGCTACGTAGTGAATTTGGAGAAGACCATCCAGTCAGCTTATGAGACAGCCCGGAGACGTCTCCGGACCTCAGAGGAGCGAATGAAGAGGGACTATGACTTGAAGGTCTGTGCCAGAACTTACCATGAGGGTGACCTAGTTTATGTCCTTGACACAGCTACTGTCAAGGGGAAATGCAGGAAGTTGAGCCCTTCCTGGAAGGGACCAGGTATTATCTTGAAAAAGTTGAGCTCCCACCTTTACCGAGTGAAGACCAAGCTCTCGGTGATGGTTGTCAACCATGATCGCCTGAAAAAGTGTGTAGATCGGGACATACCGTTATGGCTGTCCCGGTATCAGGAGAAGTTCAGAGCCCAGTCCCAGGAAGGTGGTGAGTTAAGTAGTGTCCCATTGTCCCCAGGGGAGAAAACTCCCTCGAGTGAGGTCCCTGGACCTTCCCAGTTGAGCTCGTCCTCAGACAGCCCTCCCCGTATACCGAGAAAACGGGGGCGCCCACGTAAAGTGCGGTCGCCCTCTACCGAGTCTGCTAAGTCGTCAGATGGGGATCTGACAGACTCTGAGCTCTATTGTTTCTGTCGTAGACCGGACGATGGGGGGCTAATGATTCAATGCGACCAGTGTGACAGTTGGTTTCACGGGGTTTGTGTGGGGGTCACTTCAGAGGAGGCTTCCTCCCTGGATCAGTATATCTGCCCAGATTGTATGGGGGAACCCCTGGTGGCTAACATTGGTGCTTTTCTATTTTCTAGTTCCCCTGTGGACGGCCAATTTGACGACCCTTCAGATGAAGACTCCTCGCCAGTGAGAGGCTGGAGGAGGGAGCGCCCTCCCTCCGACTATATCCAGAGAGGCCAGGAGGAAGAGAACGAGAGGCCCCGTACGTTATCCCCTGAAAGGAGGGTGCCTTCACCCTCTGGGAGCCCTGAGGGGCATAGCATAGATTGTGTGGCGGAGCCCCACGTCGAGGAACATCCCCGACTTCTCTCGCCACCACTTTTATTGGAGAGGATGGATGAGGAGCGGTATCGCTTCCGACCGGCTGGATCTGAGGGGACCCCGGACATGCCTCTTCCCAGACACCAGCCAGCTTCCCCTAGGGGCAAGGCTAGGGGGGCTAGGAGGGATCACAATCCCTCACCCTGCCCTCTCCTGTGTGGGGTGATGACCCGCAAACTCAGAGATCACATGTTGCGGTCCCATCTCCCCGCTGTGTTTAGACGCGGGGTGCCACCCACCCCAGAGGCGTCTGCCATTAGGATGGAGGCCCTCAAGTGGCTTACCCACCAGACACTGGGAGAAGATTCCTTCGTACAGGACTTAGCAGATCAACTCCGGGGGAAAGATGTCTTCCCGGACAGGAATAGCCTGGCCACTCAGGACTTAGTCCTGGCCATGGATGCCCTCTGTCATCACGTCGGGGAATCTCCCCCGGCCGTATATTCATTGACTGGACCGCTGCACCCAGCTTTGTTGTTGCATTGGAGGGCCCAATCATATATCCTGCAGCGCCTATCTGGCCGCCTTCGTTGGGCGTATACCAATGCGTTTAATGGGCGCAGGGTTGGAGGTCGCCGGGTGACTAGTTTTGGGATGGGCTTGCCCCCTGGTGTCCCTGGTGGACCCTCTGATCGATGTGTGTGGCGCATGCCCACCCCCTCTACAGAACTGGTTCCTGTCCAGCTCCTGGATGTTGTAGAGGACGAGACCTCCTCTGTTGAGGAGGTTCCCTTCCATGAAAGTGATGAGATATCCTCTGTTGAGGAAGTTCCCTGCCGAGAGGATGACTCGGCTCCATTCAGGCCCCCACCTGGGACAGTCACCGGTGGGGTTGTAACCATGGATATGCCCCAATTTTGGCCCGGGGCTAGACGGGTAACCCTGGCAGTTGTTCAGGAGTGGTGAGTGGGTCAGCTGGCTTTGACCCGCTCTAGCGTACCCTGCCAGGCCAGACTCTTTATCTGGGAACTATCCCGGACCTAGGGCCTGGAAGTGTTTAATTGGGAGCGATCCCAGACCCCTTTTCCCAGGAGTTATCTTGGGTGTGTTTTGTCTGGGGCTCACCCCGGCACTAGTCGTCCCTGGGCAGTCCGCCCGGATGGGCGTTAACAGCGCCCCTTTGTTGGAGATGGTTCCGGACCCTCCCTCGCACTGTGGACTCCCGCCTTTCAAGGAAAACGGGGGGGGAGTGTAGTGTCTGTGCGACTGTCCCGTGGTACGACTTACTGATGAGGCTACGTCAGATGGCGGGACAGTCGCACGGACCTCTTTCACCGCCAAGATGTCAAGCACACCAGACGTGGTACAGAGACGGTGAGTCAGCCCGGGCCAGAACCCACTACAGAGTATATTGTATATTTGTATATAGTTGCTAATAAATATTGTTATAAGTACTATACCCCCGGTAGTTACTTTAAGCTTTACAGTTACAAATGTGCTATTGCAACATTTGGTAATTAGTCATCATAAAACTTCGTGAACCAAGTAATTCACAAATAATAGTGCATTTAATACATGTACATTGGTCTAATGATAAATTGCAATTAAGAGCATACATGTCAATTTAGTTCAATGTTATTATCCTTGTTATGATTTTGAACACATATCTTAAAAGAAATGACTGAATTCGCTTGAAAAATTATTGATAATATCAATCTTTATTATTCATCCTACAAACATGAATCAGGCAACGAATACGATGCAATGTAAAAACGCACTGAAAACAAAATCTACATATCAAATAGACATACGTTATTTACTTTCAATGTAACAGCGAGAAAAACCTTTTTTATTACCTCAAGTGATTATTTTATAGAGGTAAAACAGTCGGACTTTAGATTGAACATGTTTTTTTAAAGTGTATATTCCTGGGTTTGATATTGAAACTGAGGTCATTTATTTAAGAGAAGTAGAATTCCAGGTCAAGCTAAAACATATAGCGTATGCTCTTTGTTGTCAACTGAAGGTAATATTTAATGGCTACCAGATTTATCAATGCATGTAGCAGTGGTCACTTATTCAAAATTTAGCTTAAAATATTTTTTAACCATTGGGTATCTATCAATTCATGAAGTCAGATCAAGGTTTTTCATTTTTTCTTGTAAAGCAAGAATGCTACATGGATTATTACTTTTATTTGAATGCTCTGAGTATTTATTTCTAAGACGATAACCAGATTTATCCCTTAAAGATTAATACAGTTACTGAGAATGGCGCTAATCACTATATATACTTTAAAATATTGATACAATTACTGAGAATGGCGCTAATCACTATATATACTTTAAAATACATAAATTCTCCCTTTTAGAAGTTATTTTCAGATGTATGGTCCAATCACAATTTCATACATGAACATTGCATGTATACGCTAGGCCTTTTTGATTCCCACCTTTTCAGAGAAGATGAAGTCCCATCTCATTCCTCCCTTAATCATTGTGTTTGGTCTGATGATATAAATCTATTTAATCATCTGAATTGCCTACGGATTTTTCCGTTTTCACAATAATGAAAAGGAACACCCGGCAAATTTAATTTTTTTCTGCCATTTTCATTCTTTCAGTTTTAGAAATCGCCATGGCTTATACACCGATGAAGAATATTTATTTATTGACTTTGCTTTGTGTATTAGACAATCCTGACTTTTGAGTTTTTTCACAATTTTGACAGATAACTATTAACTGAAGGATGCTTTTGTACTTGAGTTTCCCCAGCTCTGATATGGTTTTACAAATTTTTGCGAATGCTTTGCTAACAAAAGATAAAAAGTGGTTTCTAGAGTACGAATATGTCATGCAAATTGCATGTTAACTGTTAATGTAGTTTAAAATTAATGACAGTTCCACCAATATGAGTTGTGAAATTCTTTAGAATTCCATCGGGTACATTGTACAGTGTATGATACGACTGATATAAGAAAACATTCTATTAAGCCAAAAACTTTTATTGATATCCGTAATGATCAAACTATTTGAACATACGATATTCAACTTTAATAACATCAGAAACCTTATAATTCTATTCCTCGGAAGATGCAGCAGGTATTCAATTGAAGGTCATTTTACTAAATATTAAGTTATTTCATATTTTTATCCTGGTAAGGCTGGTTGATATTAATTCTACGTTGAACATCACTTAAAAACTTCAAAACGTAGGAAGGAGGAAGAAAAATTAAATTTCAAAGAGATTAAGTATTTACTTATGTACAGGAATCAAAACATTGTAAATATCTGTGCATCATTTAAGCTCACTGTTTCATCACCATACTGGATCATGATCTTAGCATCATTCACAAAAACAATTGTTCACCTAACAATAAATAATACACGTAATGATAAATAAAAAATTTCTCAAAATTTCAATTTTATCTGCCATTTCTTAATTTCTTTAGTTTAATAGATGCGTTTTAAGTGATTCTTTTAAAAGTGCAAATACTTTTATTATCATTATCAATGACAGAAAATGTCCTGATTTATTCTCTCTCCTTTGATTTGAGATCATGCTGAGCACGTGCCATATATTCTTTCTCCACTTTTTCTATCTTTTCTTTGAATTCGTCTTTTAATTCTTCCCCACATATTCTCATAACTGCCTAAAAACAGAATTAGTATTTAACATTATATATTTCCTTCATCATACAGTGTTAGTGCTGCTTGATAAAGTTTATTAATAAATTGGTGTTTGATAATAAAAGTGCAAGCAACTATTTTCAGGAAATTCTTTTCATACAGAAGTATATACATATTTAATGTGTAATTATGAAGAGACCGTAAACTATAAATGATAAAATTGTTGTATACGTTTAAATGATAATTTCAACTGACATGCTTTATATCCAAGGACTTCATTTCAAATTCTTGTTGACCCATTTTTTTCACAGCTGCATGTGAAACAAAGTTCCTGTGAAGATATAATCGCTGTATGTCATCCCCGGTGGTAGTATGTCCAGGTAGTGGGGGTTTAGGACCGTAACCTTGGGTTGGTTTTCCAAAAGAGAAAACTCCCTTACCATTACCATTCCGTAAAAGTTTGTACATAATGGCCAAATCAAAATGTTTAGATGAGCAGTCTCCGTTTTCATCTGGAAAAAAAAACACACATAATAGATTTGCAAACTAATAACCAATCTTATAAGTTTATGATAAACGTAATGACTTTAACTTTTCTATCGTCAACGTTTCTTATTTATGTACATGTAGTTATAAATAAATACCATTATCACTCGCATATAGGGTTTATATCTAAAAGTCGATTTGATACGGAGTACGTTTGCGCTTACTATTCACTACATACATCATTTTCCTTTAAATACATTCTGTATTCAAGAAATGCATGATTTTTAGAGAAACATGTGAAATTGTTTTCCCTTAAAAACATTTTTCCTTGGCTTCGGTCAGAATAACAATTTCATTTGTTACCCTAAAACATATAATATTTTTATACTGTTAAAGCAGGACAAAATGGGTTTTCAATAGACTTTCTCCTCCATGGATTTCCTCCTTTCTCGCAAATTAAATTCCTTGCATTTACTTATCCTGAACATCCTACTTTTTTGTACTTTTTATTCATATCTGGAAGTATTAAATCTTGCATTCACTTTTAAATTTGTTTTCTTGTTTTTAGGTTTTGTTATTGCTGGAGTCCGATGACATACTATTGTACTGGTAATTACTTTTATCGGACTGCTGTAGGTAAACATTTGGATTGCAAGAACAGCTAAAGAACAGACATCACAGAAACGTTTTAATATGTGCGAAAGCTGAAATATTACAAAAGCCAGTCACTCTGTAAATAAAATATATATAGTACGTACTCTGACTTTAGAAAAGACTATTCTTTATTTGTACAAACACTTATACCTGCAGCTGGATATAAATCTTCGAGCTGAGTCCTGTTCAAATGATAGTCTCCCCTTTTTATCCACTCTTTATTTGCAATCAAGAAGTTTTTAAGATCATTTGGAGGAAGCTTTTGGTCGAATAATATCCTTAATGCATCAGTGCTCACATCACAAAGCTCTCGAAAGCAATGGAAATTAAGAATGTTATTATCTTTATCATCTTCTTTACCAATCCTGTGTACATGGCTCTATATCATAAATAAATTTAGATTGAATAAATTTATACATAGTTACATATCTTAATAAGAGAGAGAGAGAGAGAGAGAGAGAGAGAGCGTACCATCTTTTCCCATGGCTGCAATATTTTTATCAAGTCAATAACGTGGGCTTCGTGGAAAGGACAACTTGGACATTGTACAGTCCGTTCCCGTTTTAGTAACTCTTTAAGATTCTTTTCGGAAATTAAAGAAGCAGCAATTCTTTCCTTCGAAAATAATGTTTCTCTGCATTTAAAAGCAATTGAATATTTCAGGTCTGAATGAAATATAGCTATTTTTCTGAGGTACTTTTCTACACTGTCTTTAATCTTGCAGCCAATGCCTTCAGTTTCTAATGAAACACCAAGAAGAAGAATCTGCAAATGAATAGCGTTGTCTTCGGAACCAATCAAAATATCCAATCCTCCTCTTGTTAGAATAGTTGCATCTTGGTACAAGCAGAAATCATTAGCATCTTTGCGAGTTTTCCACTTCCCATCAACAACTAAAGAGCTAATGAGTCTATAATAAACATCATCAGGAAGGATTTCAAATTGAAAACAAACCGTAGATGTTGACAAAATATTTTTCAATTTTTCTGGGAAGAATTGTTTTGAATTCAAACTGGGTATATACAATTCTTTCCCTGATTTGCTTAAAGAAAAGCAAAACCGATTCTTTCCAAATAAAATATTAATGGTCTTAAATGACTATCAATATTTTCATCGTCCAATATGTTCTTAACAAGCTCTTCATTTAGAATTCCAATATCCTCGAATTTGTTCCATGCCTCCCCATGACTCATTGACTCACGCTCTGCCAATAAAATTCTAGAAAAGACCCCTATGAACCACTGAACGTCAGTAATAATAAAATCTCTCGTTTTTTCCTCCTTAAAAAATAAAATTTGCTTTGTGTCATGGAAATGGTGCAACATTTTGGAGAAAGCATTTTTTGACATTTGGATTTCTGTTGGCATGTTCGACATTTCATTGTATAACTTTTTTACAGTAACAATTTTTTCCTGATTTCGCATTTTTTGGAGTAAGTGTTCATATACTACGTAAGCTGATGGAATAGGCTTTTTCCAAATTGTGGAAAGGTCAACAATGCGTTGTTTTAATTTTTCTATACCGATTGTTGAATTAGGTCCAATGGTCACCATATTTTCTCTACTCAGCTGAGTTTTATCTTTTGTCAGGTGATTTTGAAGACTTTTCGGCCATTTTGAAATCTCCCTCAGTAGCTTTTTCTTGAATTTAACAATCTAAACAGAAACCAAAGAAATTATAATATCATATGTAAAATTTGATAAAGGAGTTTTCACTTAAGTAAAGGAGCGTGGTCAACGTTGTTACCGAAGCCCGTTCACATATACAAGCGAGTTAATAAAACATGCTAGGCATGTACTAGAAAAATGCATATACATTTTCAATATTTTTGGTTTCACTAATTTTATAAAGTTGAGAATTTGCATTCAATATTATTGACATATATAGAATAGACATAGATTTTAATCTATATAAAACATTTTTTTTTCAGTTAAAGACATAATACATAATAGATGTTGGCTCAACAAAGCGAAATGTAGTTCGGGACGTTTGTGTAATTGCTTAGGAATTGTGCGTCGTTTCTCTAGAATTTGAACCATTTGACTAGTGCTGAAGCAGATATTGGACATTATACTTGAGTAGCCGTTAGTAACCGTGGCACCCATCTCATCTCATACATATCATACCCATCTCATACATACTAGAGTGATCAAAGGATCGCAACTTTAATTCTTTGTAAAGATAATTTCTCAACCCCGATCAGGATCTCAACTTTTCGAATAGTTAATGTTCTTCGTATGATGACTTTTCAGTATGGCACCACTTTTTTTCTGCAAAGCGCCTCTTTTATAGGATGATCAATGCAGCTATACTAATTTGCAAGTTATTAACCTGTGTCCGAAAACCGTTTGTTTCGTTCTATCGTTTCCATCTCATTTTTATGGACAGGAAACGTACCCCACTCAATACTGTACTGAATGTTTAAATGCCATTTCTGTATGCAAATATCATTACAACCTCATTACCGGTATATTATGCCAAAATAAGAAAAATATCATTTCCTTACCATGTCCAAAATTATGTAATTATGCCCCCGGATCGAAAGATCCTGGGGGTATATTGTTTTTGTTCTGTCTGTCTGTTTGTCTGTTCATCTGTTTATCTGTTTGTCTGTCTGTCTGTTGTGAACTTTAACCTTGCCCATAACTTTTGATTGGTTGGAGCTATGACTTTCATATTTCACATGTGTAGTCCTTGTAACAAGACCTTTCTTTGGGTACCATCATATTTGACCTTTTGACCTTGATGTTTTACTTACATTTGACCCACTTTTGCAAAAATTTATGAGACTTTAACCTTGGCCATAACTTCTGAACAGTTGGTGCTTGGGGTTTCAACCTTCAGATGTGTATTCTTTGTGACAAGGCCTTCCTTTGGATAAAAACAACTTTGACCTTTCGACCTTGACCTTGGAGTTTGACCTACTTTTGAAAAACTTTAACCTTGGCCTTAACTTTTGAAAAGTTGGTGCTTGGGGTTTCAATCTTCACATGTGTATTCCTTATGACAAGACCTTCCTTTGGATACCAGCCACTTTGACCTTTTGACCTTGACCTAAGAGTTTGACCTACTTTTGAAAAACTTTAACCTTGGCCATAACTTTTGAATGATTGATGCTAGGGCTTTCATACTTCACATATGTAATCCTTGTGATATCACCTTCCTTTGGATACCAACCACTTTGACCCTTTGACCTTGACATAGGAGTTTGTCCTACTTTTGAAAACTTCACATACTTCACATATGTAATCCTTGTGACAAGACCTTCCTTTTGATACCAAGCACTTTAACCCTTTGACCTTGGCATAGGAGTTTGACCTACTTTCGAAAAACTTTAACCTTGGCCATAACTTTTGAATGGTTGGTACTAGGGCTTTCATACTTTACATATGTAATCCTTGTGACAAGACCTTCCTTTGGATAACAACAACTTTGACCTTGACCTTGATGTTTTACTTACTTTTGAAAAACTTTCACCTTCGCCATAACTTTTGAACAGTTGCAGCCAGGGCTTTCAAATTTAACATATTTCATCTTTTGGCCTGGATTTTGACTTGCATTTGAGAAACTTTAACCTTCGCCATAAGCTGCCATACGGGGGCATCAGTGTTTCACAAACACATCTTGTTTTAATAATGTTGTTTATGAAATATATAGAAATATCGCGTTTTCTGGTACAACCCTCGTATATTCTTAGATGACTGTGTTTGGAACAAAATTATATCTTTAATAAACTCACATAAAAGGTGGTAAATTACTGCCCTGCATTGAATTTCATTAAAATAATTTCAAGACATAGCTTACAAAACAAATATTTATTACAAAAACAGTTTAAAGAAAGAATTTCAAGTTTTTTTTATTATATTTATTTGACTTGAAATGTATAATTATAAGAAAACATTTTTTCTATTTTTTTCTATTGATAATGTAAAACAATCCAAAAGAGAGATAGTTAAAAATGTGCGGCCACAGAAGAGGGAGTCTTACGCAGCTATGTTAAGGCTGTCCGAAGGCTTAATATGCATTAGATATATACTATTTTATTTTGAACTATGTTTTGATTTCGGTTTGTACATGTAATCTATGTATACATACACAGTTAAGTTTTAAAGAGAGTTGAATAAGGTATTATAAAAAAGCATTTTTGTGATGTCACATGACTGTGTTGATCACGTGACGGTCACTTATAAATTTCCTTAAATGTTGCACAAAAATCGAATCGGCACAAGTGAAAAACAAAATTATTGTGAACGACTTGTTACATAAATCAATTAAACATATTCTCGGGTATATATAAAGTGCTGGGGGCAAGTCTGAATTTTAATTCTTAAGAAAATACTTCATGAGAAATTCAACTTACTCACATACAAGGGGTCATTTTCCACTCTTCATCGCAATTTATATAAAATGGGATAAATTACATACAATCCCCCAGCAAAATTCAGTTAGAGGACATATTTCTCTAGTAGATTCACACAGAATATCTTCAATTAATCCTTATTATTCACTTGTGCCAGTCGTATATATATATGATTTATTAATTCTATATCTGTCTGCGGACGTGTAAGGGGGAGCGTTTCACATTCTTTTTTTTTTTTGTAATTGTTTGAGTACGCACATGTTAGACAAGACAAAAGGAATAACGATATTATACTGCAAATATTCACCATCACAACATCCTTAAAACAACAATGCAGATATTTGAATTAAACATCGACGTAAAAAATTCTACATGTGATGTGAAAGGAATGTAAAAATTATGACACTTTCCCCGAAAAGTCCGCTCAAGTATGCAGTAACTTGACGTCATATGCCATTATGACGTCATACCTAGGTAGTTCAGAGAAGTAACTACGGCTGGTACACTGTGACATTCTTCGGACAGCCTTATCCTAGCAGCGTAACCATAGTTACAATTACTATTACTTCTTAATTTCGTTACAGAATCAAGCAGTGTCAGTAGTGTTTCAGACTCATTTTTTGTTTAATAAATCCTCTACTCATATCAATTTAAATATCCTCCATAAACAGAAGTTTTGTTCGAGAAGACTTTGTCTTAAAATAAGAGTAAGGATATAAAATAATGCAAAAGTAAACTAATATTTAAATGTAAATGAAAAACGGTCTTTGCTTTCTGAATTTTCTGAAGTTTTGAATTGTAAAACAATGTACCAAAAACGTTTCACTTACGTCATGTTCAGATGACACAGCCTCTACGTGCGTTAATGCAAGGATAATTGGAATTTCATTGCCACCATGGATATGAACAGACTCTACTTTCTTTTTGATGATATCTAAAATAATGAAAATATTATTAAAAATATGAAATTAAATCTGTATGTCATGTTATGTTTAGAAGCCATTTGCTAAAAATTATGTTCTAATCATTTAATTCTAATTATATTGAGAAAAATCAACGTTTCTGCTTGGTTGAAAGATATCTTTGAAACCTGGCTCAATAAAATGTTCAAAAATTAGCCGAAACTACATTTTTTAGCATAATGGTCCAGCAGAATATGTCCCTTTAAATGGAATGCTTTTGAAGTTATCTTCCGGAATTTCTGAACTTATCCGATGTTCCAAGGTTAAACACAATTAATATTTCTTATGGAATCATACCATTTTAAAATTACACATTTCTAAAATGTTTGTTTTTAAGATAAATGGTAAGTGTATGAACAAAGAACTGTTAAGAAAATATTATTTAGGGTGAGTTAACCATGCATCGGACACATACCTTGCTTCGGACAACTTTAAGCAATAAACTTTCATTGAACCTGAGTCTCCCGTGTTTTTACTTGTTTCTATCTTAAAGGTTAAGATTTAAACTTTTTAATAATGCCGATTTTTATTTTCATGTTGTGATAAAAATACCAAGAATGGCCTTGAAATTACTTCATATTTTGCATCATCAAAGGGGAGTAACCAGAATTTTACGATTTTGCAATTTTTAGAGTTGTCGTTCTTTTAAATAGACTTCAACGGAACGAGTCTGACCTAGGTAAAATTTGTCAATGATTGATACATGTAATTTTAAAGAAATTTTTCAAAAATTTCACTTCAATGTTTGTAAAAATATTTTTTAGATTTGTTTCTTACTAGTATGTTTAGTTCACCGTACATCGGACACAAATATACCATGCATCAGACACTTTCCGATGCAAAGGTAATCACTTCCATTTTCATATAAAACCCAAATGACAGCTATTTTTACGGGAAAAGAAAATAAAAACTCTAAATTTTCAGTGAAAATACAAGTTATCGATATATGACGACGAAAGTGGACTCAATTTTTTAAACTAGATGATGATAACCCACGAGACAAAGGTGCGAGTTGCCATATTATTAGTATTGTAAAGCCTTTCTAAGGCGATGTGATGCAACTAAAATCTCTTTAATTTGTGGATCGAAATAGTCATGCAAATTTAACTAGAAGGTTAATTTTAAATAAAAGAGAAAAATGTTTCGATATCACTAATTTTAAAGCACCGAGGTCAAGATATGATATTTTTTCTGGTTTAAATACCGTATGTCCGGTGCATGGTGAATACTGTTCGATCCATGGTGAATTCTGAATTATTTCGAAAAAATTGGTTTTTAGTGATATTTTCTTAATTAATAGCTCACGATTGTGTCTAGAATTTATATTTTAACCACATACTACATTTTAAGTTCCATTTTGATAATATTAGGCCGGTAGCGATATCGCTAGAACTTGTTGAAGTGCAAGGGTGTCAGATGCATGGTGAATTCACCCTATATTACCAATGCCGGGAAGTACCGTTAATGGTATGGTAAGGAGGCATAAGAAAAATGACAGAAAATGAAGACTAAATCCTTTTTATACATGTAGTATCAAACAATGAACAAGATACGTTAACACATTTAACAGTCAGATGTAATGATTGGACAAATAAGTTGTTGATACAAGGGTATCAATAGTCTCTTTCGAAGTCAAAAAATCGCCAATTCTATGACATTAGCATTAGTCATTCCAATTGTTAGTCCATTCGCACGGAATTGGCTTTTTCCGTTTACCCAATCATGAAAAGGAGCACACTTTAGGGGGGGGGGGGAGGGGAGGGGATGAATGCTTACACCTCAATGGCACAAAATCATATTGACGTTTTTAGAGGCGCATGTTTGCTCTGCTCCCAATTTGTATTGTTCCAGTGGACGTTTGAGCTTGATTACTGTTCGTTATCTTCATATTTTGTGGACAGGTTTTGACATGTGTTTATAAATATTGAAAGAGATTTTAGTTGGAGTGTGTCGTTGACATTTGGCAACTTAATAAAAGTTGTTAATGTTATTTAAGGGGATGAAGGACACATGGTCACATGACTCTGTTTAACTACGTCACAGTCTCCGTTTATATAAGTGCAAAACGTGTAAAGCATCAGTTCTTGTATGATTTTTTGACATTTTTTTTCTTTAATTACCATCTAATATTTAAAAAAATGAAAAGTTTAACATTCTTGCAAACATTAACAAATTATGAAAAAGATTGATCCACTCCTCTGTTTCCCTAAACTGCGTGTCCAATTCGTCGGTGACGTCATACACGATCTGTTAGTACAGCAAGACCATACGCGGTGAATACAGGGGCGGTATTATTATGTAAAAACAGGTCATAATCAGTATATGATGAAATATTTTGAGAAACGGGGAACACAAAAATTATTTTTGCATGGCCGATGACGGAAATCTTATGTAGGTATATCTTATTTAGCTTACGTGTGACGTCATAGATGGTTTTTCCCGTACTCGAGAAATGTAAACATGACAAGTTTTTGTTCTGCTTATGTCGGCTTTAACGATGCCCTGTGCAGTATTGAGGTCAGCTTCACCATTCGAAATTTTCACAGTTAATCAATGATTAGAAGGACTTGCATTTCAACGTAAATCTAAAAATATTGAATGATAGAATTTTTTGTAAATTACGTTTTTTGTTGTTTAAGTTGTCTTAAAAAGTTCGTAATTTTCCCTATCACGATGCAGTGTGATAGAAGTAACTTGCTTTTTCGAATTTGAACCCTATTCAAACTCTAAAATATTTAAAAAGATACATGTTCACTTACATATTTTTTATATATGCTTTAAAAATCCCATTATGGTCAGAGTAAAGAGCCTGGAAACGTGGAGAATTAAAACGCCACTTAGATACTGTAGGGCATACGCGGGTATGTTAAGGCTACACCCAGAGATATCCTACTTGCCTTTACAATATGACGTCATAGTAAGCTGTATGACGTGATCTTTACAAATAATGATCTCTTAATATCTATATTTAAAGTTTAATTTCAGGTCCAAGAAATGAATGGAATAATTCAAAAACATAATATAAAATAAATCTTGTCGTTTTGGGGTGGTATAAATAGCTAAGTATTTATCACGGGGGTTAAATACCAAACCCATGACGTCATAACTATTGATCAAATATTTGCCGAGTGAAAATGAAACTTGACGAGAATTCATGTAAACAAATATATGAAATGGGAGTTTTAAAGCATATACCGTGGATATTATGTGTGGTTCATAAGGAATTAAAGATTATGAATCAAGTACGCTTATATATTCTTATCATGTTTTCTTGTAATGAACACAGGCAGTGCTTTGAAATCCCAATCAGCCTTTCCTCTGTCGCTCTATAACAAAAAAGATGCAAAAGTTCAACACTACGCCGCATACTGTGAAACATAATTTTTGTATGTATCGAAAGCTTATATTCTATAGTACTTGGAAAGTGCTGCTAGAATCGTGTGGTTAACATAAATTGATGACAATTCCTTGACCGTATGTATAAAATGTAAAAATTTTGGTAAGGTTTCATGCAAAACTTTGGAAAATTTTTTTCTGTGTTTGGAGAGTAGGATTCTAGCAGCACTTTTCATGGTCCAGTGATGTTTTTACATAGTCATTTTCACAAAAAGAAATGAATTATCCCCGTAGTAGTGTTGAACTTTTCACTTTTTCATTAAGGCAATTTTTCTATTTATAGACGTCACGTGATGACGTCGTAGTGGGGTGCTTCTTTTAGCCTAAGACTCAATGACGTCTATACAATGAATAATAATAGTAAATGTTTTATCTATGACTTTTCCGATTTATCAATGTTAAATTTTACAAAAAAAGTCTAAATTCGCCGAAATATGATCTGTGTACTGCCTTAACGTACCCGCGTAGTATTTGTCGATCAATATCTCTAAAATAAGGTAAGAAACCTAATGATATAACTGCTTTAAGATATGTGGGACCTACTTAATTAGAAATATGCAAAATATAAACAAAATTGAAGGACAAGTATTTTTTCAGCTAAAGGTCCTTCTTCCCCTTAAGGCAGTTTCCCTATTAGGTTAAATACATATAACCTTTAAAAATAACCATCTTACCGGAAAAAAAATCGAACTACAATAGATGTACAGAGGTATATAGCAAAAACTGATGATTCATAGGGTAAGTCATTTTAGTGTTATTGTTAGAAATAACAGATAATGATTTGTGAAAATTACATGTTCGTTATGTACTACTCAACATACGAATAATATGCCTCAAGATCAAAATCTGAGAACAGAATTAAGTCAAAATTTATATTTTCAATATCTTGATTTAATTCAAATTATATATTTGAAAAGTAGCAAGTATTTGAAATATTCATACATGTAAGCAAACATTCAATGAAAGAGCCAGGTACGTTAGTAGTGAAAATCGGCCCTTCTTTGAAAATTTAAAATAATTATAAAGAAATGAGTTGAAGATGTACACTTTATAAATATATCAACAATTTTTATCTAACTTTTGTAGTTTAGTTGCAATAGCCCTCTAAAAATGGAATGTATTTTATTGCATTTAACCGCTTTGAGCACTATGACGTCATTATTGCTGTCAATTTAGAACATTTAAATAACAACTTAATTTAATGTATCAATGTATGATATACGTAAAAAATCTTACATTAAAATGTTTACATTGCATAGTTTATTTACTTCAAAGAAAATATTGCTCAAAAAAGAATGTTTTAAAGAATAAATGACCTCCATAGTATCGATATACCTGAATATCATAACTGCAGTCAAAATTGCTTGCATAATGTGCAGTCTGTTTTTCTCCACAAATAAATTTATTTTTTCAGGAATGTTTAAAAAAAAAATAGATAGAGAATGCAAAAAGATCCTTGAAATGAAGCTTTTATTAACAAACAAGAATGGTAAACGAGGAAATATAACTTACTTTAGTATTAATTTTGACCTATTTGCACTAAGGTTCAAATTATATTTTTTTAAATACCGAAAATCGCCCATTTTGAGATTAATCAATGCAATTTTAAAACAGTATTAAATTATTCATGCAAAAGAGATCAATGGGCAGCAAAATAATAAGGAATTATATCACCAGGATGTAATAATAACTCAGGCTCGAAGTATTGGGGGGGGGGGGGGCTGTCCCTTTTTTTTTAACATTACATTCTCTATCGAAAATGTCCATTGAAGGGCTAGTAGCTTCCTTCCCCCACTTTTTGTTGCAGGGTTATGTGGTGATGTATGAAAAAAAATGATGTGGAAAAAGTTGAGAAGTTGGACCTCCCTCCCACAAAATGGGATTTTCAAGTTCGACCCCCCCCCCCCCAACGCCTCCGCATTTCAAAACCGATACTACGTGCCTGCAACTTAAGAAATATCTAGTAAAATTCATTGACTTCAGAATCCTGAAATTCTGAGTTACTCCAAGGTTTTGTTTAAAGTAAAAATATATCCTATTGCGCTAAGAAAGGGAGGAAGGGGGGGGGGGTGAAAGTAAGCTACTGGTATATCAAAGAACAAAAAAAAAAAATCAAAGTTGACCCTAAGGTTCCTTGTGAACTGAACGTCAAAGTTAACTTTTTATTTGTCAAAATTCATACATATAGTACAGACTGGATCTAAATTACATATCTTTGAGTCAGAGTCAGGCTCCAGGTGACATGCCTTCATCATTTTCACCAGCCTTTTCTTTAAGTTTACGATGACCTTGCAAATTGATCTTTGAATTTGGAGCACAGACAAAGGTGTCAACTAACAAAGAATAAATTAAAATCATTTTCCTAATTTACCAACAGGGAACTTGCAAAGCCATACAAAACAGCTGATGTAAATTCAAATAATAGTAGTGATAAAATTTAATTTAATTTGTCTAATGGGGAATTCAGACAATACTTTTCTTCCAAAACTTTGTGAAATTTATGATGAATTGCTTTGTCAAATGAGCTAAAAAATATTTCGATTATTCCCAGTAATTTTAACAATCATTAATTATGTCTCTGACGCCGTTTTTACCATATCAACACATAACTTTATGATTGGACGTTGTTCTATTTTCATGGGCATTACTTGTGATTTTTCTGAACATATCCATCATCCCTCCAATAATCGATATTAAAAATATCAGAAAATGAAGATGGTCGACTCATCTCATAAATGACATATTTAATTTTTATTAAGCTTTGACTTGGTTTATAATAAGATAGGTATATTTTTTCAACCCTTCATAAAAAGGTTGTAACATTTCAACCCTTGGCCATACGCACTTATCTGCGACCTTAAAGATGTCTATTTTTTTTTTTTTTTTTTTTTTTTTTTTTTGTTTTGTTTTGTTTTTGTTTTTTTTTTTTTGTTTTTTTTTTTTTTTTGTTTTTTTGTTTTTTACAAAAAAGTTATTACGTTGGATTGTCTTAAGTTGGATGCAAAGTACAGCGATAAGGTTACCAGTGTCTCGAAACGCAGGGTTTTTCAAAATGACTGTAAGCATAAGGTCAAACAAACATGACTTTTAATAACGCATCAACCAGCGTCATGTTGAATTCATTCCTCTCGTTGTTTCAGCTTTAGAACCTGACTGTTGATCATTTGGGGACAAACAACAACAAGAAATTAAGATCTGAAAATAATTCTCCTGAGTCTTTATATTGTAACGCTAAAATGTTCAATACCCAAAAGACAATACTAGTATCTTCCTGGAACGTATGTCACCTGAGTTGGTGAAGGGGGATTTCAGAGGCAAGGGTCGGGGGGGGGTTACCTTGAAACCCCTGGCCAAGTAGTTCAATTTCCCGATTTTCGAGATTTTAAGTATGATATATAAGCTTATAAAAAGCCTAAGTGCGACCCTCCCCCTACACAAACACATGCAACTTATTTTTATACCTCATTATAATTATTCTATACAACGCGTTATCTGATTGGTTCTAAATTGTCCCGTAACGGGCCATAAAACTTCATATTTCCCTGTCATCGTCATGCTTTTCATCATATTTAACCTCCTAGGAAAACCAAGTGTATTTTCTCACAATACTTATAAATCGTTCGTTGACGAAACTCCCGAAAACAGCAGACATCACAAAATTTAAAATAGTAGCATTGAATGCAATGACAAAATTGGCGGTCTTCTTCAATAAGAATACTTCTATTAAAAAAAAAAAAAAAAAAAAAAAAAAAAAAAAAAAAAAAGCAAAGAAATCTTAATGCGAAGTGTCCAAGGGACTTCGGTTAAGTGTTCCAGTAACTTTTTGAAATTTTGTGTTTATTTTAAAAGACCTTGCTTGTTTCGGTATATTAAGAATCTATTGCATGAATGTTAAGGAAACATGAAGATTTATTCAACCAAAAAAATTCGTCTAATTGTTCTTCGCTGAATAAATCTTCATATTTTCCTCACGTCATGCAATAATTGTATAGTATCAAATTGTATACATGTATATCTCATAGGAAGATTTTTTTAATTATTAATATTATTTGATTTAGTAAGAATCAATGAATTTTTTGGAGAGTTTTTCCTGTCACAAAAGGGAGGGTGTAAAATAAATGACTTAGAAAAAAATTATAGATATATAAAACAAATTTTAAAGAAATATTTTCAGTATCTTAGAATTTCACAAAAATATATGAAGCTGTCCCATTCATAAGTTTTTTATTATAATGAGAATCATGTTAGTCGAATATTATTTTATTAATATTCTCATCTTAACTTCTCTGAAGGAAAACGTAATAGTTATATGTAATTTCCCCCATTCTTCTTTCTCCCCCTTGAATTTAACGGCATTGCTTCAGTTTTCAGGGACATAAATAACATATATACTTATGCTTCTACTGTTCTCAATTATCATTTCAATTATTTCTTAGAAGACAAAAAAAAAAAAAAAAAAAAAAAAAAAAAAAAAAGTGGTGTATGTTTTTTTTTTGTTTCTAGTTGATGGTATATAAATTTAATTCATTGGAAGATTATCATACTTTAAATATACTAAGTATAAGTATGTACTAATTAAGCTTTTGGAGAAAGGGTGTAAGTGCTATAATATTAAAATAATTCATCTGTGCATTGAAACATCTAAACTTTCGAGCATTTTTACAGATAATAAAAAGTCGTTAATTTGAGATTTTTTTAATAACTAAAATGAATCATCTGACTACAGTTTTCTCTTACTATGAGAAATTCTCAATTATTTTTTATCAAAATGTTTGATAAAACAATGTATTGTTTGCAGTAAAATATCGAACGAAAGACTGAAATGTGAAAAAATTTTGGCGCGTCACTGTACGTTGTCAATGTAAACAACGAGGACGTCTATATTTAGAGTTCGATGTACAACCTAGAGACGTTAGGTTTTTGCCCTAAAATTAACATAAGATGCCTTTTTATAAACTTAACAACCAAAAAACATCTCAGTTAAACCTTTTTACTACAGACCTTCAGAAATTTAGACGTTTTATGTGTACATTTGCCTGTGTTTTGCTTGTTCCCGAATTGTTGCCTGGAATGAAAACGAAAGTTAAAAAGGTGGTAGCGGATACGAATTTTTTTACAACTGAGTTATTAAAATAATGCATTTTATCATTTAGATATCTATAAAATAATGATGTGTTCAATTGTTATTTATTTTCTACGAATATAATCAAATTACCAAGCTAATATTCCATTCCCCTCACGTCAAGATCCGTATAGCAGACGACTGATAATATCAGAATTTGTAAAAATTCAATGTGGCCACAGCCCACGGCCAGAACGAAACCTGTATAAATCAATCCCTTTTATGTTATTGTATTTCTGGTTAAAATATCTTCGTGGCCGATGCTTGTGGCCACATCGAATTTTCCCAAAAACCGGGTGAAAAGTGAAGAAAATTGCTTGTTTTCCGGAAACGGCATAGGTTTGGATATTACATAGCAGCATAAGAAGCTTGGATCCGCCCAAACATTTACATATACAAGGACTTAGGATCATAAACTTTATAAATATACATGGTTAGTGAGGATACGCAAACTTTATTTTTTATGCATTTTGCAGGGCCTGTTGACATTAGCTAACGTACCTAGCTCTTTGGTCTTTTTTCTTGATTATTTCAAAAGGTGTACAGATTTAAAATTTTGACTTAAGTCAGCTCCCATTTTATGCTCATGGGGTTAGGTTGAACATGATACTTTTGAAAATATCGGACACATTTGCCAATCATTGTTGATATATGGGCTTTATCTTCCATGTCAATTAAAAAATATCGTTCTTAAGTCATATTGCTAACCAATGTTCAATTAATTAAGTCAGGAAGCAATGATATTTGAAAACGCGTATATTTTCTAACTTGTCGAAGTGATGATGTACAACCAAATATGGCTGAAAATGTGCAGTCGTGGTGTATTATTTAGAATTTACATAGTCTGTTTGTCATTTGATACAAAAGAAACAAATCTCACTTTAATTTTTCAAATTATAGCGCAAGTGATAAATATATCATTTTGAAAACTTTTAAACATAGGTTCTACCTAAAAACGAATATTTTTTTAGACAGTTTGTGACAAATCTTATTAAACGCAGGTCAAGCTAACGGAACATTCCGTGGTCAAATTTAGTATAAAAACAAAGGTCTAACAATTGGTATGAAACATGTCAGCCAAAATACATCCCAATGATAAGTAATACTTGCTAACAAGGTCATTACAACGACCATAGAATTTATGAAATGCTGACTTCAAACGAGGTTGTTGAAATCCCTGTAAAATAAACAATCTTTCAGTATAATGCACAATAACCAACCCTTCTGTTTTCGACTGCATTTTCCTATTATATCGTCTAGATCCTTGGATATATCCACTTCTATTATAGCTATACCCCTAGGTCCGAGACATGCTGCATGGCATGGATAAATCCTTTCCTCGCATGCAATATCAACAACAGTGATCTTTGTAGAAAGAGTGTCTTCAATGATCATGGATTTTGGAAGTAAATGAAAAATGTTGCATTCTCCATAATTTTCCTCGAAAGTCTTCTTGATGACACTTGAAGGAAATGCACAGAAAATGGTATCATTTTGGAAAGGAAAGTCAATTCGAATGTTGTTTCTTTTATGTTCATGATATATTTTCCTGATCCACGCGTCACTTTCATTTGTACCATTTTTTGATGAACATTTGTGGTCAGAACTTACAGGTACGATTTCCTTATTAACTTGCCTCTTTGTTGCTGTTGCCTTATTTGCTGTCTCAGTATCGGCAAAAGATATGGTATTGTTTCCATTTGAATTCTCTGTTAAAAAAGTAAAAACTTCAAATATACTTCCCTAGAGAATGAGTTAATATTCCTTTTTAAGAAAATTCTTTTTGAAAAATATTTCAAATAAAACTACTTTGAGTAATACAATAAATAGCCATTTAAAAGAAAAGTTTGAATTTAAAGTGTCCTTTGATTTTTGAAGAAACAGGAGCCTTTGGGCCACAACGCTCACTTGATTCATATTGATCCTGCTGTTCTTCTGAAGATTTTGCTTATCGTCAGAGAAAGGTTTTTAATGTTTTCTGTTTATTAACCATTTAAATATTTATCCTCTCTTAATGCCCCATCCTTTTCCTCCTGTATACATGATTTGAATAAACGTGAATTTGCATTACCTAAGGATGCCACCTATATATGATATTAATATGACTAGTCACAGTCCTGTTCTTCTTCTTCTTCAGGAGATTTTGAAAGAATCTTGGTCGATACAATGACCTTGCCAGCAAGTACAATCTATCATGAAGTCGAATGCTGACTGACGTTTTTCATACTAATTGTTAGGGCATTATTTAAACACTGAATTGTCTTTTGATTTTTCCGTTCGCCCGATCATGACAATGGGCACATGGTGGATGTTACCGGTCGACAGGGATGCTAACTCCTCCTTGACACCTGATCCCACCTCTGAAGTTTTTCAGAGGTCCGTGTTTGCTCTGCTCCTGATTTGTATTGTACATTGGAATTTTGAGAGCGATTACTGTTCGTTATCTCCATATTTCATTACAATGTATTCCTTAGTGAGTCTTGGATTCCCATTATAGCCCAACCTACGAAGACAGTGACTTGAACAAACTTTAATCAACGCTATATAAGAAAGTTTTCACTTGACTTTTTTTTCTCTTTTCCAATAGGTTTGGGAAAAAGATTCATTTAATTTTTTGTACATCTACCTATTTCTTGCTTTTCATTCATTAAATGCCCATTCAAGAAGACTTGGCCCCCTTTCTTAAAAAATCAAAAACAAAACAATATTCCCTTGGTATTTTCCCCTATATATTCCTATGTTAATCTTGGATTGCCCATTGTGGTTCCAACCTACCCCTACCCCCGTTGGTTATTATTTAAACAAATTTGAACCTACACTTCTGGAGGATGTCTCCTTATATACAGTATATGACTATTTATGCATATTAATATAAAGTATTATGGCTTTGCTGCTTTTGTGATGATTTTTAAAAGATTTTACCTGTATATTCTGAGAAAAACTTTGTTTGCACATTGTATCCCCACCGTTCCCACGGTGGTCATGATTTGAACAAATTTTTAATCTAACCTACCTTAAGATGATTGCATATAAATATGAATAATCATGACTTATTAGTATGTGTTCTTGAGAAGAAAATTTTCAAAGAATATTTTCATATACTTTATGTTAAACTCAGATCCTCCTATGTGACTCCAGCCTACCCCCTTGGGTCATTATTTTAAAAAAAAATTGAATCCTCTCTACGATGGGTTATCAAAAAATTCGTGGACTATAGCTAGCGCCATAAAATTAAAACCGCTTTAGGTAGATCTTTGTAATTTAAACATTTAGTTAGCATTATCTTTTCTATCTATAGAATAAACCAAAAATCGTAAGTTTTATTTTTTAATAAATTGTTAATGTTTTTGTAAGCATTGGTATGTCCAGGCGGCGCAATCTCAAATATGACTTTTTTTCTACCTGACTGTAACTGAGAAAAACTGTATTGATATGAACATTTTTGTCAAAAAAATCTTAATAATTCAGGCATGTGGCACAACACAATTGTTCCGTAAAATCTGCAATTTTTACCCCATTCTGTAATTTGTATCAAATTTTATCGTAAATTTAATATGGAGTATCCAAACAATTAAGGGCTTTAAAATTACGTCAGAAAGGGAGAGGGATTTCTCTTTCCAACATTCTATAAAGTTCCGCACCTGGAAAACTAGTATAGACCCAGGGAATATTTAAAAAGGCTACAGAAAAATTAAATGTATACAGAGTACTCCTTCTAAATACTCAAAACGATTCAGATAGATGAAAGATGCACAGTTAATGTCGATTTGTAGTCAGGGTGTCAAAAGTCAGTCAAGTCGAAAAGTGACGTTAATCATGTGTTTTAGAAAATGAACGTCAACAAGCTAAGTATTCTTGCATAATCAAGTGAGGATTCTTCCATATGTATAGATCAATTTACAATATAACATGCATTGAAAGCAGGTGTTCATGACATTGTATGGTCAAAAAAACAAGACGGGCTTAGTCCTTACTTATCCCAGGTAATCTCATCAAGATAAGTGTACATGTATGAGGTAGAGAGAGCGATCATTGAGAAACAGTGAAGTTGTCTGACGTCATGAAACTATACAGTGACTGTGCGTGGTGACCACATAATGTCTTTTTTATTTTAGAATAATTTGGTAAATTATCAAAGTATTAAGCTAAAATTTTCTACATTTCTTAAACTTTTGTTAAATTATGTTCCTTATAAATTTTGTAAGCACAGACTGCATAGTATTAATTTTATTGCATCAGTCCACGAACATTTTGATACCCTCATGACTAATCATGACTTTGATGTCCCTTTGATATCTTTTAAAGACTTCTCCTACATTCCTATGACAAACTTTTTTCCTATTATAATGTGTCCACCCAACCCAAAGAGGTCATGATTTGAACAAACTTCAATCTTCACAACCTGAGGATGATTCCATATAAATAATATAAATTATATATAACTGATCATGATTTGAGAAGATTTTTAAAGATATTTCCTATATATTCCTATGTATAATGTTGATCTCCTTTTCTGGTGCGACCCTACCCCAAGGAGTTATGATTTGAATAAATAAGAATCCACACTACTTGAGGATACTCTGTATTAATTTAACTAAATATGGCATTGCTGTTCTTGTGAAAAAGATTTTTTTCAAGATTTTTTATATGTATTCTTATGTTATTCTATCCTATCCTGTATTCCTATCCTTGATCCCTGTAGTGGCCACATAGACCCTTCCACAAAGCTAATGATTTGTATAAACTACACTACCTGAGGATGCTTCTATATTAATATGACAAATCATGACTTTGTTTGTTTTTTTTTTTTATCTCTTTACTCCCTTATGTAACTTTGACACCTGTTATGGCCCCACCCTACCCCCTGGGGCCATGCTTTGAACAAACTTGAATCTACATTACCTGAGGATGCTTCTATATACCTATGCCTAATTATATCTTTGTCGCTTTGTTATTCTTGAGAAGAAGACATTTTCAAAATATTTGTTATATGTTCCTAAGTAAAAACTTTCATTCCCAGTTGTAGATCCATCCTACTCCCAAGGGCCATGATTTGAAGAATTTTCAATTGCACTACTTGAGGATGCTTTTGTATAAACACATGTATGACAAATAATGGCTCAGCTGTTCTTGAGAAAGAATTTTATAATATGTAAAAAAAAAAAAAAATATCTCATGTTGTGTCCCCGTCCTTACCCCAGGGGATGATTATTTGAACAAACTTGAATCTGCAGTAGATAATGTAGCTTTTACAATAGTTTCATTTTTTCTAGCTTTATGGTTCTTAAAAAGAAGTTTTTTAAAAAATATACAACGATATTTTTACGAATTTTTCCCCTTAGAAGATTGCGTGGCACATCCTGTGAATAAACTTAAATTCTTAAATAAAATTCCTTCCCCCGAGGATGATATGTTGCAAGTTTAATTGACATTGGCACAGAAGTTCTGGAGAAGAATTCGAAAATGTGAAAATTTCATAGATAAAACACGACACACGACAGACAGAGACAGACAGAAAAACAAATAGACACCGGACACCTTTAGATCAGAAAAGCGTACTTGAGCATTAGACTCAGATAAGCTGAAAAAATAAAACTGGTCTTAGTCAACAGTGATGTGAATGCCATTCATTCTATACATATATCATTCTACAGTTGAGAAAGTTAACTACAATAATGCAGCGAAAGGCTTGTATTGAAGTCGTAGGATTGGGAAAAGGATACATGATGATATCTTCAAAACCCTTCGCTGTAGCCTAGTGGTATGGCGTTCGCTTCGTGGTCGGGAGGTATCGTGTTCTATTCTCTATCCCAGTGTCAAATCATACCCAAGACTTTACATAGGTACTGACTGTTCATTTGCCAAGCGCCCGGCACTAGAAGTGAAATTCACGGGTCTTTCGAATGAGACCTTAAAAACCGAGGCCCCGTGTCACGACAAAGAACCCTCACTTCTTAATGACCTTGATTCCCAAGAAAAGTTCTTAATTCGAAGCCCTTTGCCTTTAAATGGTGACATCTCATATGAGTGAAAAATTCTCGAACGGGACGTTTAACAACAATAAATAGATAAATCAACCTATCAATGTACTTCATATATTGGAGTTTTATTGACCAACCTTTTTCTTTTTTACTTTTACTTGATCCCATTTGATCGGCTTCGACCAATCGCTTTATTCCATTGAGACATATCTTGCAAATGAAACTATTTGCGCGCAATTGACGCCCTGCAGGCAGTTCTTTGGTTACTATGCACTGACAACTTCTTGTTAGTCTTTAATAGCATATTAAGTACTGGGGAGCATTATTTTGAAGTATTTAGGTATACTTACATGATCTTGCCATATGTTTGTGAATTGAACTGTCCTTAATAGAAGGCGTTTTAAAAATAAACCATTGAAGTTCATCTATGATTTTTTTGAAGATGTCGTCCGAAACACAAATATAAACAGTATCACCAGCAATACTGTGCTTTTGCTCGTAATTAATTGGTCTCAAATATCGCGCCTTAGAGCCTTTTGACATCTTTCCAATAAGCCTTTTTTCATTATTTGTGTTTTGAAACTCCTGAAGGGAAGCCAAATGCATAAACTTGTCTGGAAATTTTATATGTCCTTCGTGGATAACCTCAGGAAGATTTTCAGTAATCCACAATCTTAATTCTTCCTTCAGTGGCATATCTATCCTGCTTTGAGGCGATTGTAGTAGCCGAAAGAAAAGTTCCTTAACATCATTGGGTTTTTCTTTGAATATATGGAGTCTCAATCCTATCAAGGAAATTATTCTAATTTTTTTATACTGATCAAAATTTTATGTTATCAATATCATAATTAATATTGTCATTTTCTACAGATGAGTAAATATTGAAAATATTAGTCTAACTTACTTGTTTGATCCACTTCCCTTTTTAATGATGGAAGGTTTTTCCTTTCTTCGCGTAATACAACTTTCACTTGTACGGCTATGATGACCCTTTCAATGCACTCAGGTTGAAGAGTGGACAATAGTCTATTTATTATCTAAATAATAATAATAATAATAATAATAATAATAATAATGGCTTTTTCTTTTCATAAAACATTTTTTGTTTTTAATTTAAAAAACGAACTTTTTTTTTTTAGTTCTAAGGATTTATCAATGAAAATGCTTTACTGCTATTGTTGCACATAACGAGTCCTCTAAGCTCATGTAGCAATATCCATTTTATCTTAAAATCAATAAATTGCAAATTGATTATAACAAAAATTATTCTCATCAAAAAATCATGTAAGCAGAAACGTACTTCTTTCATTTCAGGTTTGATTTTCAATAGTTTCTTTTCATTGTCGTCAGTGAAAACTTCAGTACCGATGCTTTGAATTTGGTTACACAGACGTTCCATTTTTTTAATATCGTGTACCAAATGTGATTGCCTTTGTGTTGTCCTTTGCGATCTGAATGAGTTAAATCTCCCTCTTTCGTATCTTGCCATTTTGCATAAATCTTTCATGTCAAATTGGCGCAAGTCTTTCATAAAAAAAAATTTAAAAAAAATACATAAGTTAACATGAAAATGATTTTTCGTTATTTTTTATTAAACTTTAAGATTTCTTCAATTAAATAACCTGAGTTTCCTAGATGACATTGCTATCAAATTTTTAGCGACGTCCTTCATCTATAAAGTTTACAAATTTTCAGACTTTCCCCAAGAAAACATTCCTGGGTAATTGAATTAAAGCTTTAAAAATATTTAGGCGTATGTCTGCAGGGAACTTTCCAGGTAACAACAGCTAAAATAAAGTAGGGACATTTACAAATTTAAAGAACCACCCATCCAGAATATTAAAAAATACACAAGAGGCCCAGAGACCTTAATGATCAACTGGATATAATACAACACTTTAAAGGATCCATCAAAATATGAAGTAAAACGAAATAAATGATAGAAGAAGATGTATTTCCCAAAAGCATAAGAAATAGGATGATTCACAAACCTGGTGAAAATACCAATGCCCATTACAACTTTGTACTTTGGGTCATGCAATTCATGATTTTCGAAGAAACGCCCTTGCTCGTTATAATTTTGTACTTACATGTACTTATGTTTGCTAAATGGCTGGGGCAGAGAAGAGCATTTATAACGAATTGATGTATTTTCAATATGTGAAAAATAAAGCCTCACACTCACACCAGAGCACCTGAACCAGGGGTCATGAATTTTACAATTGTGGAAGGAGCATCCTTGCTCATCATAACCATACACTAAGAGCCCCGTCTACACACCAGAACCTTTGACCCAGAGGACATGAAATTCAAAATTTTGGATGATGCATCTCTGATCCTCATAACCATGCTCGTTTGCTCAATACCAAGGAGCATAGAAGATTTTGAAATAAATAACATTTCTTCACAATATAATCAATAGAGACATTACCCTTATGCAATGTGAAAAAAAAAATTAATATTTTTCAAATCTACAAATAGAGTATTCGAAAAACGTTTTACTTATTGAAATATAAGACAATCGTATTCAAAAAAGAAATTGAAGTGACATTTCAAAATAAATTCTTGCATTAAAATTTTAACTAATTTATTATAAATGTCTTACAACAAACTTTTTATGGAAATGACGTACCCGTGGAGATTCTTTCTCCTCTGAATAAAGTATAAATGCAGGCTGCAATAAAAAAAAAATACATAAGATACTGAAAAATTCACCTTGGTAGGAGAGTATATATACATTTTGCAGTTTAAAGTACCTATAATTATGTATCATAGTAATCCCTTTTTCATTTTCAGGCACATAGCATTTTAGGGTTTGAAGGAAAGCAACCTGCCTTTTATAAGTAATTTCCATTATAAACTATGCAAGCCTAATAGTAGTAAGTAAAAGAAACCATCTTTTAATCGGAAAAAGATATCTAATAAAAACTGCAAAAGATTTTAACATTCTGTCTACAATACATATATTTAAAGAAATATACTTTGTACCCAAAATTAGGTAGAGGAATTAATTTCAAGTTCAATATTTTGACAACAATTGCACTTTGATTTATAATAATCAATTTGTTGTTTTTTTTTCTTAGGTTATACGACGGCTGTTTATAAATTACGCGGACCTGTTGCACAGAAAAAAATATTTGACGAAATAATCAGGTTAAAAGACATACATAATAAAAAAGAATCTCTCCTTAAATTCCATATCAAAATGTTGTAAGCTGATATCAACTTGGGCAATTTAACAAAACATAATTACGGGCATTACAAACAATGTATAAGCTTACATTTTCTCAACATTTTCCCTTTAATACTGTACATTTTGGTTTCCCTATTTACTCAGCATAAACATCCAAATACCATTTCTGTTCAAGCTTAAAATCTACAAAACGAGTATAGTAAAATCTGTTTCTTTTTAAACCCCCAAAACTGGAGATATTTCTGAAATATTAGATGACGTTGGCCACTCTCTATCACGATCTTATCAGTCCACATAAAGTTATGTTCGATGATGTTTTTCCCGTCCCCTCCTGGATCGCCTTTTACTGAGGTCTAACCTTCTAAATTTGTAGACAGATGTCGGGAATTACTACGTTTCATCAAGCATATTTTGGGTCTATGTTGGCGTTATTTTGATCATAACACATAATTTGGTAGAAGTGTGCTGCTCCGTCAATTCACGAGACGTCATTTTTGCTGTTGTTATCATAGTAATCGCATCGGAGAAAAATGTCTATATTTCTGTTAGTACTTCAACTTTTACTTCAGAAATCTAAATACATAATGATAGAACAATAATAAGATACCTTTGAGAAAATTGTCGAATAATATTGTGAATTATAGGAAAATAAATGAGTAAATTTTTTGATTCTGCATGTATGTTTTTCAATATATTTGTTGTGCTCCGTAAACCTCCCTCAAGTTATCAAAATAGCAATAATTTTTGGAGTAACTAATTAAAATCCAAACACTTCACGAAAAAATATTGAAAGAAACTACTTAAGAAATATGTTTCTCTAAAATTTCATTTCTATTTGGCGTCCATTAGATAAAAAAATAGCAGAGTCCGCGTCATTTTTGAACGACCCTCGTAGGTAAACAAAGCAATGAATTATTTGTGAATCCTCCAATGAATGCATTGAAAGACCGTAGGGTTGGTCAATGTCTGTAATTACAACTAATGAGCCATTGGCTAATTATATTTGGAGTTGGTCTTCCTTGAATGACTGTTGAGTCAGTACATGTACATGTAAATATATTGGTGGTCTTACCCAGAACTGAGCAATCAATTATTCTCAGTCTCACAACAAGCTGCTGTAAGACTGATTTTGGCAATCGATTACTTAGAACAGCTCGAAGAGCATCTTCACCAAGGATTGATAGCAGCTCCAAACAAGATAGTTCGCCTGCAATAAAATGCATATAGCAATGAATAAAAACATTCTTGTTTTGTAAATATACGTTTTCTCTTTACCTTTTGATATTATCTAAAATGTTATTTTACAATTTAAATTTTATTGACAATTAGATCATATGGAGGAAACATTCACTTTGAAAGCGAAATATTACATTAAAATTCAAAGTACATTAAGGAATATTTCTGTATTACAAGTCTCTTTTAGTTTTGTAAATAATTCCCTTGTTTATCTTTAATTCACACAAGGATAAAAATTTGATTAAATAAACACAATTCTGTAGCTCCTTTTTCTTTAAATTTTCAAAAAGGTATATAATACTAATTTAATGTAAATAAAATTTAACGCAATCTTCTATCATGAAATCCTGTAAAAAATCTTTCTTTTGTGGAAATGACGTATAAGCTCAAAAAATGTGCACAAATACATGTACTTAACAAAATCTCCTCTTAAACATTTAACATGTATATTCGTAGAATTTCAGAACGTAGCTCAGTATATTTCCAGAAGAAAAATAAAATTATATCATTTGTGGGAAAAACATGAACATCAAATACTTCAAGAATTTCATGACACCTCCATTGCAAGTTGAAAAAAAAACTTTTTTATTGACCCCCCCACCCCCCCCTTTTCTCTAAATATGAATCATGGTCATTCCAGGGATTTTCTGATACCAGAAACGTATGAATGTAGAGCAAAGTTTATAATATGCCCTAATAATGGCCATTAAAGAAGTAAAAATTTGAAAAAAAAAATAAAATTACTGCTCAGTTCTGTGTCCATCAGTCTGGTACATACTGCATTCTCCATCCTATCGTTATGTCTGCCTGTTAAAAATGAACAGTTTTGTACGAAATATTTTTAGAGAAAATAATGATCCTGAAGTAAAGATTACAAAAAAGAAGAAAAAATAATCACATATAGAAAATTATGACCTCCTCCCTCCTAAGCCTCCTAAAAAGAAGGAGGCATAAAAATATATATATAAAAAAATGAATACAGTAAAACTTCTGATCTGGACACCACTGGTTCCAAAGAAATTGAACGGATTGTACAACATTACTGATAAGACAATATTTTAAACAAATAAATTTATTGAAAGGGACTTAAAGTTTACATAGTATTAAGAAAGATATTGGATTACACAGCATCCGGTTTAGACAAGTTTCACTGTAAAAGAAAGTAATATTTAAACAAGCAATTTTTTAATGCTGCGAATACCTACATATATTGTTCTCTTTCCAACCAAAGTTAGAATCAATTAATCTGAGTACGAAAGCTTAATGTACACAGGTGATAATAAGTAACAATACAAATATTTCTTTTTTTGTGTGTGTGTTTCAACACTAGTGCCAACAGTGGCTCCTTAAGTACCTGAAATATCAGAGGAAAGAACATTAATATTCAATTATATTGTTCTACGTACCCTGAAATTATCAGTGAGCAAAGTTTGCTTCGTACGAATAAGTTTTGTTACAGTGAACCAATTTTTCCACAGAAGCTGTAAATATATATTTCATATTTCGACTTTCCTCATGGATATACAACTCATAAGGAACATTGATTTAATGGGGAAATATATCAAACTGATGTCATTATATACATGATTGGTAGTGTCTCATATATTTCTAAACAAAAGTAGCCGACTCGCTGTATTTGATCATTGTACAAGAAATGATTGATTGATTGATTGTATGTTGTTTTACGTCCCATTCGAGAATTTTTCACTCATATAAAGACGTCACCATATACCGGTGAAGGGCTTCAAATTTAGACCTTTTCTCGGCACTCAGGGCTATTGAGCAGTGAGGGATCTTTATTGTGTCAACGCCTGCCGTGACACGGGGCCTCGGTTTTTAAGATCTCGTCCGAAGGACCGGCAACTTTCACTTCAAAGTTCCGAGTGCTTGGCGAAGGAACAGTTGCTACCTATTTTTTTATCGACTTAGGTCAGTCGCGGCCGAGATTCGAACTCACGACCTTCTGATCACGGAGGGAGCGCTCTACCGACTGATCTACCTTGACGGTTACAAGAAATGAAAAAGTGAAGATAACGAACAAAATAATTTGTTTTTCCTATATACGTGTAAAATGTGAAGTCAGATCATTGAAGCAGACAGAGATGTAAATCTTAGTTATTTAAGAAAATTGACGAAATCTCCAAAATATCATATCCAACTCTGTACAATTACTACATATAATTGATAAAAAAATAAATCGGGATTTAATTATAAATTTCTTATCATTACGCAGGATATATCTGCGAATATTTTCGCCACATGCATTTTGATCGATACTTTGTCTTACTCTAAATACAGCATTTGATTGACGGTGATTTAATTTGTATAATCTATTAAGTTATCTGGATAAGATTTGTGATTGGAACAAGGGCAATCATGTTAACTAATTATTAGTCTCCTTTTGAACCTGCTAGTAATCGTATTACATATGATTGTAATTTTTGTCAAACGATAGCTTTGTTCTGCATGTGTCATAACTCTAAATAGAGGAGATATCTATAGGTGCTATGTTAAAAACGATAGATGACATTTATCGATTTGATAAGCTGAAAGGATTTGATTTGATAAGGCTTCGGAAAAGAAATAGTTAAAGTACAGGGACCATATTCTTTTTAAATAAATGAACACATGTAAAAGACAGATCAACACTAGCGTAACTCTACCAAGCATCGGTCTTCAATCACTCAGAATGGAGAAAAGGGATTAATTGTACATGTATATCTTTGACATTACTAACATTCAAATCAGTATACCTAAAATCTGGTCAATGTTTTGTTGATTTCAGTTAGAGAAAGTTTTGTTGCATTTTTCTCTGCGTTGCTAAACAAGACCGCCTGTCTGCAATAATGTTTCTATTCTGTCTGGTTAGCTCTTCAGTCTCTTAAGCTACATGTTACAGGGGAAGATGGGTTATTTTCTTTTGTGCAATATATATCTTAACAGTTATAATTCCACATCATCGAATCGCGCACATTGAATAATCACAGTGCGCATCAACTCTTTTCGCTAAATTCAGAAATGAAAAGATATTTTAACTTTTGCCTTAGTTCTTGTATTTTTATGTTTTATGGTATGGATAGTACACAGTTTGTGTAATTTTTATTTAAACATCTTTTTATGATAAACATTGGCAAGGCATTCTAAGGGTTTTCAGATTATTCTGGTCTAAGGGGATCAATTATGCTGAAGAGAGTTTAGAATCTGTAGTTTGTCAATCCAAAGATTGAAATATTTTGATATTCAAGAGCTAAGGTGATAATTTTTTTTTCATTTGAGAAAAAATTCTACTGTGTTAATTAAAGTTTTCCTAAAGCCAATAAATTTTAGGTTTTTTTTATTTAAGTCTTTAACTGTTTGAATCAGCAAAAAAAAAATAGTTTTGTAGAACGATAAACATACGCTATGAAGAGTTTATGACTGATATTGGTTTGTTCATATACACTACCAAAAACAAATTACATACATAATGACCCCTGGGTCGAAGCCTCTGCTGGTAGACTGTTACATGTAGTCCCCTAGGGTCTCTACAGCCCAGTAGCTAAGTACTTCTGTACCAGCTTGAAAATACGAATGTACATTTAATTGCTGTGGTAAAATATAGAAATTTATCTCAAATTAAGGATTATCTCCCTCATGCATAGCTCTGATCCTTCAATGTATTTGGCTCCAGTCTTAATTAGGCACATTTTTTCAGCTCTTTGAGTCTTTTAATTTTATTTAAATATTTTGGATTTCCAACGTTTCGGATTGAGCATCACTGAAGAGACATAATTTGTCGAAATGTGCATCTGCATCTGGCGTCTGATTTACATACAGAAACATACATCTGTAGTATACATGTATAATGAAATAAGCAAACATTTTGTAAAAAAAAAACAAAACAAAACATTTATAACACACACACACTTATACGTAAACTGAGTAAATAAAGAGCTGCACTGTAAACTACAATATGCATATGAATATTGAAATTAATTTTGGCCTATCCTTACATTTAATCTTAAATTTCACAGAAAATTAGTGTACCATGGAGCTAAAATTGGGGAATATGTATTTGTCTTCAAAATACAATTTTTGCAAACAAACCTTTATAATCTTTGTACCCTACAGGCAACGCAGATCATGCCATATATTTAATGCTACATTTCTAGCTTTATTTTAAATGCCAAATCTAATATAAATTAATAGAAAGAATCAAACAAAAGAGAATCAGAGAATGGAGATGGTTCCATGGAGGAGTAAGCATTTAAGTATTTGTTTATTTTCTTATTTATACATTTATATCTGGGTGTTCGCTAAATGCATTGCTTATTAAGCCATATCGTACATATATTCCTCTTTATGCTATCTTATATTATTTATCATATAAAACACAGAATGCAAAGACATTTTTATCATTTGAGGTGTTGGAAACATGCCTATGATTTCAATATCAAGCCGTATTTAGAGTATTTTTTTTTTAATTTGTTTTTAAAGAGAACTTCTTCTGAGAACACTGACTTTTACTCTCTTTCCAATATTAAGTCAATAATATATTTTTTTAATGAACAATTGCATTATGTTACAGGTCTATTGGTTTGAAAGAAAAATTAACTTCTCACCTTAATAAAGTGTTTCGTTTACTGCGGCATCCCATTTTTCATTTGTAAAGAGGCTCCGGACACGGTAGACATGTTAAAGCGCTAATCATTTAAAATCAGATAACATGTTATTATGAAGGTCTATTCTTTGATGTGATCCAAAATTTAAAACAACCCAATTATTATTCTTTTAATATAGAAGTGTATAATTAAATATTAACACGCATTCTCTGTAAGCACCAAAAAATCTTGGAAACGACATGTTTCGGATTTTGATGAAATTTGCACCACAGATGTGTCTTGGTACAAAACTAGCAAATATGGTGTCGGAGGTTCCACACGTGCACTTGGTTGCCATGGAGACGGATCCATTGAATTTGGCCATTTTTTGCCCTTTTTGACCAAATGAAAACATGAAAATTAAGGAAATGTAAACGGATATTTATCGGTATCTACTACACTCAAACTAAAATCATTGGATCATATGATAACTTGAACTTTTAAGGTACACAAGGCATATAATCATTTATTCTAGAAATATTCCCAATCTAATAAAAAAGGTCATGCAAATTGACTTGGTTTCTGAAAATTTGAAAAATGGGGGATTTAGCATTTTTTGAGATCTTTAAGGCTAAATAAGAAAAATTGTCAGTGGAAAATTTCCAAATCTTATGTGTGTTTTTATACTTGAGAATTAGTAGTGTCATCTCATGAAAAAATATCGGTGGGCATTTACTCCTATTTTTAGTAACATGTATCTATAAATAGATATATTTTAGAAAAATGTAAAAAATCATATTTTGGCAAAGTTTTAGATGTCAATGCTGGATAATTAGGAAGTATATTGTAAATATTAAGATGTTAATGACAGTAGCTAGACACCACTAGCTGGAGTGGACAATGGTTGAAGGGGATTCCCATTTCTATTTATAGTATCAAGCACCTAAATATAGATATGTCTCTGAATATTAAGAAAAATGACAGTTTTATGCTAATTGGAAGCTTCATAGAAAAAGTCTTAACAAATATTAAGCTTTTTACAATATGCCTTCAAAAAGAACATGTGTTTGTACAATGATTGATACAATATTGAGCATCACTTCTTGTTTCTTTTTATAACAACAATGGTCTAAAAATAGATTCCTCGAATTATCGAGAAACTGTAGATTCTTGCACTTTTTCAGGCAATGATGGATGGAAAGGATGCAGACTAACTGTTATAAACCTAGTGTGATTGACAAGTACTAGAAACCATTTACAGAAATATACACTATCTGAAGGGGGTTCCCTTTTCTATTTATAGCACAAACACCCATAAATAGAAACATCTCAGCATATGAGAAAAAATGACAATTTTCCACCAGTTGTAAGCTTCATTGAAAAAAATATTTACAAAATATACTGCTGTCTACAATATGTCATGAACAAAAACATTTGGGCAATTAATAATTGACACAATATTGAAGATGGACTCTCTTTTCTTTTTATAGCAACGGTTGTCTAAAAATAGATGCAGTGAGTTATTTAGAAAATAGAGATTCTTGCACTATTTTAGACATTATTGATTGAAAATTTGAATACTCTCTATTATAAACATTATGTGACTGACAAGTACTAAAAACCAATGACTGAAATGCAAAATGTTTCAAGGGGATGCCCATTTCTATTTTTAGCACAAAAAAATTTAAAAAAAAAAAACTTAGATACGTCTTAGTATGTAAAATGAGGTTAAATAAAAATTTTCCACATACTGAAAGCTTCGTAAAAATATTCACAAATAATTTTACGAAGCTTTCAGTACTAGAAACAATTTACAGAAATATATACTATCTGAAGGGAGTTCCTTTTTCTATTTATAGCACAAACACCCATAAATAGAAACATATGACAATTTTCCACCAGTTGTAAGCTTCATTGAAAAAAAAAATATTTACAAAATATACTACAATATGTCATGAACAAAAACATTTGGGCAATTAATAATAATTGACACAATATTGAAGATGGACTCTCTTTTCTTTTTATAGTAACCGTTGTCTAAAAATAGATGCAGTGAGTTATTTAGAAAATAGAAATTCTTGCACTATTTTAGACATTATGGATTGAAAATTTAAATACTCCCTATTATAAACATTATGTGACTGACAAGTACTAGAAACCAATGACTGAAATGCAGAATGTTTCAAGGAGATTCCCATTTCTATTTTTAGCACCAAAAAAATAACTTAGATACGTCATAGTAGGTAAAATGAGGTTAAATAAAAAATTTTCCACATACTGGAAGCTTCATTAAAATTTTTACAAACATATTGCTATCTACAATATTTCAACAACAGGAACAGTTGTTTAGACAGCACTTTACATATTAATGAACGTAGGCTCACAATTCTTTTTTAGCAACAGTTTCTAAAAATAGATGCTGTATTATGTAAATTCGCACTATTTGAGATATCATGGATGGAAAATTTCCAGACTAACTGAATAGTGAAAACGAAATGAAATATGGAGATAACGAACAGCATTCAAGCTCAAAGTCCATTTAGACAATACAAATTGGGAGCAGAGCAAACACGGACCTCCAAAAACATCAGAGGTGGGATCAAGAGCCATGGAGGAGTGAGCATCTCCTGCTGATCGAAAAAAAAACCCCCAGGAAATATCCGTAGACAATTCAGTGTGTATTCAATTCAGTGGCCTAACAATCAGTGTGAAAAACGTCAGTCAGCATTTGACTTAATGTTGTATTTGCTGACAAGGTCATTGTATCGACCATAAAACTTGCGAAATGATGACTTCAAACGAGACTGTTGATATCCTTGTTTCATCAACTTGTTTGTCAATAGCTTGCCTCGTTTTAGAAATTGTTCACACGTAGAGCATGTTCTTGCATATCGAAGCAAATGGGAGACATAAACCCCATATGCAGGTGATAAGGGTATATTGCTACATAAGTGAGGGAAGTTGACGATTGAAAAATTGAAGTCATCACGTTTATCATAAAGCTTTGTTGTTATGTCACCATTAAAGTCTTTTAGTAAATTATCTATAATGTGACTGACAAGTACATGTGCCAGTTTCCATTAAGTGACAAGCACAAAAAACAATGAGGACTTCCAGCTCTATTTATAACTGAAATACACAAAATCAGTGAGGATTTCTATTTATAGCAACAAAATTATACAAGAGACCAGAGGGTTTCAGCAGTCATCTGAGAATAACCCTGTAACGGATCAATGAAATGACAATTAAACAAGAGAATCGAGGGCCTAGGATCGCTCTTCTGAATCTTATATATTTAGATTAAGCCTTGAAATCCCAAACGTAGCTCTGTGACCTACTTTTTGGATAAACTCTGTGAATGCAATGATTGTAAGCAAATTTAAAATATTCAGATATTACCTTAAAAATCCTATTTTTTGTCCACACATTTCGAGGACCCAAGATGCTTTATCTACCAAAATTTGATGACTCTAAGCCTCTTAGTGTCAGAAATATTTAGATATAACTGTGAAATTCCAAAATTAAGTCACTTTAACATACAATTAGGTTAACATAGTCCGTGATCCCAAGATGCATCAAATGAGAACGTTTGATGATTATTAGCCTCTTACTCTCTCAAATATTAAGATATTCCCTTAAAAATCCGAATGACTTAGTTTGGTTTGATACTACCAGAGGACCCAAGTTGCATCACGTGACGAATTTTAATGAATCTAAGCCAATTACTATCTGAAATATTTAAATATCATCATGAAATTCAAAAGGTAGATCAAGGTGATCTACCTTTTAGTTGATACACTCCGAGGGCTCAAGGTACATCAACTAACAATGTTTGATGATTCTAGGTTTCACAGTGTCCAAAATATGCCTCTAAAATGATTTGAAATTAAATACTGGCAAAATTCAAATGCATCAACATACAAGGTTTTATGAGTCTAAACCTCTCAGTAGCTAAAATAATGACAATAATTTTTGTAAAAAAAGGGTCATCGTGTCCTACTTTTGAGTCAACTTGACATGAGGTCCTATGATGCATCAATTGAAAAAAAATCTTAATTCCAATCATTATATAGGGCAATATAATAATGCCCAAGGGTGATGCCTTGAACAATTTTTAATCTTCATCATATTTGCATCCATGTTAGCATATAATTAAAGCTTGGTGATAAACTGCCCAGTGGTTCTTAAGAAGAGGATTTGTTTTGGCAACCACTACTTTTACCTAAGCTGATCACCTGATGTCTGTCATCCGTCCATTTGTCCGTCCGTCTGTAAAGTTTTCACATTTTTAACTTCTTCTCAAGAACCACTGGGTGAATTTTAAACACCTTAGTACAAAGCATTCTTGTGTGAAGGGGAGTTTAAATTGTTAAAATTAAAGGCCAATCCCCATTACAAGTTTAGAAAATCAAGAAGGAACAAAAATAGTTTGGAGTCATTAAAACATACAAAGTATTCTCAAGAACCAGTAGGCCAGAAAAGCTGAAACTTAAGTGGAAGCTTCCAGAGGTAGTGTACATTCTGAATTGTTCAAATCCTGACCCCAGGGTGTAGGATGGGCCCACAATAGGGAATCAAAGTTTTACATTGAAATATATATGAAAATTTTAAAAATCGTAAGAACCACTGGGCCAGAAAAGCTGAAACTTATTTGGAAGCTTCTATAGGTAGTGTAGATTCTAAATTGTTCAAATCATGTCATGACCCCCAAGGGTAAGGTGAGCCACAATAAGTATAACAAGGGGGAAATCTGGTGAGGAACAGGATGGACAAAGTAATTAGGTTGAGCGTTGTGGGCCATGGGCCTCTTGTTTCCCTAATTATCTCCCCTTGTTTAAGGGGCACATCCCTATGTTTGGTATTAATGAGAGGTCCTAAGCCAAGGACACTCTGTAACAAATTCGACAAAAATTGGCCAAAAGTTATTATGATATTCCAAAAGGTTGACGCAGACCACAGACACAGCCACAGAATAAGCTCTTTGAGTCTTTGGCTAAAAAGAATTAAAAACTATAGATAAAATAAACTTGTAGATTAATATATTGCATAAAGACAAGAATTAGGGCAATCAGGAATCGGAAAAATAATTAGTTTTGTAATCAGCAACAACGCAGAAAGTAGATGCGTGTGGTCCGTATTGTCTAAAAGAAAATTCCAATGATAATTGATGTCTTCTGCAAAATTTAATTAAAATACAGAAGAATGCACAGGTTCATGATGTCACAATTGGTAATTAGGAGTTCATCTGTAAACAAGAAGTCTCTGATGAGACTGTAGCTCTATCGGTTTGTACTTATAAAAGAGGAAGAGGAAAGAAGCATGTAGACTTGAAACATTGGAACAGCATTAGGTAGAATAATGATCCTTGGTTTAGTCTCTTTTTGTGGCAAGATTTATTGCAATCAGACTAAATCTGCAGGAGGAGTAACCTTTAAAGAAAATTACAGAAATTTTTATTTTTAGTAAGCATATCAACATTATTCATTAAAATCAAAAAAGGATAGACAAATTGTATTTATGAGTAGTCTACTTGCATGTTATTTGGAAATCAGACCAAAACTGAGGCATTTTGAAAGTATTTCACAGACATTTTAATTTTTAGTAAATATGGCAGCACTGTTCATCAAAATCAAAAAACCAATTTATAGAATCATGTATCTGAGTGTATTTTTTGTATGCCAGGTTATATTGAAATCAAACTAAACAGTAGGAGAAGTAGCGTTTTGAAAGTGTTTTCAAGAAATTTTTATTTCTAGTAACCATGGCATTGCCGTTCATTGAAATCAAAAACTGATAAATAAAATTAGGCATCTTAAAGTAGTCTACCTGTTTGCTAAGTTATATTGAAATCAGCCCAAAACTGTAAGTGGAGTAGCATTTAGAAACATTGTTCACAGATAGACGGACAGAGAGATGGACAGACGACGGACACCTTACTATCGTATAAAGTTTTCTGGTCTCTGACCAGTTGAGCTAAAAACTGTATGATCTTTCTGCATGTGAATTTAAACAGTTGAGAAAGCATTTATTTATTTTCTGACCACAATTTCATATTTGAAAAAAAAAATAATAAAAATAGTTGTATTTAAGCTGACTACCTTCTTCTTCGCTCTTTACAATATCTGAAATAGTGCAATTTCTCTATAATTCACAGTATCTCTTTTCAGACAATTATATATATATAAAGAATTATCTACCTTCAATAATATACAACGTGTTGTCTAACCACATGTTCTTGATGTTAACAGATTGTAGAGGGCAGTTTATTTGAAAATACGTTTTCTATGAGTTTCTGATTGGTGGAAAATTTTCTTTACTGTCTGAAATAGTGCAAGAATCTACATCTTTGTGATAATTCAGGGTTTCTATTTTTATAAAATTGTTGCCATAAAAACAAATGAAAGTAAAGGTCCTCTTCATGACATATTGTAGACAATTGTATTATTTTGTAAATATCTTTTTAGAAGAAGGTAATTATTGGTGGAACTTTGTTATTTTTCTCATATACTAAGACAGAAACTTTTTTACGTGTTTGTTGCTATAGATAGAAAAAGAAACCTCATTCAAATAGTGTGCATTCAGTAAATGGTCACTATTGCTTGTAATTCACATAATGGTTATAACAGTAACTGTTAGGTTGTAAAGTTCTCATCCGTTATGTGTGAGATAATGGAAGAATTTACATATTCTGGATAACTCTAAGCATTTTGATATTTTTTTGACAATTTTGCTATTATAAAAAATGAGAGTTCACCCCTTAAATAGTGTTCAAATATTAATTGACTAACTGTTCTTGTTAAATGACATATTGTAGTGAACAGTTTATTTTGTAATTTTTTTATTTTGTGAAGCTTATTTACTAAAGAATTGTTATTTATTTTCATATATTGAGACATGTAAATTTTAAGGTGTTTGATTCTATAAATAGAAATGGGAACCCCCTTCAAATACAGGGCCTTACAGTAAATGGTTACTAGAACTTGTCAGTTCCTGTTTTTAAAATATTGTAGATAGCAAATTATTTGTGAATATTTTTACGAAGCTTTCAGTATGTGGAAAATTTTTATTTAACCTCATTTTACATACTAAGACGTATCTAAGTTTTTTTTTAAAATGTTTTGTGCTAAAAATAGAAATGGGCATCCCCTTGAAATATTTTGCATTTCAGTCATTGGTTTTTAGTACTTGTCAGTCACATAATGTTTATAATAGAGAGTATTCAAATTTTCAATGAATAATGTCTAAAATAGTGCAAGAATCTCTATTTTCTAAATAACTCACTGCATCTATTTTTAGACAACCGTTGCTATGAAAAGAAAAGAGAGTCCATCTTCAATATTGTGTCAATTATTAATTGCCCAAATGTTTTTGTTCATGACATATTGTAGACAGCAGTATATTTTGTAAATATTTTTTTCAATGAAGCTTACAACTGGTGGAAAATTGTCATTTTTCCTCATATGCTGAGATGTTTCTATTTATGGGTGTTTGTGCTATGAATAGAAAAGGGAACCCCCTTCAGATAGTGTATATTTCTGTAAATGGTTTCTAGTACTTGTCAATCACACTAGGTTTATAACAGTTAGTCTGCATCCTTTCCATCCATCATTGCCTGAAAAAGTGCAAGAATCTACAGTTTCTCGATAATTCGAGGAATCTATTTTTAGACCATTGTTGTTATAAAAAGAAACAAGAAGTGATGCTCAATATTGTATCAATCATTGTACAAACACATGTTCTTTTTGAAGGCATATTGTAAAAAGCTTAATATTTGTTAAGACTTTTTCTATGAAGCTTCCAATTAGCATAAAACTGTCATTTTTCTTAATATTCAGAGACATATCTATATTTAGGTGCTTGATACTATAAATAGAAATGGGAATCCCCCTCAACCATTGTCCACTCCAGCTAGTGGTGTCTAGCTACTGTCATTAACATCTTAATATTTACAATATACTTCCTAATTATCCAGCATTGACATCTAAAACTTTGCCAAAATATGATTTTTTACATTTTTCTAAAATATATCTATTTATAGATACATGTTACTAAAAATAGGAGTAAATGCCCACCGATATTTTTTCATGAGATGACACTACTAGTTCTCAAGTATAAAAACACACATAAGATTTGGAAATTTTCCACTGACAATTTTTCTTATTTAGCCTTAAAGATCTCAAAAAATGCTAAATCCCCCATTTTTCAAATTTTCAGAAACCAAGTCAATTTGCATGACCTTTTTATTAGATTGGGAATATTTCTAGAATAAATGATTATATGCCTTGTGTACCTTAAAAGTTCAAGTTATCATATGATCCAATGATTTTAGTTTGAGTGTAGTAGATACCGATAAATATCCGTTTACATTTCCTTAATTTTCATGTTTTCATTTGGTCAAAAAGGGCCAAAAATGGCCAAATTCAATGGATCCGTCTCCATGGCAACCAAGTGCACGTGTGGAACTTCCGACACCATATTTGCTAGTTTTGTACCAAGACACATCTGTGGTGCAAATTTCATCAAAATCCGAGACATGTCGTTTCCAAGCCCTATAGTAAATTTTTTGGTGCTTACAGAGAATGCGTGTTAAATAGTATGTCAAAAGCTATCCAATGAAAGAATATGAACCCGTTTTGTCTTATTACTTTTCTAATTGTTGTAATTTTTTTTTTTTTGGCAGTTATAGAGGACGAATCTGTATCGAGGTAAAAACATTGTAATAATTTTGTAAATGATGCAGTCTTTTTTCAGTAAATTAAAAATATAAATTGTAAAAATGTGCTATTTACTGATGGTCTTTTTCTTCATTTGATAATGTAAATTCAGATAAATAGTTGTTCTATTTTTATTATTTTTCAGAAAGGAATATATATATATATATATATATATATATATATATATATATATATATATATATATATATATATATATATATATATATATATATATATATATATATATATATATATATATATATATATATGTATATATATAAAATTCAAAAGTAGTTAAAAGATGATGTGTGTAAAAATAATCATGAAAGAAATAGAAAATGCACAATTTAAGGGAAAATTGGCAATCAGAAATTAGCTCCGAAAATTACAAATTTGCATCTTTTGGGATGAAAGAGCTACATTTACCTATTGAATATCTTGAAACGCTTTAGAAATAAGAGATTATCTAATCCATTTTGAATTTTGTTTGTCTAGAAATTCTCTGCTCATAAATTTTTTTCAAACATTTTCCAAAAATTATTCCTTTATTTGCACTTGTCTTTATGAATTGTATAAAGAAGTGGATATGCTTTTTTTTCACCTTCAGTTTTACAACACAGAGAACTACACATTTTATTTTCGTACACTGTTACTACATGTAATAAAAAATATTCTTGCAAGCAATTAAAGTTTGTGTAATATAATGCACATGCACCAAATTACTAATGAATGGAAGTTACTATCGGTGGTTGATTAATTCGATGCATCTAAATATCGAGCTGTAAGCCACAGCAAATGTTTTTTTCTTGTCATGTAGAAGTTTTTAAATGCTTTCTGCTTCATAGGAACACAAAAACAGATCGGCTAATTATGTAGCACAATAACTGCCCATCGAAATTCCAACAAAAAAATATTTTTAAAAGGATGGAAACTCCCCTTTCACATCGTTTGCAGTTTTTACTGATTACATTAGCGGTCATGTTGAAATGTCTGAACAATCAGAACCGTTCTCGGGCACTACCTACATCTTGTTCTAATGTAAGGAATGTAAGAAAAAGATAATTATAAAAACTGAAAATAATATCATTAGCTTCGTAACTTTTTCTTTCTTTCTATCTTTCTGTCTTTGAAATGCAATGCTTTTTCATTAATTTCTCTACATTCCCTAATAAGCAGCTGATAAGGTGAAACCGTTGTTTATATGTATGAAATACACACACAGATCTTATTCATAAATCTAAATACACTAAATGTATAATGATAAGCATAAAACTCTATAGTGCTGCGAACCTCGCATGATGAAATCTTGAAAATAGTTTATTCTTTACTGATATTATTGCAGCTGATCAGAAAAAAACCCATTAGCGCGCTGTCTTACTAAAATGATTTTAACAATTAATCAGTAGGTTTCATTTTTCATCAGCTACAAAAGTTGTTGAAGATTTTTATTAATCAAATTTAGAAGTTTAAGCTGATTATGCCTAGCTTTGTAATATTGAAATATAGATGACATCCTACTGCAGGTATTTCTTTTCTAAACCAAGGGATTACCACATCATTTTTTACCATTATGATAATTAAATATTATTGTACTCAACACATGTATATAGGTTATATCCATACTATGTTTGTCTTAAATTGGTAAATTTTTGTAAAGAAACACACTGAATGCATTTTTCAATCAGAAACATTTACCGATCTCTCCATTATGCAATTTAACTGCACTACATAAACTTAAGGAATTGTGGAAGAATAAGCTATTAATTCCGTGCTGAAAGCTCCTTTCGGTACCTTCACAGCAGATTCGAAACACTTCTTAACAGTTGTACATAATGTAGCATAAATATTTGTGAAAAATTAATTTTGTTTGCGTGTTGTTAGCGGTACCTTTACGACAGATGCAAAACACTTCTTAACAATTCTACAGAACATAAATATTTGTGGAAACTTCAGTTTGTAAGCGTGAAGTACAGTGTATGCAAGTAGTTGCATTTACGTGTTTTGCGTTGTTCAGCACGATCTTGTTTTCTGTAAATTTGTGTCAGTACAAAAGTGTGATAAGTAATGTTGCATTAGCCTAACCATGCTAACGGCGTAATTTGTATTAGCGTTACTGCGTGCTATGCGTTACAGTAGCGCGACGGAGTGGTGAGTGACGTTGTGTTAGCGCGACGGCTTGTTGAAAACAACGATTTGTCTCGTTATCATCATCACGGTGTTACAAGCATTGTAAATGTTCCCACCTGGACACCTTGTTACAAAAACGTTGAATTATTAGGGAATCCCATTCTTCGAATAATACAAAGCCCTTGATAAGTTATAGTTACACTATAGATATTAATTGGTTTGCGGTAAATACACTCAGTTTTTCATTCACGAGTTACTTGTACCAGAGGACCAATGAGAGAAAAGCAAGTTGATAATTAGCACTGCCTACTACGAGGTGTCAAGCCATGGTCCGGAGTCTGTATAAATAGCTGTCTCCATCTGCAAGGATCATATTTAGCTGCGGCACTGCTACTGCAAATCGTTGATAAAAAAAATCGTAATTGGTACGTATTAAGATTTTGTACCTTTGGAATGTTGAAGACGCAGAAAACATGATTTTTGTCAGGTGTAGCGATTGTAGGCTTTATATTCAGGCCGTCAACTCTGAGAGAAAATTTATCTTTCTAGATAGTTTTTTTTTAAAGGGGGGGGGGTATGGGAAACATCGCCATTGAAATTTTTCTTTATGGCAATCGGCGTACAGAAAAAAATAAAATGATTTCTGACATTTTAATGAAAGTTTGAAATGGTATTGGAAGTAAAAAAAAAAAAAAAACACCAAAAAAAAAAAAAAAAAAAAACACGCGGGGACTTCTGATGTGAAATTGCTATATGTATTTGGAGACGGGAAAGAGAATGACTAGAATTCGAGATAGGACGTATCATTTACTGATTAAGGATACGCGGAGAAAACATACAGAAACATGTATGAAGCGAACATCGACAAGCTAATGTTAGTATTTTTGAAATTAAAAATGTTGACTTAATTCATTCATCAGCCATTGCCAAGGTCTGGAAATTAACATCATGCATTCATCAGTCAAGGTCTTGTCACAGTATGGCTTAATGCCAAAAAGTGGGCGTGACTTAAAAAAACTGTGACTCTTCTGGCAAATACACCACAGCAACATCAAAACAAAATCTAAATTTACCACCAGTCCTATGGTACAATGTAAATAAAAAAAATACAGATTCGACACTATTTTGGCAATTTGGATGACGGGATATACATGTATACCAGGTTAGGAATAGTAAATAATTGGATAATACAGAAATTGAATGGTCAGAATTTGCCTGTTGCTTATGTCATGTATTTTGATAGATATAATATACGTAACAGGGATATATATCATTTTGTTTGTTCAGTACTCCTATGAAATTGAGTTCAGTTGGTTTTGATAGCTAAAATCGAACAATTTATCCTTTTGCAACAAGAGAACCAGGATATCCTCTTTGTCTGACGTGATATTATTTAAAGCACTTGCTGTGTTATTTTCGGTCGCAACTGTAACAGCTGGTATATGTGCTTCTTCCAATGTGATTGGGGGGGGGGGGGGGGTCACAGGACAACAGAAAAATATATTAATGGAAAAAAAAACCCTTCAAACAACATCTTTATAATATATTGAAATTTTTTAAATGTCTACCAAAGACTTCAACATCACAAAAAAATCTTCGATGAACTGCATAATTATTTCTAGGTTTCATTATAGAAATTTTATTGTGAATATTATTGGTATTTTGAAGGATGAACACCATATGTGACCGGTCAGGAGGGATGCTTACTCCTCCTAGGCGCCCAATTTCCCGGGGTCTTTGTTTTATGCCCTCTTCTTCACATATCTGTATTGTTTCAATTTTTTTGGATCGATCAGTGTTCGTTATCTTCACCTTTGAACGACTTATGACATATGACCTTGGGGTTTCAAGTTTTCATCCAAACGCCCAAACAACTTTTCACTCCAAAGTGTAATAATGGATCAGATATAAAAGTTAAGACTTGAAGAATTTACAAATAATTGAATAATTTGAAAGCATTCTTATGGATGACAGAACATTTTGTGATGTTAGTCTACCAAAGCCTTAAAATTTTGTTGAAGAGGAATGAAATAAAATTTACAAAACCCTGTATCTGTTTTGTAAACATATTTACTTCCAAAGAAATCTTCAGAAATTGTTAATAATCTTCTATAAAATAACTCACTCTGCAATTTATCAAATTATTCTAGAATACATTACAATATTTTCAAACAATGATTGATTGATTGTATTTTGTTTTACGTCCCATTCTAGAATTTTTCTCTTATATAGAGACGTCACCATATACCGATGAAGGGCTTCAAATTTTGACCTTTACTCGGCACTCAGGGCCATTGAGCGGTGAGGGATCTTTATCGTGCCAACGCCTGTCGTGACACGGGACCTCGGTTTTTAAAGTCTCATCCGAAGGACCACCAACTATACTTCAAAGTGCCGAGCGCATGGCGAAGGAACAGTTGCTACCCATTTTTTATCGACTTAGGTGTCGCGGCCGAGATTCGAACTCGCGACCTCCCGATCACGGATTTTTCACTCATATGGAGACGCCATCACTTGCTAGTGGAGAGCTGCAAATTTTTTACCTTTACTCGGCACTTAGGGCCATTGAGCATTGACTAATCTTTTTCGTGCCAGCACCTACTGCGACACGGGACCTCGGTTTACACGGTCTCATCCAAAGGACCGGTAAATGCATTGTAAAGATGAGATATCATCAATGTAATTAAATATAGACGTGCACAAATAAATTCTTTTATTAAACTAAATTTAATTTTGTAAAGCTGTTAAAATACCACACTACTTATACAAAATTGAAATGATAATACATGATGTATACCCCAATAAATTTAGTTTAGTCAGCGGACAATCACGTGACACGTGTAAAATTTATACTGCATGGAATGTCATGTACACATTTTTATATGGCATGAGCATATCCTAATTAAATTTTAATTTAAAATAATCTGTAAAGAACGGTTTCAGTATTATGACGTTAAGTTAATCAACATTGCTTATTTTTTTCGTTTTGCAACAAGTGAACCAGTTTGAGGACATCCTCTCCGTCTGACAATATCAGGTTGTTTTCAGGTTGTTTTTAAAGGTTATAATGCTATTTAAAGCGATCGCTTTTTTTCATTCGAAATTGTAACAGGTGATTTCATGTAATTCGGATCATGAACAACAGCAAAATATATGCAGACTTAATTTACCACACTCAAGCTAGTACACCTATGATAGCTTGAAGGCGAGGAATTAATTCTGCACATATTTTTCATTTGTGTTCAGATTACACATTTGTGCAACATAGACTGCCTGTTTTATTTTATTATTTTTTTTTTGTTTTTTTCTTCAATCCCTAAATTTTATTTGAAGCGAAAAAAGCGTTAAATTAATTTTTCGGTGCGTTCAGAATTATATTGTTAGGTAGGTTTTTTAAAACCCCCGTAGTAAGCATAATGGAATGGTGACCATTTGGGTAGTTTTGAATTCGATTGATTATTGACAAGGGAAGAACTGAAAGTAGCACACAATTTGTAACCTACACCAGAAACACCTTACTTAAAATATTTCAATTATATTCCGTGTAAATAGTTTTTTATTCTACCCCCCCCCCCCCCCAAATGCCCCACTTAAGTTCTGTTTTTTCGGAAAGTTTTCAAGACCTCTTATGCCAAGAGTAAGCAGTAAACTCTAAATTGGAAGCGAAATGCCTGAGGACATTTTTGAATATAACATATTTCTAAAGAAATTTGATCAGGATAATTTATTGCGCATTTTCTTTTTTGGAAAAGGACAAGCATTAATGAATTTTTTTTGTTTTTCAATTTTGAATTTAAAATAAGCAAACAAATTGTCTTCTTATAACGAGTTATATATTCTTGTACTGGGTATTCATAGCAGTGCAGCAAGATAGGATTTTAGTTTGATTAAATCTTATTTGAAAAGATATATAATTAAAATATTTTAGTCTAGATAAGGTTTAGGAAATCACTTGCTCCAATGCATGCGAGGATATTTTTAACGTTTATCAAGTAAGATGTTTCCTGACTTTGTTTACGAGTAAGTGGAAGAGTTAAAGAAAAGTGTTGAGCACGAAATCAAACATTATTTTTTTATTGCCAATGTTTTTTTTTTTTATGATATCTATACACCTGTATCAAATAATTACGTAATAAGGGAAACATACACTACAGATTCGGTTATATCTTACGCCACTGTTTTTCTCATGAAAAATAATAAACCTAAACACCAAAATCAACAGTTTATAATTCATAGCAAAAACTGTGAAATAATACCACTAAGCTCCTATAAATTTACGTGACAGCTGTGAATTAACCTGTTAGTAAATGTTTAATGCAGAATTTCTACATCAAGGTCACCATAGTTCCGAATATATAATTAGAAAATCCAGCAATGTGATGAAGTTAATTCAGCGTATGAGTTCAAATATGGCGTTCAAGAACGAGTCTGTTGTAATGTTCCTTCTGCTTATTCTTCTGGTCAACAACCCTGGTCTTTTTATAGTAGAAGGTAAGATATTCTGCTTGAAAGCAGAAAAAAAGAAAGAAAAAATCTTTCATATGTACATGTATTAAGAGAAATATACTACTTCTTATATTATATACCATATTACACATGTATCATATTCAAAATGTTTTCAGGAAATGGTCTTTGGCATCTGAATTTGTTTTCGTTTTTTTTTTTTTTAAGAAAACGGCATGATGAAGTACAATAATAACCCCAACGTATGAGTTGAGATATGAAATTCAGGAACGACTCCATTGTAATTTTCCTTTAAGTTCTTTTTTTTTTATCACCAATTGTCTTCTAATAGTAGAGGATAAGAAAATCCTGCCTCCATTTGCAGAAAAGAATTTTGGGTAATATCTTGCCATGACAAAAAATAAAGTTCTTCGCTCCTAGGCCAAATTTTCTACGGCAAAAGGCTAAAGTCCTTTAAGTATTTGAATTAAACAAAAATCCCATGAAAAAATACAAATTCTAAGGGGAGTAAACATGGACCACCCAGAACATCTCAACGGAAATTGATGCCATGGAGTAGTAAGTGCACTTTGATAAAAATAGATTACACAACATGCAAAGAATTCTTTTTATTTTTTTTTTCGTATAAGCATTTTTTTGACTAATTAGCTACTTTTTGCTACGTATTCCTTCACATTTCATGGCTAAAAAATTTAGGAAAGACTAATTTGTACAGTACCAACCAGACCCAACCTAACAGATAGCAGAGCAGTCCCGGGCAGTCCCAGAGCAGTCCCGGAGACTGCTTTCTGGGACTGCTCTGGGACTGCTAAAGCAGTCCCAGAGCAGTCCCACAGCAGTCCCACAGCGGTCCCAGCGGTCCCAGAAAGCAGTCCCAGCAGTCCAAAAAGCAGTCCCAGCTGTCCCAGTAGGCGGGGTTTATAATTTAATGGGCGGAGCTTAGTCATAACAGATTACACAGTGTAACCACAAACAATGTCAGTAATATAAAGGCCGCTGAAATTTAATGATGCACTTCTTAAAAAAAAGTGTTAGATATGTTACATTTACAGCATATTTACAATTCTTATGTGACAATTATTTCTGAATAATTAACTGCAGTATATATAAGAAAAAAATAATTATATTAAAAAAAGAGTCTTTCACACTCAAACTGTAATTACATCTGTAATATATTTATTTGAAACCAAATTAAACCATTGTTTATTAAATTTTATTTATTGACAATGGTTACTGCATATATTTTTTTTTCCAGAAAATTAATTATGTGCTTAATAAAATGAATGGCTTATTTTTAGACTAGAATTCAATGACTTTGAAATACATAGATCAAGGCCGATTCCCGTATCACTCCGTATTATGTTTTTCATTGATGTTGAAACTTCAGAAAAAAATCATGTGTAACATGAATTTGATGACAGTTAATTCTTTATCAAATTTTGCTTACAAATATATTCTGGCTATCATTTTCATTGACTTGTCGATATAATTATTGTAAGAATCTTTACGTAACGTAAAACAATTTCACTAGAAATATTTCCTGAGCCCGTACATTAATGTGCATGTACATGTAATTCAGGCATGTGGCTATATCTCAGATATTCAAGAAATTAACTAATCCTGAAATACATTTATACAATGTATATTAAAACAAGAGTTTTGCAGTTTGAAGAACGAAATAAATATCATTGTTGTCCAGTATGGTCAGTGACGTGTAACACTGATACCCAAATAACACCCGTGAACTGTCTGCTATTCATGCCCGATATATGACGTTTCGATATTTTTAACCATATTCATTTTAAAAATAATTTTATATATTTATTAAAACTTTTTTATAAGTTAAAAATAAATCCGGGACCCGGGAGAAAAATCAACGAATACTTGCTCACGTTGTTTTATGACGGGAGATTATTTCATAGAAAAAGACTGTTCTTATTTGAATTAATTATTAGGTTTTATTTTGAAGCTGTAAAAAAAAACGGCATTGATTTTTTTTCCGTGATAGCTACCTTTACATCTAAAAATAATTACTTTTCAGTGCAGCATATACATGTGTATATAGCTTTGAATTAAAAAAAAAAAAAAAACTTTAATGCCGTAATTGTGTCCTCCTTTAGGACATAGAATAATGTAAACTCTAAGTACATAATTTAACAGCTTTTATTAATTATATAAATCATTTAGTTTCAAAAACCTGCATTTACGTTAAACATACGGATTTAAAAAAATCTTTTTCTGACTTCTGTTTTTTAAACTGGCAAAACAATTTTTTTTATTATTACCAGCAATTAATTAATTTTTCTAATTGATTTTACACTGCAATGGTGCGAAATCGGCGGTTGACGTACATGTATACACGTGTCTTTCAGTAGCTAACAGTATTTGTTAATTTTTTGGAAAATTCTTGTTGATTTATTTTCTTTTACAACTTCTCTGCTGAAAGTTAACAAAACTACTGTACAAAATGAAACCTGCAAATTCAGAATACACAAGGGGCGGGGCTTTCTTGTCACTCAGAATCATTTTCACGCATGGGTGAACAAAGCATTCCCAGAAAGCAGTCCAAGGGACTGCTGGGACTGCTGGGTCTGCTTTCTAGAGCAGTCCAACAGCAGTCCCAGAGCAGTCCCACGGCGGTCCCAGAGCAGTCCCACAGCAGTCCCAGAGCAGTCCCACAGCAGTCCCAAAGCAGTCCCGGGGACTGCTTTCTGGGACTGCTTGGGTGTCAGGTTGGGTCTGGTTGGTACTGTATATATCTGTTCTCAATCATTTGAATCTATAAATAGAGAGAGAGAGAGAGAGGGAGAGAGAGAGAGATGATTTACTGACCTATAATTTCTTTCTATATTTCAATGGCTATAGCAGGAGTTGGCGTACATAATATGACAATTTTTTCGGAAGAAAGGCGGACATTTCATGACGGCGGACATAGTGTGACGATTTTTTCGGACAAAAGGCGGACATTTCGTGGCGGCGGACATAGTGTGACGATTTTTTTGGAAAAAAGGCGGACATTTCGTGACGGCGGACATAACGTGACGATTTTTCTGAAAAAGAAGCGGACATTTCGTGACGGCGGACATAATGTGACGGCGGACAAAACGTGACTCAACAGGGGGAGTTTCGATAAGGCTGCTTATCGGCCCACTTATTTTCATAAAAATAAAATTCGCTTTATTTTTTTCAAAATTGGTTTAAAATTCAAGATATATATGTTAATTTTTGTTATTTATATTTCAAGAGTTTATATGAGATAAATTCACGCCGTAGTTGGCACATTCTTAGATGTACCTTCAAATGCTTTAACATTAGGCTAATGGGAAAATATAAGAGGGTGGTATTTATAAATCGATGGTTAGAATATGAAGTGCATGAGGGACACTCACCTAGTTTTGTTCAGTAATTAGATATACTCTGCACACTAATATCTTAAAATATGATAAGTGTCGCGTGTGCACTTCATATCCAAAAATTGAAAATTGTCTAAAATTTGCATATCTAAAATTAAAAGCTCCTGGTTACTTGATCTGACGCCGTGTAAAAATACAAAGCCAAAAGTAGCATATTTTTTCTAAACCAAAGAGAACTCTCGAAAATATTGACATAAGAAAACAAAATCGTATCCTATCGTTATTTCCATACTTATTTCGTCGCCCGAGTATAACGTTAACGTCATATATTTAGCTCACCTACACGAAGTTGGGGGAGCTTTTGTAATACTATCGTTATAGGCGTATAGGTTATTAAAAGTTTTTAATCAATTTTTTCATATCATCAGAGTCGCCTGATCTAGTGTGTTTTCATGTCATCTGTCGGGTTTCAGATGCTGCATTTTCAGTTAAAGAATGTCCAGGTTAATGTTTTTAAAGCAGGTTAATGTTTATGGAGCAGTGCAGCTATAAGCACTTGTTGAGAGGACGTGCTTCATGATGCATCTTCGGATGCACACTGTCAGACTTGCTTCAGATGCTAGATCTGACTTTCATTTTCTTGATGAATACTCAGGGTATATATTTTGGAGCATGTCTCATTTTCATGTAACTATAATCCCTATCTTGAAGAAATAAACACCGATGGTGCATTTAGGGTTACACATTACCAGAATTGTAACAGATGCCGGATCTTACATTTTCCAATGACTGACTGAACTAAAGAGAAGTTTAAGAATCAGTCCATTCATTAACGTTCTTTATCATGGATAAGGTTATAGCCATTCTTTGAATAGAATCGCTTCAATCTGTTGGAGAAGGTTCACATATAATTCTGTGTGGTCTACATGTAGGGAACGTAGATTACTTTTAAGACTGGATGTTGATTTGTAAGTTTCTGCAGGATATGATTGAACACATACATTTGGTATATACAAATCTATTTTAAATTGCGGCTATGGTCTAGCAAATCAAATAGTGACTAGAGTTGGTGAAACAACATAAGGAAGTTGGGAAGCGCGAGGAATTACATGTAGGTCCTCGCTTGCCTGGATTGTCTCATTTTTGCTGAAAACATAATGCACCTCTTTATATGCGTATGAATATAGTTTAAGTTCAAGAATGAATAGAAGACATGCACTCAATGTATTTTTTTTTTTTTTATCATTTGGCTATTTATTCACGCATTCTGTAAGCACTGCATTAGCAATAATAGTCCACTATCGGCACTGAAATGGTTATTTGATGTCTTTATTCACATTTGTAATATTTCATTTATGATTTTGACGTTAAATAAACTCCATTACTCCCTTTAAATATGATCCCTCCAAAAATATAGGGAAGGGGGTATACGTAAATTTTTAATTATCACGTGACCAGATAATGTGCAGTATAATTTTTTTTCATATTTTTTGGAAGATAACACTTTAATCTACAACATTTCACAATTTCATTATATTTCTTGAGGGGCCGAAAAACAGCCTTATCGAAACTCCCCCTTTCAGAATAGATGAAGATGTAGCACATATTTCATACAAGTAATATTTAAACTAACAGAAGACTGTTGAATGAATTCCTGATATCAAATGAAAAAAAAAATAGCTATCACTGTAGCTAAGTCGGTAGAGCGTTCGTCGGTGATCGGAAGGTTGATAAAAAAATAGATGGAAACTGTTCCTTCGCCAAGCGCTCGGCACTTTGAAGTGAAAGTTGCAAGTCCTTCGGATAAGACCTTTAAAACCGAAGCCCCGTGTCACGGTAGGCGTTGGCACGTTAAAGAACCCTCACTGATTAATGGCCTTGAGTGCGGAGTAAAGGTCTTAATTTGTAGCCATTCACCGGTATATGTTGTCATCTCTATATGAGTGAAGAGTTCTCGAACAGGATGTGAAACAACATTCAATCAATCAATCAAATGAAAATTAAAATTTGGACGTCAGAAAATGACTATGTTAATATGTTTTTTAATATAACTTTGATTTTAAATCAGAAAAATTTGATCTTCCCACGTAAACAAGGGAACTAAAGAAAATTAAAAACATGGCTTTTTTTTAACATTTTAAGTTTTTCTGATATTTCTTATTATCGGTTGGAAAAGTTCTCAGCACGTAGAAAATTGATTTAACACTCGTACTTTTTTCACCTAAGGGGGCGACTCTGCATGCTGGGCAATGAATGGTAGATGCCAAGATACATCGGAAAGTTGTTCACGATATGAGCCGGGATACTGTGCTGGACCAACCAATAGACAATGTTGTGTACGCGGTAAGCAAATACTAAAATCATTTTTAACTCTGAGACAAATACAAATAAAAAATGTTTTAATAAGCCCGAAATTGAAACAAAAAACTAATTAAATATTAAAATTATCTATATGGAAAAGCTGTTTTCATATATATACATGTATATACATAAAACAAAAATGAATTTTGCCATTTTAAAAAAATCACCATATCAATAATAATAATAATAATAAAAGTTCTTTACACCGTCAAATACCCCTCTTCAACAAGTTTGATCATGTCATATTGGAGGAAATAAAAAAAAAGTGCTTTGTTAAATAGTATAAATGTTTCAAACAAATCACTACATGCACATACTTTTTTAAATTGGAGATTATATGCTTTGTCATTCATACGCTAGAAATAAAAAAAATGCCGAAAACATAATTTAGATATTTAATTTCTTGTTATTAGGAGCGGACAGACAATGCTGGAATAGAGGTGGTATGTGCCGAGATATTTCTTTTCCCTGCAGAGGTGGCAGTTTTCTGAAAAGTCTATGTGGCGGATATCCATCGCGCCAATGTTGTGTAAAATTCCCCTAGTCTAAAGAATAAAGTCAGAAAGATTTGAGTTTTTAATAACGCATTTAAGAAAATGCTGATTGGTAAAAAGAATATAATATCATATACTGTTTACAGAACTTTGTTTTAGAAGTAATCATGTTCGAGCGTGTTTTGCTCTGCTTTTTATCTATTAATTCAGGTAGACGCTAAAATATTATTAAAACAAATACCTAACTTACTTAGAAACGCTGCTCTACATACGTTTTTATGATTACGCTGATTAACTGATTGAGAAGATTGTATCTATATTTTAATGGGGTAACTTATGTATGTTTTAAGTAAATGTATCTACATGTAAGAATTTAACCACGTCTGCGTTTCTATGACATTCTTGAAAATTAAATTATCTGTATTTTTCTGTGCATGCAGCAGCAAAATAATAATAATAATGAAAACTAGAGCAAAGCTCGTTGCAAAGCAACGAGTATGTCTTCCGTCCGTTTTTCAGTATCACTGCCTGTAAGATCGGTAAACGAAGGTAAGCATTCATTATGAAGAAGGATACAACCAAAAATGATGTCAATCTGTCTTTCATATAATAATTGAAATCTTCACTGATATACGTAATTTTAAGCAATTTATGACTACTTCCAGTTTAACCGGAAGTGATGCTAATGGACAAAAAAAAAATGAAGTCGGAAATCTTGGATGATGTTAATCATTTCATTCTATGTCAATATCTGCAAAAATAAGTCATTTCTGGCTAATTCCGGTTTAACTTGAAGTGGTTAAAAATGACAGTACTCAATAGGAAATACGGTCGGACGTCCTCTGCAGGATTCATTATTCTATTCCATGCCAAAATCTGTAAAAATAAGCAATGTTGACTACTTCCTGTTTGGCCGGAAGTGACGTCATTCGACGTCTTCTGACAATCTCGCTAGCTGCTACTTATGATTTTAAACATCTTTTCTTCTTTGATGTATTACAAATTCTCAATACTTTTGAGTTATTGAGAAAAAACTTTCTGCCCCTCTAGACCCCTTATTTTAGGGACCAGCCCCATTTCCATGTTATCCTTTGAAAGATCTTGTAATTCTGCACTACTTTTATTTTACAAGTTTTAACAAAATATTTACAGGTAAAGAGATATTGTAGAAAAAGTGTTAGAAATTTTGAAATTCTCGATATTCCTTTTTTTCGGGCTATAGCGAACGTCGGCCTGCAGCAATTCCGGTGAAAATGAAATACGTTTGTCACATCTACATATATTGTTCTATCATCGCTGAAAATCTCAGGTTTCTATCTTAAGCCGTTTTTGATAGAACTCGCGGACAAACTTACCCTCTGAAATTCATTAAAATGCAGAAATCTCGAAACCGGAAGTGACGTCATCAAAACAAAAAGAATGTGTCTAGATTTTTTGATGTACTATCATACCTGAAAGTTTCATGCAAATCGAGCGATCAGTTTCCGAGAACTTGCGTGCACAAAATCGATAAGAAAAAAAAAATAACTATGGAAAAGGAAACCTAGGAATGACAAGAAGGTCTTCCGCTGAAGACGAAAGACCTTAATAACTAGACGAGCTTTTTGCAAAGCAACAAATAAGTCTTCCGTCTAAATTTCACCGGAAGTGACGTCATTTTGACGACTTTTAATGATCCCCTCAGCTGCTACTTGTCATTTTGAACAACTTTGCTTCTATGATGCTATACAAATTCTCAATACTTTTTGAGATATCAGGAAAACACTTTTGGCCCTTCTAGCCCCCTAATTTTAGGGGCCAGCCTCTTATTGTTGATATCCTTTGAAAGGTCGTAACACCCTACACAACTTTTGTTTTATATGTTTAAACAAAATATTTACAGGTAAAAAGATATTGTAGAAAAGGTGTTAGAAATTTAAAAATCCCTTTTTTTCAGGCCTTAGCGAGCGTCGAAGTGCGGCACTTCCGGAGAAAGAGAAATGCGTCTGTCACATCTACTCATGTTGCTTTATCATCGCCGAAAAATGTCACGTTTCTGTCTAGAAGCGATTTTGAAAAAAACTGCTGGACAAAATTCCCCTCGAAAATTACTAAATCGCGGAAAGCTCGGAATCGGAAGTGACGTCATCAAAACAAAAAAAACATATATCTGGACTTTTTGATGTTCTATCAGACCTTTAAGTTTCATGAAAATCGAGCGAGCCGTTTCCGAGAACTCTGTCTTGGTGGTTATGATGGCGCGAACTTGTGCGGGGGAGGATACTCTAAACATTGCTGTAGAAGTATCATCTAAACATAAATGAACTGTATAAACTGGCTAATAAAATGTTGAGAGCTCCAGATTTATATAATTAAGTTTTAGAAAATAAAGATTAAAGAAAGTTCAATGGAACATTTGAATGATTTAAAAAGAAAATCTATTGTTATTTCTCTCAAACTTCTGATGAAGTGAAGTTTTGGTTTTTTGCAATTGTAAATGATATATTATCATTTGCTCCATCTGAAAAATAGAAAATTGTTACAATCAGTTTTTGAGTCTGCAAAATATGTAATTTTTTTTCTTAAAGTAACACCTGTTCAAAAGCTTCCATGATATCGATCCAGCGTAAAAAGTATATATATATATATATATATATATATATATATAGAGAGAGAGAGAGAGAGAGAGAGAGAGAGAGAGAGAGAGAGAGAGAGACTCCAAAATGCGATGGAACTCCAACTAATAGAAAACACCCAAGGATCAAACCTTAAATTATGATCCACTAATAGGTTAGGAATACAAAGGAAAAGGAAATGTTGGCAGGGTTTATTTCACAGAGACTAGACTTTTTAGCTCACCTGAGCCGAAGGCTCAAGCGAGCTTTTCTGATGAAAATTTGTCCGTTGTCTGTCGTTGTCGTAAACTTTTTATAATTTCATTCTCTTCTCCAGAACCCCAGGGAAAATGTCTACCAAACTTAGCACAGCGTATCCTTCTTAAAGAGAATTCAAGTTTGTTCAAATACATGCAAAGGGCTAAATCCTCTTCCAAGGGAAGATAATTAAGAAAAGTGAAAATTGAGAGGGTTATTTAAAAATCATCTCAAGAACTAATGGCCCAGAAAAAATGCAATTTATGTGAAAGCTTCTTGACATAGTGTTAATTCAAGTTTATTAAATCATGATTATAGGGTGGGGCCACTATTAATAGGCGATCAAAGTTTTACAAGGTATATATAAGAAAAATCTTCAAAAATCTTCCCAAGAATAGCAAAGCTATGATCAGTCATATTTGTAAGGAAACATCCATAGGTGGTTTAGATTCAAATTTGTTCAAATCTTGACTCCCAAAGGTTTGGTGGGGCCACTTTGGGCTATCAAAGTTTTTTTTTTATATAAATGGGAAAAAATCTTTAAAATCTTCTTCTCAAGGTAAGCAAGGCCAAAATCAGTTACAAAGATATGGAAATATCCTCAAAGTTGTTCAAACCATGACACCCAGGGGTAGGATGGGATAAATATAGGCGAGTAAAGTTTTACTTGGATATAAATAGGAAGAAACTTTAGAATTATTTTCCTCTAGAATAGGGAAGCCATTGATTAATCATATTAATTTGAAGTTTCGTCAGTTAGTTTGGATTCAAATTTGTTCAAATCATGTCCCCCTGGGGATAGGTGGGGCTAAAATGAGGTCAAAGTTTTCCATAGGAATACATAGAAGACATCTTTTAAAAAATCTTCTAATGAAGAACAGCCATGATCAGTCAAAATTATGACTAAGCATCCACAGGTAGCGTAGATTACAGTTTCTTAAAATCATTATCCCCGCGAATTGGGTGTGGCCACTAAGGACAATCGAAGTTTAACTTATAAATGAAGAATAAAATAACTTTCATTTTCCAAGTTGGTAGCATGTTTTGAGTAATATCTAGTTTTTTTGTGTTACGCCAATTTTTTTAATTTTGGCTTGAATCACGATTGTTTCAGGTCAGGAGAAGTTTAGCTTAAGCTCTCCAGTTCTTTTTGCTTTGTCACTACATACTGCTACATGTACACATACACAGTTTCTAAACTAAACAAGCGCACTGGTACTTACATCTTTATGGATCTTCTACTGAGCACTATAGAGAGTTTCTCAAAGGCAATTGAAAACAGATAACCATAATATCTATGAAAGGAGAGAAAACATAGTTCTTGTCATAGTTTACAAAAACTTACTTTCACAATGAGCACCCTCATATTTGACTGGACATAATCAACAGACAGCGTTGCTCAGCGGTATACACTAACCTCCGATTTGACAGGGATTTGGCCGACATGAGGCTACAGCAGAGGAAATTTGAGAATATCAAAGAACAAAGATGATTGAAAATCAGATATCAATGCTCAAAATTCATCTTCAGAAAATATCAATGACAAATATTCAAATAAAATAATCTGAAAAAAGGAACTAATTAGCGCACACTGCAACAAAGATTAAAATTGTCAAGGATAGAGATGCAGACTTTCAAAACATCATTTCAGCTATATTCCAACTGTTTAGATAAACCTGCGTTTTTCCTTGGTTTATGAAAGAAAGGGAAGTATAATGATTTTTGGAAACAATGTAAAATCGAACAAAACTCCAGCATTCCATATGATGTTGTTTGATTATTTGTACTGATTGTTTCTCCTCCAATCTGTATTAACTGCATGATCTTATTTGGTTAAATTTCTTTTTAAAAAAATACTTCTGCTAACTTCTTTATTCACTGATATATTTGGATTAAAATTTAATGTTCAGATCTTCAACATTTACATTAAAGACTTTTGATTTCATATGATCCATTGATTCACATTAATTTCCTTAAAAATTAATAGATTTTTAACAAAAAATTCTTTGAATGAAAATCATCATGGAACACATATACAGAAGTTTAAAAATCAGTGATTGGTCTCGACAATCATCATTGAGACAATAAATATAAATTTGTGCATAAAAATCAAACACTACCTTGGACTCTGGTAGATAGAGGCTCGCTGTCAAACCAGTCACAAAAAGAAAGGTTAAATCTGACATTTTAGATCAAAGCGTAATTTTTTTAGTCAGCACATCAGCTTGTTACGTTATTAAGCACAGCAAACACGGACTTCTAAAAACATCAGAGGTGGGATCAGGTACAATGGCCAATGGGGGAGTTAATTACATAAATAAAGGAAGTAGACGATGGAAGCTCGTCATCAAGTTTCCCATGCAGTTTAGTTATTAGATAACCATTATCGTCCAAATATGAAAAGATACTGCAGACACAGAAGTCGAAATGTACCTAAAATACTGAAAAATTAATTAGAAATCTGATAACAGAACTTTTTTTAAAATACGTTCTATTTCCACTATCATGGAAGAGATATACTTGTTAGTGCGCTCTTTTGTGAAAAAGTCGGAAAAAGTACAAATCTCGAGGGATTTCTGGGATCAAACGTAACATAAACATGTAAACAATATGTTGAATGTCGATGAACAGTTCCTAAGAAAATGTAAATGAAATATTTTATTGTTGTGGACTTTATATACATCAAGAGTAGGAATGACAACGATATCAATTCATATCTATTGTTGATCGTATGTATCTATTTATCGTATGTTACATCTAAATACAATACACATGCCTCGGAAATGTCGTATTTTTTTTATTAATGGATGATAAATTTAGGGTTCTCGCTCTCTTACATATGTCTTTTAGTTCTTCTATTCTTTAATTGGAATGACAAATACATTTAATATTTAAAATTGGATTGAGATTGGCATGTTTTGTATTATCCGCCACGCCATGCTGTCCCAGTCAGACGACCAAACGCGCCTCTAATTTTGAAGATTTCACTAATGGAAATAGAACGTATTGGACGATCAGTTTTGTACAACTAAATGTCCATCTTCTACATGAGGACATAAAACAGAAGTTTTGCCATATGACAATTAAATATGCCTATCTACTAGTTGATACACTTTGTCACATTTAACTGGATTATTTTAGTCATGAAATGCTCGATATAATGTGCTTACTTACTTACGTTTTCTTTAACGACAAAAGGTTTCATGACACAAAAATTGAACTAAACATAACTATGAAAATATCTTGAAAAAAGAACTAGATGCTGTCATAAGACAGTTATACCCACATATAAGTGTTTGCCACTCAATATACTTCCCTTCTCTCTGGGTAACAAAGAACCCAAGATACCACAAAATCTGACACATCTGTTTCATATTTGAATATTTTACTTGAAAAAGACGTTAATGGTAATCTAACAACCAAGCTTTATGATATAAACGTGATGACTTTAACTTTTCAATCGTCAACTTCCCTTACTTATAATTATGCAGCAATATACCTTCATCACCTACATACGGGGTTTATATCTTAAGTTGATTCCATACACAAGAGTGTGATCTGCGTGTGTCCGGTCTCTGAAGCGAGATGAGTTGTTGGCGGGCAGGTTGATGAAAGAAGAATATCAGCAGTCTCGTTTAAAGTCATCATTTCGTAAGTTCGAATTCTATGGTCGATACAATGACCTTGTCAGCAAATACAATTTATCATTGAGTCAAATGCAGACTCGCGTTTTTCATGCTAATTGTTGCGCCATTATTTACACTCTGAGTTGTCGACGGATTTTTCCGTTGTTTCCCGATCGTAGCAGGGAGCGCACGGCAGGTGTGACCGGTCGGCGGGGAATGCTCACCCCTCCATGGCACCTGATCCCAATTCTGATGTTTTGAAGGTCCGTGTTTGCTCTGCTCTTATTCTGTATTAATTAATGGATTTTTGAGCTTGAATACAGTTCGTTATTTCCATATATTCATTGGACCCTTGTTTACCATGATTCTATTAAGCATGACATAATTTTCTCTCTAGTCAATGCATTTTGAAGTCATGAAATGCGTCATTTTTATCATTTCCCGTATATTTATTTAAAAATGGCCAAGTTCAACATTTCATATAGAGCACAACCTCTGATCCAAATTATGCAATTACATAATTAAAGATCTGTTTAAGAAGATCATACAACATGTTTTAATTTTTGGATCGAGGGCTGTGCTCATATTTTAATTCTTTGCAGGAGGTAGTCAAATACGCCTGTTTTCTGCAAAATTCAAGAACATTGCATTTTCACAAAGCCTGTTTCCCATATCTTGTTTCTCAAAAAGAAATTCTGTTATAGGAAATAAAAGGACTAAGTCTCTTCTTTATTTTGATATATGAGATTGGACAGAGGGTGATAGTCAATTAATTGATCTAAGGACAGGGCCATTTTATGCATAACGTGAACCTAGCTCTTTGATTAGCTTTTTATTATTTATTCCAAGACCGACACTTTTTATAAAGTGTGTAATTCTACTCTAATTTCACATATAAAATGTTTCTTCTTTCGCAAAAAATAATGAACTTCTCAAAGAAATTACGCTTCATCCATTGATTGTTTAGGTTTCACTTTTCTTTTGAAATTATTTTACTCAAGTTAGATGCCTGTTAAGGCTTGGAATTTCGATTTTGCTCCGAAATATGCGCCATAGATCCGTTAAGCGTACAAACGACTGTTATGACGTGGGACCTTGGTGGTTCAAGGTCTCATCCAAAAGCCCTAACAGCTTTTTACTCCAAAGTGCAATAATGCTCAGATATAAAAGTTCAAGACTTGAAAAATTCAAAAATAATTTTTAAATAATCTGCAAGCATTCTTACCGATCACGATGACAGAACATTATGTGATATTACTCTACCAAGTCTTAAAATTTTGTTGAAGTGAGATGAAGTAAAATTTACATACACACAGTTCAGTTGTGTAAACATGTTTACTTCCAAAGAAATCTTCAGAAGTTGTTATTAATCTTAAATAAAAAAAAATCACTCTACAATTTCTGAAAGTATTCTAGAATGTTAAAATATTTTTTAAATTTAAAATGATGAACTTTTTTCTGATATGTTGTATATGTAGTTTCTGGAAAATGCGACTGCTTTATATTAATGTAGAATTAGTATTTTATCATTTTGAATTTCAAGTGACACAAGTTGACAAATACTGACCTTTACCTAAGATATTGTGTAATTCTTAGGTAACGTTCGTGATTTCATGAAAACAGCAGGACTTTTTAAAATTGTTTAAGTTTATTTATGTATATTTAAAGAGTGGTCAAGATCCATTAAATGAATGCCCATGCGAAAAGCTTATGTTCATAAGGCATTTGTAATTTTTATATTTCAGCATGAAAAAGGATTCTCTCAGGGTAATATATCTTTGAAGAACGGTTTTAATAATACGACGTTAAGTTATATTTAATAGACAATGATTGCAAAATTCTAAATATTTTTGTTTTGCAACTACTGAACCAGCCTGAGGACATCCTCCTCGTCGGAAAATATCAGGTTGTTTTCAAAGGTTAAACTGCATTGATGGATACTATTAAAAGCGCTCCTTTTTTCATTTGTAACTGTAACAGCTGATATCATGCAATTGTGATCACGAAGCCACAGAAAAAAATATGCAGATTTAATTCGTCCCCCTCAAGCTATCATAAATATAGTAAACTTAAAATAATTTGGTCTAACTTTGCAACGACACTAAACTTTAGTTTACTGCAAAATCATATTGAAATGAGGTAAAATTCTGAAAATTCTTCGATAGAAATTTCATAATTTTTTTTTCCAATTTTTTTAATCATTCCATGCGGAGCCTGTTTAGCGAGAGGTGCTGGCACGAAAAAGATTCCTCACTCCTCAATGGCCCTGAGTGCCGAGTATAGGTCTCCACCGGCAAGTGGTGGCGTCTCCATATGAGTGAAAAATTCTTGAGAGGGACGTGAAACAACAATAAATAGACAAAACAAATTCAAACTGTTCAAAAGAGTTTACACACTTGAATACTGTAGAGTGCATATATTTTTAACTTCAATTCCAAAAATTGATTTAAAACGGAACAATTTCTAAATTAATTTTTCAATGCTTGCAGATTGACATTGTTGGGTTTTTTTTTTTTTTTTGTTTTTTTTTTTTTTACAAAACCCTGTAGTAAGCGTAATGGAATAGTGACCGTTTGTGCTTGTTGACAAGGGAAGAATTGAAAGTAGCACACGATTTGTAAACAATGCCAAGAAACATTTTATGTAATATATTCTGATTATTTTCAGTGTAAATAGTTTTTTATCCTTATAAAATCCCCAAAAAGATACTTCGACTTAAGATACAACTTCTGTTTTTTTTTTCGGAAAGTTATCAAGACCTCTTACATCAAGAGTAGTAAAATCACCTCAACAAAGTAAATATTGTGAAATTACTAATTTTACCTGGGGATTTATTTTTCGATGTTTTCATGGTATGAAAAGATCTAGGAAAACATCTCCTCCAGGAAATGTAAACTTTCAAATGTATACCAGTACATTTCTTCAACCACGAAAAAAAAGCCCCATGAACCACTATTTTTTCCTTAATCCACAAAAATTTGATTGACAGTAGGGGGTAAATTCTAAATCGGGTGTGAAATGTCTTAAAAAAACACCGAATGGCATACATGAAGATAACATATTTCTAAGGTAATTTTGATCAGCATAAGAGGAAGAGGCTGCAATGCCCTAAAATGGCCCCAAAATTCACGAATTTTTGAAGTCACCAACATTATAAAAACTGTTTATATTCTTAATGTTTGGAAACTGTTTTTCACTAAAATATTTAGAAATTTAAATATAGTGCACTAATGACGTCACCAATACTAATCAGACTGATGATAATTCCCGCAAAATCCCCAAAACAACTGATTTTCCTACAATTTCTTTGATATTTCAGTACCTCCGCATGCACCCACCAACTTAAAACTTCTGTCATTTATTTATCATAGTATTAAAATTTATTGAGCCAAATATCTTTTTGGTGGATGCGTGCGGAGAGTATAAATTATAACAAATCTTGTACGGCGATTAGTAATATTTTCTGTTCTTACGAAACAATACATCTATAAATATCTGTCTAATTCAAAAGCCTTTCTCTTTCGTTTAGATATGAGTAAGATTTTTAAGTGTATTTAAGGTATAAAATTTATCTAAATATCCTTCGTAAAGCCTGACAGAAAGGGGGGGGGGGGGGCTGAATATAACGAGTGCCGAGTTGTTGCTACCTACGCTATATACATAACAACGAATGCTTCCGCTTTGTGCCAAGTGAAAACAGCCCCAAGATGTTTTGGTACCAAATGAAAGAAAAACCTTGATCATACGAAAGGTAATAATTATAAAATGTTATAATATAATTAGAGTTTGCCGTTTTAATAAACGGGTTACACATTGATTGTACCTTATCTCACAAATAATTTTACATGAAATTGATGAAGATACCTTGTCGTCTGTTCAGTAAATATTCGATAATATTATTGATAAATCGTAAATATATCGTAAATATATGCCCGTAAATACGTAATACGATTAATCTATATTCAATCATACTGATTATCGATGCTTGTCCATCTCCCCCTACAATTTTTATTCTTTGATGGTGATTTGACAACACAATGTACATGAGATGATGTATCGACACCGATAAGTAGGCTACTACCTAACGTTATAGAATGAATAAACAATAGGGATCGAAGCAATGTTTCTTTTTCGTTACTAATACAAAACTGCATTTTGTCTTCGAAAAAAAATTTATAAGTGCAGAAAACCAAAACACACATTACATTTACAGGCACTTGGGGGAGGGACTCCCCCCCCCCCCTTTTCATTTTTTTTTCTTTAACACACCTTTTCCCTATTTTTGTATTCTAATATGCACTATATGTTATCGATAATGAAATTAGTTTGTCTCAATGAGCTGTTTTTAAATATATCATTTTCGACTGATACATAAAAAGAGAGAAGGCTTGCAACTCTTTTCTCGTCATCCACCTCACCAGTCGCTTAAACTTCGCGTGATTATTTATCGAAAGCATAATAAAACATGGAATATGCACACATCAATTAATTTGTTACACATTCTTCTTCCTTTTCATATTTTCATTTCATTTTTAAGTGCCACCGATTTGTAAATATTTCGATTTAATCACTGGCATCTAGGGGAAATTTTGTTGGTCCATCCCCCAAGTGCCTGTGATTACATCAGATTTATAGTAGATGACGTGTGTCAAAGATGACGTCACATAGTTGGCAGGTAATATTAGAGGCGGATCAAATATTCCTTACGCTTGTTTTATCACCAAGACGGAAATGTAGCGGGGGTACACAGTGTTGTAATAGGTAGGAAGCAATTAAAAGCTAAACACTCTTATCCTAATGATATATACATGTAAAAAATAAGGTGTGTGTGTGTGTGTGAGGGTGTGTGTCTGTGTGTGTGGGAGGGGGGGGGGTGTCATTACCAGCAAAATAATATTTCAAACTCAAAAGGTTGGGTCTATTTATTTAATACCAAGACACATTTCAAGCATTTATTTCGTGATGGGGCTAAGGTATTTTATAATTCTATTGATATCGGCACGCAATTATTTGTAAGTACATGTACTTATTCCATCGATCTACTTACCTGGCCCCTTATGCTTCCCTGCACACAAATGATATGAGGTAAATGTATCTGCTATCGGAAAACTTATGTCAAAAAAAAAATCCATCAATGCAAGGGTAAAACTCATTAAGCTCAAAAAAAAAAAAAATTGCTAATGATGATATCCAGTTGAGTATATTTATTTTATAATAATGATAACAGGAACACATTTTTTTTTATTTACATGTGTATGTCTCTGATGAAAGCCACGGATATATGCCGTCAACGTATAAGTACTCATGGAATAAAATCAAGTGCTTTGAGTTTCAAGTCACAAAAATGAAAAACAGAATATTTTTGATAGCCCACATCATTGCATAAGTCGAGAAATAGGACATGTTCATCAACCGTTGTAAAAGGTTATATATTCAAATTACACTTGAGAAATGCGATTATGCAAAATTAACAATTTAAGGGGGCCGACTGGGGTTTTCATTGCGCAATACTTCGCGCATCATAGTAAAATAAAGCGTACTTACTCTTTTAAAGCAACTATTTTTAAATAATTTATGAAAATTAACAAAATTAGGAAATCTCAGGTAAAAAAATCTAATTATATTTTTAAATAACTGATTTTTTTAAAACGATTTTTCAAATGATGGGTAGATAGACGTCGTAATAGTGTGTTTTTGACGTTATGAACAACCGAAGTTCTTAAAGAGGGGTCATTAATTATGTCATAAAATAAAAAGTATAAAATAGATGCTCTTGAAATTTTAAACATAGGAAATTGAGTATCTCACAATCATTTTTGTTATTTTTTATATAAATCTGTGGTATCTGTCATGTTTTGTAGTACTCCATAAAAACAGGAAAATATCATGAATTTTGACATTTTGAGATGCCCCCTCTGGAAACCAGACGGTAGAATTTATTGTTTCTTGCATAAAATGTACAATATTGTATTACCCATCAAATAATATAATTTAAGCAAAATGTCTATAGTAGCATTTGTATAATTTGCTCCGAAGTGCGAAAAAATGGTATTTTCCTATATAATCCTATAGTAAATGTACCTGTATCTTGAGATGGTCCCTTAAAAATAACCAGACGGTAGATTTTCACTAAACTTGGCATGTATACTGAAGTCAATGTAAGGTACATATGGTATAAAATTAAAGAGTTTCTTTATAGTAGTTTTCACACAATAAAAACCATTCGGCTCCCTTAATACCATTTATAGCTCAAAACAACCACCATATTTTATGAAGATTTTTTTTGTAAATCACCCAGTGATGCGAGTAATGTAGGTTTTGTTTTTTTGGTTTTTTTTTTTGGGGGGGGGGTGCGAATGATCGTATATATTGGGAATGGGATAGAATATCAAACTTTGTATCATTTGTTACCTGGCAAGAAGAAATCTCCATTGCCTATAAAGCACAAAAGAATTATGTAGAAGCAAGTTTTATCAAATCACTTTTATGATCCATACATCCTCAGCAACAACATTTGAAAAGAATTCATGCTGTTAAGAAATTTGAGCACCGATCCAGGAGGTGTGCGCGGGGGGTTGGGGTGTGTGTGCTTTATTAAAATGTGTCGTGTGTACAACTTAGTATACATGTATGTAGTTCGTACGTTCAATCAACTCGATATTTAATTACGTTGTTCGTACGAATAATTACTCCATAGAAAACACGAAGTTCCTAACTATTTTCCTATCATATAGTACATTAAAATATTTTATTTTTTCCCCAAATCATAAGTTGTATTTGATAAAATATATACCGGTATTGTACATATATTTCTTTGTAGAATGACAGAATCAAGGAGATCTTTCCCCTGTATTCTTTGTGAAAAAAGAACTAAACCCGCAGAAAGACGATTTTTATCTGGCGACAACAATAAACATTTAAGAAAGTATCTTCAGAAAAACTTCATGGTTAACATCCATGAAAACGATGTATTATGTGGAAAATGCAGATGCCAATACTATACGAATTCAAGCCAACAAATTAAACCTCAAAGACCACCCAAACTCATTTATTCTGAACCATCTGCTTTTTCTCCAAGGAATATAACTCTTCCACTTGCATCAACAGGAGGCGGTCATTCAATTTGCTGCATTTGTAGAAGACGAGGCCCAAAATTAGTAGTTGTTTCATCAAATGTTCGGTTTAATTGCTTTTTGTATAAAAACATAATTATACCTTATGGTGCAAGGTGTTGCCCAGTACATATTACTGATGATGCAATTACTGATGAAGCGCTAAATCTTATGAGCCACTTTCAACAAAGCACAGATTTCAACAGAACTGACATAATGAGTCTTTTGAGTAGAGTTCGTGAAGCCCTACTAAAAAGACAAGCAAAAGGAATAGATTTTGATTCCACTTTCGGAGATGCAGATTTAAAAAATCTTACAGGCCTTAGACAAAGCTTCTTTTGACAACCTTCTGACTTATTTAACCTCTGTTAGAGACACGCAAGTTAGAAGTACAAGCACGTGTCTTGGAATATATCTTACCAAGCTAAAAACAGGAATGTCAAATAAAGTACTAGCACCTCTGCTACAGATTTCGAAAGACTCAGTAAGACGCGCAATCAAGTCCATCAGAAAAAATCTGCTGCAAACTTTTGCACCTTAAAATATTGGATTTCAGCACGTAACGAGGGATGAAGTCATTACCAATCACACTCGTCTTTGGTCAGGGTTTATATCCTGCCATTCTCGTCTTAGACGAGACATACATCTACATACAGAAGAGCTCCAACTTTCAATTTCAACGCCGATCCTACACTCTACATAAACATCGCCCTTTGATCAAGCCAATGGTGATCGTGACCACGACTGGATACTTTGTCAGTACACTTGGTCCTTATCTCTCAGACTATCAAAACAATGATGCAAACATACTGAAACATGTATTTGCACATGACACCGAGGAAATTAAGAACTGGCTAAAAGAGGGCGACGTTTTTGTGATCGATAGAGGGTTTCGGGATTCAGTTGACTTTCTCGACGAAGTTGGTATAAGAAGTGAAATGCCAGCATTCTTAACAAAGGGCCAAAGGCAGTTAGCGACAGAACAAAGTAACACTTCAAGCCTCATCACAAAAATAAGATGTGTTGTAGAATCGGCCAACGCAAGGCTTAAGTCATGGAAATATTTTGATAAAGTCCTTCCAAATAGTTTGATTCCCTTTGTCAGAGATGACATATCCATTGTTGCAGCAATATGTAACATGTATTTACCGGCACTCAGCACTGGAAATAGAGATGATGATGAGGCAATCGGTTGCAAAATGTTATTTCTGGCGAAACAAAACAATGAGCCGCAAGTAAGAATTGAAAAGGAGAAGCTTGACAGAGTAAGAGGGGTCTGGAAAAGACTGGATTCGTCTGACATCCATTTTCCGGTGATGACAGAGGAAGAATTAAGATCATTAGCAATCGGCGTTTACCAAGTTCACCTTGTAAAATCCTATGCTCAAGAACATTTTAATGAAAAGTCGGAATTTGAAGTGATGGTTTGTAACCAAGATTCACAACTATTATGCGCAAAGCTTCAGAGTCGACATGTTACGTCAAAATCGTACTTGCTATGGATAATGTATGATGAATACCGAGTACTTTCATGGTATTGCCAGTGTAGAACTGGGTCAAGGGTAGTTGGTATGTGCGCTTACATAACATCAGTAATGTGGTATTTGGCTTATGCACGACATCTATCGCAACCGTTCTGCCACATAAATGACTGGACAGAGTATTTGCAGGATGCTAAAGATATTCCGGAACCAGAGAAGATTGACGATAGTGATGGCAGTGATGAAGATGACGACCGTGTTGAAGAATGACAATTACTTGATTTTGAAACTTGTCTGAAAGTGTTTTCCGTTTAAGCGTATATGCAGAATACTTGGTATCAACTCTTAAGGAATTTCTATGCACTAAAAAATACTTTTTGAACGTTCAGAAAATTATTTTGATAAAATTTTTTTTTGTTTCAAAATAAGTACGTATAGTTATACTTGCAGGAAAACATTAAAGTATTGATAAACAGTAATAACTTTTGCAATAGTTAACTTAAATATTGAAAATTAATGCAAATGAAATTAATTTACTGCAATATCTAAGCCTAAAAATAATGTTAATGTTGCCTTGATTACAATTTGAGTTATTAATACACTGTACATTTCAATTAATCTTTAGATCTAAGGGCAGTTAGACCATCTAAATTGCATAAAAACGGATAATTTGCAGTGCGTAGAGAATCCTTAAGCAATGTTTTTATAAAAATATTTGCTGTACATGCAACCTGTGCATGAATTAAATTATCAGACATTAGCATCTTTTTTATGAAAAAAGGTTCACAATAAAGTACATGTATAATTTAGACAATGAATTTAACATTTTGTATGGAAAAACCACAGTGTATATTATAGAGGTCTATAATCGCCACTAATTCAACATAGCAAGTTTGATGACGTCATAAAAGCAACACGTGCACCGCACGGCAAAAATATAAATATTTCTGAAAATTACAAATCCTCTATATGTCTATGGACAATTATCACTGCAAATCTTGATGGGGCCATTTAGGGGCACTATAGCCTCTTCCTCTTTATTGCATATTTTTTTGTAAATAGGCAAGCAATTATAGTGTAATTTTTTCCTCGATTTTGGGATTTCAAAAAAAGCAGAAGTTGTCGTCTCATGTTGAGCTATATTTTCTTGGACCTGATTTACAAAACAATGTCAAACAATGATGCAAGATGGGATTTTAGTCGAATAAAATATAATTAAAAAGGATATGATTGAATATTATAGTCTGCGTATGTTCTAGGATGTGACCGGTCGGCAGGGGATGCTCACTCCTCCATGGCACTAATGTTTTAGAGGCCCGTGTTTGCTCTGCTCCAAAAATTTATATTGTTTAATGGACTTTTGATCTTGAATACTGTTCGTTATCTCCATACATTTCATTGTCCCAGTGGATATGATGATTTGTGTAACTTCTTACAAGTCGATGTTTTGTGACTTTGTTTACAGATTGTATGCTACTGTTGATTCTCCACTTACTACTTGTAGTAAAAGATAAGATGCTTTTGTGGATTACTAGATATATCCAATGTCCTTTAATTTATTTACTGTAGTTTGTGTGTTCCATAGAATTAACAAAGCAACAAATAATGCTTTATTCTGCTGTATTCCCTTAAATGTCTACTTTTAAATTGAAATTAAAAGACATATTCATCTCAATACTGAGTACGTAAGATAATAAACTGCATATTATTTTAACAGTCAATAAATTCAAAAAATAGATTTAAGGAGTATTAAGTGGGGTATACCATATATGCTGCAACATAATTATTCTCTATTGAGAAGTTGATGGCTCGTTTTAATACTCCCCCTCAACTTCTCTACGAAAGGCCTCATAAAAGCAGTTCAGAAATTGACTAAATGAAGAACCAAAACCGGGTCCCACTTCGATCGGTGTTTTAGGATTGATGCATTATCATAGGCATATTTTGGATGCACAGATGTTGTTTTGCAATGGAAATGCGATTAAAAATGCCGATTCTGCTGACTTAAAAAACATTCATCACGGTAGAACACTTACTTGCGATATCTGTGTCACCGGATTCCTTCATTCATTCAAAACTGCGTTTGACCTCTAAAAAAGTCTAAAACTATTTCTCCGGATAACTATTTTACACTGAAACATTTAATACAATTTATCCGGATAAAAAGTTTTAGACTTTCTTAGAGGTCAACCGGGTTCAAACGCAGTTTTGAATGAATGAAGGAATCCGGTGACACAAATATCGCAAGTAAGTGTTCTACCGTGATGAATGTTTTTTAAGTCAGCAGAATCGGCATTTTTAATCGCATTTCCATTGCAAAACAACATCTGTGCATCCAAAATATGCCTATGATAATGCATCAATCCTAAAACACCGATCGAAGTGGGACCCGGTTTTGGTTCTTCATTTAGTCAATTTCTGAACTGCTTTTATGAGGCCTTTCGTAGAGAAGTTGAGGGGGAGTATTAAAACGAGCCATCAACTTCTCAATAGAGAATACAACATAATCTACTCTTATCAAATTTTAGAAAATATCTGCCGAATATGCGGAAGAGTTAGAGAAAATATTGAACACAAAATAAAATAATACTATTTTTCTTAATTGCTAGTGTTTTGTTTTGTGATATATATCCAATAATTATGTGATAATGGAAACATACGGATTCAATTATGTCTAACGGCACTGTATGACTTCATGATGTATAATAAACCAAATCTGCGAAATCAACATTTTCATCAATCATAGCAAAACCTGTAAAATAATATCATCTATCTCTTCCTTACGTGACAGCTGCAAGTTATCCTGTTATCCTGTAGGGTAATTTTTTTGGGCAGAATTTCAAAATCAAGTTCATCAAATAGTGCCGAATGTATAAATAGAAAATACGGCAACTCGGTGTTTACTCAAGTTAATTTAGCGTTTGGGTTCAGATATGGCATTCAAAATCGAGTCAGTTGTAATGCTCCTTTTGGTCATTCTTTTGGTCAACAACCCTGGTCTTCTTACGGTAAAAGGTAAGATACTCTGCTTCCATTTGAAGAAAAAAATTATAACCTATCACTAAGTCAAATGCTGACTGACGTTTATTATACTAATTGTTAGGCCATTATATATACACTGAACTGTCTACGGACTTTTTCGTTTTGTTTTTTTTTCGATCATGACAAGTAGCACACGACGGGTGTAACGGCAGAGAATGTTCATTCATCCATGGCACCTGATCCCACCTCTAAATTTTGAGGTCCGTGTTTGCTCTACTCCAAATTTGTATCGTTTCATTGGACTTTCGAGATTGAATAATGTTTGTTATCTTTATATTTCATTATATGTACTTGTACTATGAAAAATATAAAATTCCCTATTTAGCATATTTTTATATTTAAAATGTTTTTAGAAAATGGTTTTTGACATCTGAAATAGAATGTGTTTTTCTTGTTTAACAAAAACGGCACGATGTAGTTGAGTAAAAGCCCCAACGTATGAGTTAAAATATGACATTCAGAATGGGCTCCGGCGTAATGTTCCTTTATTTGTTTTTAGTAATCTAACAATAGAGGATAAGGAAACCACGCCGGCAATCCAAAAAATAATGTTGCTTAATATCTTACCATAAAAAAATAAAGTTCCTCGCTCCGTGGTCAAATTTTTCGATGACAACAGGCTAAAGTCTTTTTTAATATTTGCAACAAACAGAACGAAACTTGCTCAAATGTAATGAGAAATGCATAATAAGCAACAACACTTATTCTGTTATCGTTAAAACTTCCCAAAGTCAAATAAACATTTTTCGTCAGTGTTTAGAGCTTCCTTAATATCTTTAATAAAAGCTCTGCTTTTTATGAGAAGAATATTTTCAAAGTTTTTCAATACATATTCTTTTTTGACAGCTTAATCTCCAGCTATAACCATACCCTACCTCAAGGGGTTATTTAAAAAACTAAATGATAACTTTGTAAAGATACTTTTATATTGATATGTTTTATATATCTTGACTCAGTTGCTTGTTGAATGATACAACGAGATACATCGAAATCTTCACTAATTCTTAATCATTTACCTTTAAAAAAATGCATAGCCCCTAATATGATCAAATCTGAATTTTTTAAACTTAAGAGTACTTTGAAACAAATGTGTTTAAAATTGCCTCTGAGGAAATTGAGAATTGATGAAAGTATAAAGACAACACACTTTACATGACAGACAGACGGACAGACTGGGGACGGACAGTTTAGATCAGACAAGCTCATTTGATCCTGAAATGCTATTTAGTTGCAAATTCTCCTTGACAATAAAAGGTGACCAATTTATACCATTCAAGGCGTATTTTTATGGTATAATTAGATGCAAATGTATTAAAAATCAAGCATTGAGAAAGAGATTTGCTTTTGCTCTCAGTGCTCTCAGTGCATCAGAACTAAAATATATATTTATTTTAAATGTTTGAAAATTCAGTAGATAAAATTAATCGACAAAGGACTTGAATGTGTTTTTGAAAAATACTCTAAATGCTAGGATCAATTAAAACTGATAGTTTTGTCAAAGTCCTATGCCGGAAAAGTATTCCATTGTGCTCTTTAATTTAGGCTTTTAAGCGACAATGTATCGGCTTTTTTCACCATATATTTTTGAAAGAAATACAAATTTATGGTTCCTGGATCTTTTTCCTTATTTCACAAAAGAATTCCCTTTTCCTTTAGGTACAATGCACATAAATTATGTTTTAAAATCTTGTAGAGATCATTGGAGAGAGGAAATTTATAGAAATTCGTAAAATAATACAAAATTGTATATCAAATGTATATCCAGGCCATATTAAAAAAACACACACACAAATTTGGATTATCAAAGCACAATTTTGAGAAAAAAACTTTTTATTTTTTTTATATATCACAGGATCCCCGTTCATCAACACAACACTAAAAATAAACATGTGAAACATGAATGAAATGTTCACTTTTTTTTCAAAAGCAAGAACACTTCTACCGAATACAATTCAAATTTTTCCTTATTTCTTCCCTTGTTTCAAGATTGAAGATTGTGCTAGAGATGATAGTAGACGGAACTAGTCACTAAAGATATAAATATTATATCAAACAGATGATGGAGAAAATTTGAATATTAGTCAGTTTATAAAAAATCCCTACAGAAGCAAAATTACGTATTTGAGCAGGTATTTCTTCTGAATATTAAAAAGTCTAGACATATTTACTGTAACATGTTTACTGGCAACAATGATGTAGGTAAAATTATTATTATTCTAATACAAATGAGAAAAAGATTCTTCTCTTCTAATAAATAATTACAATTCCAGTGCAGCCCGAAGTAATCAGGCAGTGTCTAGAAAGTTTGGTCAGGGTGTAAAGAGCTAATCCTTACGACGCTGGCCCGAATCCCAATCTGGGATGTGGAGACCTGTCCTTAGTATGAGACGTTTAAACCGAGATCCCGTTTTACAGTAGATGTTGGCACACAAAAAAACCTCATTGCTAAATGGCCCTGAATGCCGTGTATAGGTCTAAATTTGCAGCCCCCATCGGCAAGTGGTGGCGACTCAATATGAGTGAAAAATTCTCGAGAGGGATGTTAAACAAAGAACATTCCAATTTAACTCTCCGTGCGAACAGGACATTTGCTCAAGTGACATAGACAAACGTCCCTGTCTCAAAAAGAAGGAATAGAAATTAAAGTATCACTAAGCCGTTTAATTTTAAACTATACAAAATCGCAATAAACCTAAAAAAATATCTTATTGTTTTTACCCTTTGCAGGTGTTCCTATTCCATAACAAAAAGGGGGTTATCAATTCAAATTATTATTGTCCAAATTTTTACATAATAGGATTGTCCATATTAAGTTTTACTTTTAAAATATTTCATGCGTTTCATGTCAAAAATTTTCGTAACTTGTGACTGGTCATCAACAAAATTCCTTTCTTAAAATCACTCTGATTCTACACATAAGTGCTCTGAAGTTGATTTTAAAGGATGCTGGAGTTCCTCTTTGACTACATTTATGTAGTCTTCGGTGACCACGTTTTCCAACACACTGTTGAAATTTCGATGGGCACTTATTGTGCTCCTGTATAGGTCGACCTATTTATATATTCCTTTGAAGCAGAATTTATTCAAAAACCTCTTCTTGAGAAGAAAAAAAAAACACTTGCTGTGCACTTCCACTCGACATTAAGTTATATCGACGACGTATTATCAAATAACAATAGCTACTTTCATTCATATGTCGATTCGATTTATCCAAGTGAACTTGAAAGAAAAGACACTACGTACAGAGTCTACCACATCGGTTTCATATCTGGATGTTTCACTGACTATAAACGATAAAGTCAAACTTACAACTAAATTATATGAAAAACGAGATGACTTCAACTTTTCCATCATCAAATTTCCTCAATGATGTAGCAATATCCCACCATCACCTGCATATGATGCTTATACATCTCCCAGCTTATTTGATACTCACGAGCATGCTCCGAGTACGATCACTTTTTAAACCGAGGTAGGCTACTGACAGTTAAGTTGATGTTACAGGGATTTCAACAGCCTCGTTTGAAGGCAGCATTTCGTAGATTTTATGGCCGTATGATAGCTGATAGCTGTTTCATACCAATTGTAAGGCCTTTGTTTTTATTATTGAATTTGACTACGCAATGTTCCGTCTACCTGATCTATACATAGGGCTCACGGTCGACAGGGGATGCTTACTCCTCCTGTGCACCTGATCCCACCTCTGGAATTTCCAGGGGTCACGACTCAAGAGTTCGAAATGATAAAGGTATGAGTCGATATCAGATGACCAACTGTACTCACTTGAATGGTCATTTAAATACCTTGTCTCGATTAACCATTTTATTATTTTCATTTAATATTATCAAAACTGAGCATTAATCAGTTTCCATTCTTCCAAAGAAAGCAAAAATTCAGTCAAGTTAGATGCAAACGATACGCATCTTTAACCTGTTTCATTATATGTTTAGTAGTTACTTGATTATATGAGATGTATTGATTTTTGGTACTCCGTAAAGGCATGTATGCCTATTTCAAACATAAATATGATAATCTTCATAATATTTCTAACCTATTTATCTATCTATCAAATAAAAAGAAATACTGAGAAATATATTAAGTATTGTTACTTATTTAAGAAGGCAAAACCTTAACAATGAATGTACTTGAGTACAGTTGACTTCATGAATTTCTATGTTGAATTTTTTTTTATAGTCATAATTTTCCTTGTTAGAAAAAAAATCTTTAATCAATCGATTTAAATATTTTTGTCACTAAAGGGGGTGACTCTCGATGCTGGTCTATGAATGGTAGATGTCAATATACATATGAACCTTGTTTCCAATATAAACCAGGATACTGTGCTGGAGCCACTAACAGACAATGTTGTGTTCGTGGTAAGCAAATATTACAATATTTTTTGAAAACGGAGAAAAATACCAAAAAAACTTTCTCTAAATTAAACCCAAAATACATCATTTTAATAAAATGTTCTTAAGATATCAATTTGTCGCTATGGAAAAGCTGTTTTCATATAAAACTGCATTGAATTTATCATTAAAAACCAAGATGATTGAAAAATAATTAAATCTCTTTACACTGTATGAATTCGAAAAACATCAACCTTTAAAAGGTTTGATCACGTAATACTAGAAATAAATAATAGCAATCGTAAAATTTTTTTAGTGTTTCAAACAGTACTTCAATTTTTGAATTGGAGATTACTTGCTTGATCATTCATAGAAGTACTACACTAGAAATAAGAAGACAATGAGGAAACTTTTAACTTATGTACATCACTTCTTTAATAATTTTTTTGTAATTGTTAACAGGAGCGGATGTACAATGCTGGAGGGCACGTGGTACCTGCCAAAATAAATCGAACTTCTGCAGTGGCAGATATCTGAGAGGTCTATGTGGTGGAGGTCTATCACGCCAATGTTGTGTATAGCTCCTCTTATCTTGAAAATAAAACCGGTGTGGTTGTATTCATTTTGATTTTTTTCTATGCTTTAAAGAAAAAGCGGATTGGTAAATACAGTACCAGCCTGACACAAAGCAGTCCCAGAGCAGTCCCGGGGACTGCTAAAGCAGTCCCAGAGCAGTCCCAGAGCGGTCCCAGAGCAGTCCCACAGCAGTCCCAGCGGTCCCAGAAAGCAGTCCCAGCGGTCCCAGAAAGCAGTCCCAGCAGTCCCAGAAAGCAGTCCCAGCAGTCCCAGTGGGCGGGGTTAATTAATTTAATGGGCGGAGCTTACTCAGAATGAGATTACCAATAAACAATGTAATTATATAAAAGGCAGTTGAAATTGATGAGCAATTCTTTCTGAGTAGTATCAAGAAATATTTACAATTCTTACGCAACAGTCATTTCTGAACTGTTAAGAAAATCACAGTACGCGTATAGAAACAATTTATAATTATTGAATGAAGAAGACGTTCACACCTATTAATAACATGAATATTTAAACACAATTATTTGGTATATTAATTTTTAACCAAAATAAACCAATTTCTTCATTTTTTGTGATTGATATTGGTTTTCATATTTATTTATTTTTTATATAGAAAATTAAACTTGAATTGTTTATTTTATACCAGAATTAGCTTTAAATAGATAATGATAATTATAGAGCAAGGCCGATTCCCATACTATACTCTGAATGCATTTTTCTTAAGTATTGGAGCTTTTGAAAAATTCTTTGTTAAACATTGCCGAGTATTATATTTCAGTCACGATTATTTTCAATGACTTGCCAATTTAATTATCTTTAGATTCTCAGTTTTAAGTGTTTTATTATATAAATGTTCGAGTGTACATCTGTAAATCATGCAAATGGAACCCTCAGATTATGTTCAAAATTAATTAATCCCGAAATAAATTTATACACAATTATTAAAACTAAGATTTTTTGCATGACATAGATTGAAATTAGTGTCAATGTTGACCAGCGTGTGTGTAACACTGATACCCAAATAACATGCATTTACTTTCTGCTAATTATGCCCAAAGGCGATTGAAACCTCAGGTGTTGACACCATTTTATACAATCCCACTGTATTAACCGGCCAGTTAAACACAAACAAAAGAAATAAGAAACAAGTCACAATTCCCGATATTTTCAAATGGTTATTTCTTAAATAAATGTACTCTTTTAATGACTTGTTTATAAATTAAAAACTAATTCATATATAAATCCCGGAATAATTGTTCACATTGTTCATGTGACAGTAGAATGGTGGAATAATTTTATTTCATGGTCATTAAATAAATTATCAAGTTTTATTTGAGGGTGGTAAAAAATAGCATGGAGTGCTCTTTTTTTAAGCATGGTATTAGCTTTTTCAATTAAGGAGGTTGGATCCTGACATCAAAAGTAATGAGAATTTTTTATCAAGTATATTTTTAGAATTTATACACGTAGCTTAATTAAAAATCAAAACAAAAAATTGGCGTCAACGCGCTTTTTTTGGCGCTACAGAGCATTTAGTTTGACCTTTTTGCACTGTAAAAACGTCTTACACATAAATCAATTTTTTTAAATTTTTCCTCCGATATTTTTTATTCAAATAAGTTATGGGAACAAACACAGTTTTATTTCATCTTGAATAGACCCATTAAAATTTTTGACAACGAAAAATTTTTTTTAAATTACTCCGCACGTTCAATTATTTGACCTTTTTGCACTCAAAAAATTTCATTTTGCTAGCATTACAAATTTAACAAGCAAAAAACTAATTTAAAAGTAATGACATTTTACTGAATTTAAGAAGAATGATTAAAAGTATCTTGTATATTCAGAAAAGAAAGTTAAAAGTGGGGGTCTGTGATGTTAATTTTTAGATATTACTAAAATAGTGCTAATTTTGAGCTTAAATTAGGGCTATTTTTTCTCTTGATTTTCACAATATATTTGATTTATTTATCAAATATGATGATTGAATTCATGACAGTTTATTAAATATATAATTTAGGACCAGTATAAATCAGTTCACTGCTCAAAATAATTCTGTGTGCAGACTGCATGTAAAAATAGGAATCCAAACTTAACATACTTTAAATACTTCGAAAGAGAAATATTGATCATTTTCTTCTAAAAAACCTTCCGCCACAAAATATAGTTCCTCACTTAATGCTTTTATTAGGGAATTTAATCATGGAGTTTTAACTGAATATAGTTTATTTGGCATTGTAGAATCCAGATTTATTGTAAGAATTAAAACATTACGCAGATTTTTTTAAATATAGGTTAAAATAGAAATCTGCTCAAAAGCTCAACAGCGAACCTCGTTAAGAAAAAAAATCCAGTACAGTACGTTCCTCTGAATACATGTATCTTACTGAAATGACAAGTTTGTTTGTTTGTTTGTTTGTTTTTAAATAGTGCTAATGCAAACTTTGAGTACATATGTAATTTGACAGCATTAATTTATTAAATAGGCCTAGATATTTTTTTTCAAACACCTGTATTGAAGTTTAATTTAAGGTATAAAAATCATCCCCTGACTTCTCTTTTTAACTACTTTTATTTTCTTAAAATTAATTCTAGACTACAATTGTGTAAATTTACAGCCCTCTGAAGACATTTAGTAATTACATGTATAGTTATCTCTATTTATTTAATTTTTGTAAGAAATCAATACTTGTTTTTTTTTTTATATTTGCTTTTTTCTTAAACACCTCTCTGCAGAAAGTAAACACAACAACAACAAGGAGCTGCAAATTCAGAATACACAAGGGGCGGAGCTATCATGTCACTCAGAACCTTTTTCACGCATGAGTGAACAAAGCAGTCCCAGGGACTGCTGGGACTGCTGGGTCTGCTTTCTAGAGCAGTCCCACAGCAGTCCCAGGGCAGTCCCATAGCGGTCCCAGAGCAGTCCCACAGTGGTCCCAGAGCAGTCCCACAGCAGTCCCAAAGCAGTCCCGGGGACTGCTATCTGGGACTGCTTTGGTGTCAGTTTGGGTCTGGTTGGTACTGTATATACATATACATGTAAACTGTCATCGTACACATTAGAGAACATCAAATTTTAACACCTTTTGCTCTGCTTTTTATCTATTAATTTACGTAGATGCTTAAATATGAATAAAACAGTATATAATTTCTATAAAGACCCTGCTCTATGTAGCTTTAGTTATTTATGATTACGCTTATCAGCTGAATAGGACTGTTGCATTTATATTTCAGAACTTACTTATGCATGTTTACAATATATACATCATCTTATTACCACGCCTACCTTTACACCTATGCCCTATTTTTGAAAAAAAAATTAAAATGATTTGAGATTTCAATTTTATGCAAGAGAAAAAAACTGATGAAATTGGTAAGAAGGCATGCTAATTGGAATTAGAATTGGATAAAAATGCGCAAGTTTTGTTTGTATGTTGTTTAACGTCCCTCTCGAGAATTTTTCACTCATATGGAGACGCCATCACTTGCCGGTGGAGAGCTGCAAATTTTGTGCTATGCTCGGCCCTTACGGCCATTGAGCAGTGAGGGATCTTTATCGTGCCAGCACCTACTGCGACACGGGACCTCGGTTTATACGGTCTCATCCGAAGGACCGGTCTCCACGTCCCACAGTGGGATTCGAACCCGCGACGTAAGGATCAACTCCTTGCTTCGCAACTCTAGAGCAGACGCTCTATCACTGCTCCACGCGGGCGACAAAATGCGCAAGTACATTTACTCCAAATATTGCAACTATATGGAATTTTTATTTCTTACCTCTAGTGGTTATTTATAAAATATACAGCTTATATAGCTACAAGTTTTGGACGCAATATTTATTCAAGTTTTATTTTGATAATAATGAAAACCATTAATCACTTATTTTAACAAGGCCAAATTTTAGGTAAGCCCGATCTTAAAACTGTCGTCAAATTTTCATATATATTATAAAATATGTCTAAAATCATGTAAGAATATTGGTCAGATATATATGAAAGAGAACACTTTTACATTTTGTTAGCATGGGCATAAGATGTGTAAGATGGATGTTTAAATATCGCTGTAAACGGCTGATGGGCAATATGAAAACCATCTATTCTTCTGTCTTCAGTTATTCAGAAGTGAGAAAAAATTAAAGAAAGTAGAAGACCTGTATAAATACACATTTGTACATTTTTACGGTTGTGAAATATGTGAAATATTGAAAATTGGTGAATTAAGGAATGAATTTAATAGCCTGGGTTGGGGCAGTTTTCGATTTACAAACCGGGAAGCGGCTTATAAAAAAGAGGAAACTGTTCCAATCCATGTTATACCGGTATAACTAGGGTACCTCATAATTCAACTTTCCGTCATCAGGTGTACAAAATAGGACAATTTAGTCTTTAAAAATGCCTTCAAATTGAACATATTTTAAAAGTAACGTCAAGCGGATTGACACGTCATCGTGACGTAGGCAACACAGGTTTTATGATATAAATATTTTTATCCAATTAAATGACGCGTTGCAACCAAAAATTGAATATTTTTGAATAAAGTTAATCATGCTAATTGTCACTGGGTGTTTGAAAGTCAATATATCGTGTCTCAGAAGCTCTGACAAGTGTTTGACTTTTTTATAAACAAGCTTATGGAACATATTTTAGATGTTCTTGCCGTTTTTGAAATACTATGATAAGGTCAGGAATCAAATTTGTATATCATTATTTAAACAATTTCATTTCGATATTTAGTTAGGGCATTATAATAAAAAAACGGTGAAAGGCAGATTAACAGAGATATGTGAACTTTATATTGGTCAGGTATCTCACTAGGATAAGAGTAACACCTACAACTTTCCTGTGTGTTTTGATCTTCATACTGACACTATAAAAGAGGAAATTTAAATTCCCATATTATTAGAACAATTAATCAACTTGCAAAAATTCAGTTTTCAACAATGTCTCCTTATTAGAATTACTAGTCCTGATTCAGTCCAAATTTTTAATACCGGGTAAGACTGTAACAAACATTTACGAAGATATTTAAAATTATCGAAAGCTCGAAATTAATTTGGTCAAGCATAGCAACGTGTGATTGCTGGAGTTATTTAAAAGTGTAACAGCAATAAAAAGCTAAAAAAGTTTAACAGTCTAAGAGGTAAGCAATACGATAAATCTAAACAACGGAACGGGGAAGACAAGTGTCCATAATTTTAGGAATTGTTGATTACGATAGCTCGTGCATTTTGGTATTTAATTGTTAAAAGCATTATAGCTTGAATAGCTGAATTTCGATGGAAATTGATATTTGTTTGGTTTCTTTGCATGCTCTTTGCATTGATTTGTATTTGACAAGTAATTTACTTGTGTTATGTTTGTATTGGTGAATGTGCAGGTACTGGTCGACGAAGTCCATTTGGGTTGAGGTGCTGCCGCTATCACCATGGTTCTTGGCACTCCATTGGTGGCGGTTACGGTTCCTTAATTACTCGTGGTAGAGATTGAAGTCATGACATACGTAATAGTGGCCCTTAAAAAATGGCGTATTCCGTCAAATGGAGAAGTGCAAGACATTCTGGAGAGCTGCAAATTTTGACTTATACTGGGCACTCAGGGCAACTGAGCAGTGAGGGACCTTTATAGTGCCAGGACCTCAGTTTATACGGTCTCATCCGAAGGATCGGTCTCCACGTCCCACAGTGGGATTCGAACCAGCCACGTAAGGATCAACTCCTTACTCCGCGACTCTAGAGCGAACGTTCTAACCACTGCGCCACGCGGGCTACCCTTGACGCTGTGATCTGTTCTATCTATACATATACATGTAGTTAAACAGAAAGCTACCTCCGTTACAGATGATCTCAACTTTGCTTTAACAAAGCTGAATGAACTTGTTTAGTGCTATTGTCGATATCTTATTATTATAAAGTGAACCTCCCATTACTTTACAAGTAGAGAGAAAAAGGTGAACTGCTTTAAACACTTCCATTGAGAATGTCATATTTGTAGCAGAATTTTAAAAGTAATTTCTTTTTATGAGAAAAAAATCAATGCTATTATGTTACATGTATCAAACATATTCCGCGTAATGGAATTCGATTTTATTTTTTATTTGATATGACACAAAACCCACCATTTACCAGCTTCCAACTCTATGAATGATTGATATAGAATATTGATTCAATATTCAAATGGTTTGAAATAACAACTTAATCACAAATGACAGTGATTAAATTTTGATACTTGTGTCTAATGTAAAAAAAAAAAAGTTGCTGATACTCTTCATTTAGTTCTCGTTTGGTAAAATATAACAATATAATTTTTCTATGATTTTTAAAAATCATGCAGTACAAAATTGTATTTAAACAACTATTTTTCAACTGCTGCTAAGGAGAAACTTCAGACGTACTGTGCTAAAGAATATTCTAGAAGTGGTGAAAATCACAAAATTAAAGTCAGTAATTTTACTATCTTGTGATTGGTCATCAAGTCATCAACAAATTTACCTTGTTAAAATCAATCGGATTCTACACACACGTACTCTGAAGTTGATATTAAAAGGATGCTGGAGTTCCTCATTGACAACATTTATGTAGCGTTTAGAGACCAGGTCTTCCAACAAACTGCTGGAAAACCGATGGGCAATAATTGTGCTTCTTTATTAGCCGATCTGTTTTTATATTCCTGTGAAGCAGAATTTCTTCAAAAATTTCTACATGAGAAGAGGAAAACACTTGCTGTGGCCTTCAACTCAACCTTTAGATTTATTGACGATGTATTATAAATTAGCAATAGGTACATCATTCATATTTCGATTCGATATATTCCAGTGAACTTGAAATAAAATACACCACGGACTCTACCACATCTGGTTAATATTTGGATGTTGTATTGACTATAGACAATAAGGTCCAACTATCAACTAAATTGTATGACAAATGAGATGTTTTCAACTTTTCCATCATCAACTTTCCTTATTTATGTAGTTATATCCTGCTATAACCTGTGTATGGTGTTTACATCTCCCGACTTATTTGATATTCAAGAGCATGTCCCAAGTACGATCATTTTTAAATCTAGGCAGGCTAATGACAGATAAGTTGATGTTACAGTAATTTTAACAACCTCGTTTAAAGTCAGCATTTCGTAAATTTTATGGTCGTTAAAATGACCTTGTTAGCAAATATAACCTATCATTTGGTCGTATTTCGGCTAACTTTTTTCATACCGATTGTTAGGACTTTGTTTTTATACTGAATTTGACTACAAATGTTCCTTCAACCTGATCAATACATAGGGTGGGTATGACCCGTCATCAGGGGATGCTTACTCCTCCTAGGCACCTGATCAAACCTATGAAATTTCCAGGGCTCTGTGCTTTAGGCCCTCTTCACAAAATTGTATTATTTTAGATTTTTTGAGATGGATCACTTTTCATTATCTTCACCTTTCTAATTTTTGATTAATCATAGAGAGAAATACTCCGAGAAATATGCAATGAGTTGTTTAACGTCTCTTCGAGAATTTCTTCTTATATTGAGACGCCATCACTTGCCGCCGGAGGGCTGCAAATTTACACCTGTACTCAGCACTTATGGCATTTGAGCAGTGAAGGATCTTTTTTGTGCCAGCACCTACTGCGACATGGGACCTCGGTTTATACGGTCTCATCCAAAGGACCGGTTTCCCCGTTCCGCAGTGGGATTCGAACCCGTTAAGTAAGGATCAACTGTTTACGCTGCGACTCTAGAGAAACGCTCTTACCACTGCGCTATGCGGGTGACCCGTGAAATATGTAATGACGTCACTTGGCACCCCTAAAAATCTTAGATTAACAATTTTGTCATCATATCAAATTTATCCTGACGTTAAAATTGTTAAAAATACATTAATTTTGTGTATCAAACATTCTTTTTCGTATTACAATGCTATCGAAGTCAAAGTTAAAATGTTAAAACATTTTTTTTAATTACATGTAGTTGTAGCAAATTGAAATTGTTTTAACAGATTTTTTAAAGCTAATCCAATACTTTATTAAAATTTCGTTTGTTTGTTCGTTTTTTGTTTTTTTTTTCAATTTTTTTCAGTCTGCAATAAGTTCAGCTACCGTAGATAGGGGTCGGTAAGTGACTTAAAGCATCGATTTTTTTTAGGGAAAAGATAGTATCATGATTTTTCGATTGATTTGATATTTAGAAGTATGAAAGGATTGTGTATTCCCGCACATGATAGCCCCCCCCCCCTCCCCTTTCTCTCTCTTTTTTTTTTTTTTTTTTTTTTTTTTTTTTTTTACATTTATTTGATTAGTATTAAAAAATATTCAAAAGAATATTTTTGCATTTTATACAATTTTTTTTAATTTGTACTGTATTTGATTTTGTAAAGATATCTTCGCCAAAGTACAGTCAGTTGGCTATCGTTGCTTAGATTAGCGATATGGCTCCTGAGCCTCTCTTCTTTAATATAATAGGGTGCATTATTATTATTATTATTTTTTTTAGGAAAGCTGATCTCAATATTTTCATCTATTTTACGTTAACTCAAGTTTATTGAGAGAAAGTAAATCAATGCAAAAACATATATTTGGGTAGGAAAGATTAAGAGTTGGGCTGATTGACCTTCTACCCATCTTCTCTTCGTTTTCGATGAGGGTAGATCATTTCATAAGATTTTCGAAAGATATATAACAAAATATAAGGCTGTCTTTTACTAAAGTCTAAGTCCAGAATTTTCATGTTATACATATTCTTTCAAAATGCGTTAAGTGTCTCCATGGTAAAAAATGTTGATGTACACTCTAAACGCACTTTGATTGATTGTATGTTGTTTTATGTCCCTTTCGAGAATTTTCACTCATATAGAGATGTCTCACGCACTTTGAAAAAAAAATCAAAATGCGTTGCATTTGTCCCAATTTAACGCACTTTGAAAAGAATTTCAAATAGCCTAGTGGTAGGGCACTCGCTTCGTGATCGGGAGGCCCGGGTTCGATTCTTGTTCGGCTTGTTGCGTCAAACCTATGACGTAAGCATAGGTAGTGACTGCTCCTTCGCCGAGCACCCGGGATAGGAAGTGAAAGTCAAGGGTGTTTCGGATACCGTCTATCATTCATCGCGCATTACTGAGAATCCCTTGAAACTGAAATTTCTAAATTTTAACTAAAGAATATAGCTAAATTCATCTTATGAAAAATCCTGAAAAGCTTGCATAAGTGCACGTTCGAAAGTTTTAGTGATCTAAACCTATGGAATGTTTGAGTAAACAGAAATAAGGGATATGTCTTATCCAAAGTATGAGGCTAGTACCTTTAATCATGCATACAGATACTTTTCGTCTTTTGTATATTAGGTTTTAATGCCATTTTTTCCAAGAAAAATGATATTGCACATTAAAAATTCAAAAATATCTGTCATCCCTATTTCTGTTTATTTGTTAACCGACAGAACAGTCATTACCTCCATTAAATATTAACTTATTGACAGGTGTTTCGTTAAATTTAGTCATATTATCAAATTTTGGCACTTTTTTTTTATCATGATCTAACACAGTTGTTGTTATCGTCATTTACACAGCCCTATATACACTTTAGATTAAAAATTATAGCTGCATATTTCAGTATTTTCTGAAATTTTATTTGGTATTATCGCAGCTAGGTTAAGGACTCCCATATCTACGTCAGCCTATGCAGAGGTTCGGGAAAGCTATTATGACGTCACGTTAAAACAATTCATCTGAATCTTGATGAATAAATATTATATGTTCTTTTCGAAACACACTAAAATACTTCTGTTTCTCATAAAAATTATAAAGATAAATGGATGTGCAACTTATCTTGCCAAAATAGCACTGTGAGTATGTAGAATGAAAGCCAGCTTGATCTCGCTGTACTTACTGATATGACGTCATTTCTTAGTTTGACACGCAGTTTCTCTGTACTTAGGCGTGGATCAAGCTTTTATCATAGTTTGAAAAAATAAAAATAAATACGAAACAAGATTATGTGGATCAAAATAAAGACATATTCTAAAATATATTAATCCACATTTTATTGCCAAACTAATTGATAATGTGTAGACTTTAAATATAGCCGTAGGGAGCACATTTGTACAGTACATGTAACGTGCTAGAATGAGGGGTCCAGCCCCTCGAAAATATCAAAAGTTCAACAATATCCGCTTCACTATAAATTCTGAATTTTTAAATACGTGTAACTATTATTCCTACTATTCTGAAAAGTGCTGGGAGCTAGTTGTACATTGCTTATATGTTCCGTAATTTAACATTATTCCAGTGCGTATTACATCTTTGTCTGGAGTTTATAGAAAGACGGCTAAATTTTACACAATTCCCGAGCATGAGAAAGTTGCTCCCAGCACTTTTCATGTTAAGAAATTTGTCTCAAACAAAACAGAATAAATTTTATAGCGGAAAGATACCCGTATATCGTTGAACTTTTACGATCTTTGTAGTGGTACACGTATTTTCTAATTTTAAACCTGTTACGTGACAAACAGCTGATGTAAGCGATGTCGCTTTGGCTGAACTCAGCCGAGACCCGATATATACAAGTGCAAACACCATAGTTCACATTCATCAAAACTAATGCTGTTAAGAAAAAAATTAAAATTGTATTCATTTTCTCTGAATATACTAAGGCGAATATTTCATGGGCGTCCTTAACCTAGCTGCAATGTTCAGATTCTGCCGCAACGCTATTATAGTTATTTATTTTGGTTTAACATTTGGATCCCTTAAAAGCGGATATGATAATTGCAGTGGGGTAAGCGACTTATTGGAGGACTACTGACCACCATTACACAGATCAGTCCGTTGGATTGTGCGGAGGAATGTTTAATTCGCCCGGGTTGTTTATCATTTAACTACAGAAAATCTGCAATATTTTGCGAACTAAATTACAAAAATAACAGCAACACAGACGCACAACTGAGCGAGGATTCAGGTTGGATATTCAGTCTGAGGGAAACCTGGCCTATGGTTTGAACATATAATTCTTTAATTTTTTTTAAATTTATTATAAACAAAAATGTGTTGCGCTTCCTTTGCTATTTTTCTTGAAGTTATTTAGAGCGATCAATTTAATGTAAAACAATTTTTATTCAGACATAATGTACGGTATATATCACGCAATGTATTAGAATTGGAAGCTTCAATAATGTATGATTAATTGCATGAAATGTAAGATAGTCACATAGCAAAATATCTTGATTTATTTTGTGCTTTTGATAAAGAGAAACTCCACTGTTCTTAAAATTGTGTCCTTGGAAATTAATTTAAAATGAACTTCATGGGTAAGAATTTTCTTCAAAAACTGACCACGTTTTCCAACACACTGTTGAAATTTCGATGGGCACTTATTGTGCTCCTTTATAGGTCGACCTATCTATATATTCCTTTGAAGCAGAAATTATTCAATAAGTTCTTTTTGAGAAGAAAAAAAAAAAAAACACTTGGTGTGAACTTCCACTCGACATTAAGTTATATCGACGACGTATTATCAAATAACAATAGTTACTTTCATTCATATGTCGATTCGATTTATCCAAGTGAACTTGAAAGAAAAGACACTACAGAGTCTACCACATCTGTTTCATATTTGGATGTTTCACTGACTATAGACGATAAAGTCAAACTAACTACTAAATTATATGAAAAACGAGATGACTTCAACTTTTCTATCATCAGTTATGTAGCAATATCCCAACATCACCTGCATATGGTGCTTATTAGCGATTCTCTGTAACCACTTAAACTTCTTTGCCACGCATGGTCACCGATTTTGATGAAACTTTGCCCATTATTACAACTTGACACCAGAAACATATATTAAATAAAATTTCGCTGCTATGTGTCTTGGTTGCCATGGTAACAGCCAGAAAAGTTGAAAAAATTGAGATTTTCAGCTTCTTTGAATCTTTATTACACCTTAATAAAGACTAAGAAAAACAAACAAACCATTCTCCCAAAAACATGACACCTTGTTGCCACTTATGCTATAAAGAAACTATTTAGAATTTATATCTTAGTAAGTGGTAACCATGGGTACATTTGTAATACATTTTAGATGCTGAAAAATGCTGAAAAACGCTCAATATTCACCAATGATAGATGTTACATGATCAAAGTCAATCAACAACCTAAGAAAAACAATAAAAAATATTTGACCTTATGTAATTAGGTATTGGCAATATTATTCTAAAAATAACTTTCATGGTTGCCATGGTAACACAGCGTAACCATGCAAATTTGTTGCAATGATTGGGTTAATGCTACTATCTTCAGGAAAAACAATAAAATTCATGACTAACACATATGCATCCTTGGAACCTTGCAACACCGACAACATAAGAAAAATTGGGATTAAATGTTACTTTGCATTGTAACCATGGAAACAACGTATCAGTCGTTTAAAGTGATATTTTTTGCTCCTTTAGGAATTTACTTACCTTTTAATCAAGAAACATATTATTTGACTCACCTTGAATACTACTTAACTGGTAGAACTAAAGTTGAATATCATATATTGATAAAGTTTGTTGAAAAATATAACACTGTTGCTATGGTTACCAAGAAGGGAAAGTGTTCAATTTTGTTAATTTTATATCAATATTAAACCCTATGTGCCAGCTTTTTGCATCCAGTTAGAGATTGGGTGGTAGTCAAAATTCAAAGTCAGGTTAGTTGTTCATATGTATCAATCATAAAAGTTTTTGGGAATCTACTTACAAGGGTGCGTATCCAAGGAAACAGAATATTTTTCAGATTTTTATGCATATTTTTCCGGCTAATTTCCATAGCAACGCTCTATTTAAAGAATTGAGTTTGAATTTTTTGAAATGTGAAAATTAGGGTAACACCAATGCCTTTAAAAATTGATCATCAGTTATATAGTAATATGCTTTTTAAAAAGATAGGATAAGATTGAAACACTAAGAGAGTAAATTTAAAATCCTTTCGAGGTAAATAAACCATAGCAACCGTTGCCAACCTATAAGAAATATCATATTTCGTCCTTGGTATATGATACAAGGACCTCTTGTCTATTATTTGCTTGCATTTCAACCTATAATTGTTTTTATTCTTAAGTATATGACTTTATAAAATTAAATGAACAAAATTATTACTTTTGAATACTTTGTTTCCATAGTAACGTATGTAATAGTTGATTTACCAAACATGTTTATCGTGCATTTAAGACATCAGGCCTTCAACTTTCAGAAACAGTCATTGCCACTTGTTTGCTTTGCTGCAAACGTTAACTGGGGGACTCTGAACATATTGAAAAATGCCATTTTTCAAACGTTAGGACATGTTGCTATGGTAACCATGACACGTAGCAACCAATTTTTGCCTGATTTGAGTTTACGGTATCAAAGACTTTTATCATAGAGAGTTTGGAGAAATTCTGAGACTATGCATGCCACAGCTCCTATATACATGTAAAAGTTCAAGTCATTACAGAGAATGGCTCTTATACATCTCCCAGCTTATTTGATACTCACGAGCATGCTCCGAGTACGATCACTTTTTAAACCGAGGTAGGCTACTGACAGTTAAGTTGATGTTACAGGGATTTCAACAACCTTGTTTGAAGGCAGCATTTCATAGATTTTATGGCTGTATGATAGCCAATAGCTGTTTCATACCAATTGTAAGGCCTTTGTTTTTATTACTGAATTTGACTACGGAATGTTCCGTCTACCTGATCTATACATAGGGCTCAATGTCGATAGAGGATGCTTACTCCTTCTGAGCACCTGATCCCACCTCTGGAATTTCCAGAGGTCATGACTCATGAGTTCGAAATGATAAAGGTATGAGCCGATATCAAATGACCAACTTTACTCACTTGAATGGTCATATAAATACCTTGTCTCGATTAATCTTTTTAACATTTTCATTTAATATTATCAAAACTGAGCATTAATCAGTTTCCATTCTTCCAAAGAAAGCAAAAATTCAGTTAAGTTAGATGCAAACGATACGCATCTTTAACTTGTTTCATTATATGTTTAGAAGTTACTTGATTATAAGTTACTTGATTATATGAGAAGTATTGATTTTTGGTACTCCGTAAAGGCATGTATGCCTATTTCAAACATAAATATGTTAATCTTCATAATATTTCTAACCTATTTATCTATCTATAAAATAAAAAGAAATACTGAGAAATATATTAAATATTGTTAATCATTTAAGAAGGCAAAACCTTAACAATGAATGTACTTGAATACAGTTGACTTCATGAATTTTTATGTTGAATTTTTCTTGTTACAAAAAAAATCTTTAATGGCAAACAATCAATTTAAATATTTTTTTCACTTAAGGGGGTGACTCTCGATGCTGGTCCATGAATGGTAGATGTCAATATACATATGAACCTTGTTTTCAATATAAACCAGGATACTGTGCTGGAGCCACAAATAGACAATGTTGTGTTCGTGGTAAGCAAATATTACAATAATTTTTGAACACGGAGACAAATACCAAAAAAAAAAACTTTCTCTAAATAAAACCCAAAATACATCATTTTAACAAAATGTACTTAAGATATCAATTTGTCGCTATGGAATAGCTGTTTTCATATAAAACTGCATTGAATTTATCATTAAAAACCACGATGATGGAAAAATAATTAAATCTCTTTACACTGTATGAATTCGAAAAATATCAACCTTTAAAAGGTTTGATCACGTAATACTGCAAATAAATAATAGCAATCGTAAAATGGTTTTAGTGTTTCAAATAGTACTTCAATTTTTGAATTGGAGATTACTTGCTTGATCATTCATAGAAGTACTACACTAGAAATAAGAAGACAATGATAAAACTTTTAACTTATGTACATCATTTCTTTATAATTTTTTTTAATTGTTAACAGGAGCAGATGTACAATGCTGGAGGGCACGTGGTACCTGCCAAAATAAATCGAACTACTGCAGTGGCAGATATCTGAGAGGTCTATGTGGTGGAGGTCTATCACGCCAATGTTGTGTATAGCTCCTCTTGAAAATAAAACCGGTATGGTTGTATTTATTTTGATTTTTTTCTATGCTTTAAAAAAAAGCGGATTGGTAAAAATATACATATACATGTAAACTGTCATCGTACACATTAGAGAACATCAAATTTTAACACCTTTTGCTCTGCTTTTTATCTATTAATTCACGTATATGCTTAAATATGAATAAAACAGATATATAATTTCTATAAAGACCCTGTTCTAAATAGCTTTACGTATTTATGATTCCGCTTATCAGCTGGATAGGACTATTGCATTTATATTTCAGAACTTACTTATGCATGTTTACAATATATACATCATCTTATTACCACGCTTACATTTACACCTACGCCCTATTTTTGAAAAAAAAAATTAAAATGATTTGAGATTTCAATTTTATGCAAGAGAAGAAAACTGATGAAATTGGTAAGAAGGCATGCTAATTGGAATTCCATATTTGATAAAAATGCGCAAGTTTTGTTTGTATGTTGTTTAACGCCCCTCTCTAGAATTTTTCACTCATATGGAGACGCCATCACTTGCCGGTGGAGAGCTGCAAATTTTGTTCTATGCTCGGCATTTACGGCCATTGAGCAGTGAGGGATCTTTATCGTGCCAGCACCTACTGCGACACGGGACCTCGGTTTATACGGTCTCATCCGAAAGACCGGTCTCCACATCCCACAGTGGAATTCGAACCCGCGATGTAAGGATCAATTCCTTGTTTCGCGACTCTAGAGCAGACGCTCTATCACTGCGCCACGCGGGCGACAAAATGCGCAAGTACATTTACTCCAAATGTTACAACTATATGGAATTTTTTTTTCTTACCTCTAGTGGTTATTTATAAAATATACAGCTAATATAGCTACAAGTTTTGGAACGCAACATTTATTCAAGTTTTAAATTTTTATTTTGTTAATAATGAAAACCTTTAACTTCTTATTTTAACAGGGCCAAATTTTAGGTAAGCCCGATCTTAAAACTGTCGTCAAATTTTCATATATATTATAAAATATGTCAAAAACCATGTAAGAATGTTGGTCAGATATATGAAAGAGAACACTTTTACATTTTGTTAGCATGGGCATAAGATGTGTAAGATGGATGTTTAAATATCGCTGTAAACGGCTGATGGGCAATATGAAAACCATCTATTCTTCTGTCTTCAGTTATTCAGAAGTGAGAAAAAAATAAAGAAAGTAGTAGACCTGTAAAAATACACATTTGTAAATTTTTACGGTTGTGAAATATGTGAAATATTGAAAATTGATGAATTAAGGAATGAATTTAATAGCCTGGGTTGGGGCAGTTTTCGATTTACAAACCGGGAAGCGGTTTATAAAAAAGAGGAAACTGTTCCAATCCATGTTATACCAGTATAATTAGGGTACGTATTGAATTTTTTCCTCATAATTCAACTTTTCATCAGGTGTACAAAATAGGACAATTTACTCTTCAAAAATGCCTTCAAATTGAACATATTTTAAAAGTAACGTCAAGCGGATTTACACGTCATCGTGACGTAGGCAACACAGGTTATATGAAATAAATATTTTTATCCAATTAAATGACGCTTTGCAACCAAAATTGAATATTTTTGAATAAAGTTAATCAAGCTAATTGTCACCGGGTGTTTGAAAGTCAGTCAATATATTGTGTCTCAGAAGCTCTGACAAGTGTTTGACTTTTTTTTATAAACAAGCTTATGGAACATATTTTAAATGTTCTTGCCGTTTTTGAAATACTATGATAAGGTCAGGAATCAAATTTGTATATCATTATTTAAACAATTTCATTTCGATATTTAGTTAGGGCATTATAATAAAAAACGGTGAAAGGCAGCTAGATTAACAGAGATATGTGAACTTTATATTGGTCAGGTATCTCACTAGGATAAGAGTAACGCCTACAACTTTCCTTTGTGTTTTGATCTTCATACTGACACTATAAAAGAGGAAAGAACAAGATAGGTCTAGAGCCATTTCTGGCCCCCTCTGTTGCCTAACAACACATAAAACACAACAACCATGATTTGAATTTTAAGTCACTATTACCATCATTTATTCATTAAAATGAGATAAAGAACGATCAATTTTATACACATCACAATAAAAATGATGAATTCATGGACATTTTCCTAAATAAATAGCAAAATACCCAATTTTATAGCTGAGGTAACCAAATAGGTCCCTAGCAACGGCCTCACTACACATGGATATTGAAACTAGATTTGTATACATAATTGAACTCATTGTAATGAATATCAGAATATAAGTTTTATATTATAAGTTATTTCAATATGGGTGCATTTACATTTGATATTTAGCTTAACTACAGCATTTCATCTCAATGGGTACCAAATAAATCCTTAGCAACTAAAACACAACCATGTACATATACATATATATCTACACAGAATATACTCCAGATTTCTTAATATTTAAGAAATCAACCTGAATTCATTTTGAGCAACAGAATGATTTAATATATATATATATATATATATATATATATATATATATATATATATATATATATATATATATATATATATATATATATATATATATATATATATATATATATATACTTAACAACAATTAAGAACCGTTCAATGTCAGTATACTCATAATATCTATCACATGTTTCAACTACATTGAAACCATGAGCATCAGAATATGTACAAATATTTCTGTTTCTACACCTGTTTCTACAATGACTAAACTGTACATATGAACAGTTAAAGACTGAAAAAGAGTTGATAAGAGATAGAATTAAAATCTTGGTGATTACAATGGCAATTTTATGTAACTGCAATTGTTTGTTCGGAAAAATTCAATGTTTTTCTAAAGACAACATAGCATGTGGTACAAACAAAATTCAGTAACAGTTTGACAACAGCAAAAAAAGAAAAAAAAAAGAAAAAAAGAGGAAAAAAAACTTTCCATTGTCCATTTACACATACATGTATACTTTTTGCAGGAAAGATGTCAAATGACAATTCACAACTCTATTATTTAGAATTAGGTCATTTTAAGCACTCTTTTTTTTTTCTTATAAATTTTAAGGTGCCTCCATCCTCAGATATTTTATGTGTAAAAGTAGAAAAATAGCATTAATTTCCACTTTATATAGTTAGATATAATTAATTATCACAAAAATTGTATAGGTCACCACCTTTTTTTTTTTTTACAAATTCAGTATATTATATATAAACAGAAGTACATGTCAATAAATGGTTCAAAGCAAGTTTGATTTAACTTGATAAAATAGTCTTAGTATGAATATAAAAAACTGTCTATGTTATGGCATTTGAGGATGAGAATGTGGGCCATATGCATATGACAAGTACCTTAATTATCAACTGCAATATCTCTAACAGATCTTGATGTTATGAATAAAATATTTGATAAATGTTTAAATCAGAATGTACAATTGATACAGATATATGGTACGCAGCTCTGTTAAGGCTGCATAAAGGGGGCGGGGCCTAATTTATACGGGAAAAGTTTACTGTGACATCACACAAATATAGCAATTCCTTACAATAACAGACAGTGAAATAATTTGCGAATCTAAACTGCATAAGAGTACTGAACTGCATCAAAACTAACCACTTCATTCATTTTTGTCGCTAGTTAAATCCCACACAGCAAGATATAAACAAGTCACTGATCGCAATGCACTTGTCGACATGACGTCATCATGGTAAAGTTTGACGCATTTTATGTGCAGTGAGAGGCGGATCAAGTAATTTTTTAACAGTGAAAAATGCATTTTATTATTAAACAGAATATTATTTGAAAATCTTAGGTAGACCATTAATACAAATCTGAAACATTTGTTTAGTGTCATTATTTAAAAACTATCGAGAGAATGTATAGAATTAATTCTACCGTGTTTTTGTCTACAGGGTGTCCATGTTTCACGCCGAGGTGCCTCATTAAATCGCCTTTTCGCAAGGGCATACACTTAATAGATCTTGACTATTTTTTAAATACATATAATGGACATATTCCTTAACTTGAAAAGTGCTGCTGCTTTCCTGAAATCGATAGCATAACTTAATAAATACATAAAATGCTTGGTAAAGGTCACACATATTTCGACATTAGCAAGATAACATAAAATTTAAACTAATAAAATGCGAATTCTATTTAAAGCAGCAGCACTTTTCATAAACTACAAGTTATGTAGAAACAATCTATTACTTTAATTTTTAATTTTAACTAGGGCATGCCCTTGCGATATTGAAATTTGTTTGTGACCTACATACAGTACACATTACATGCATTTATCACGTGACTTTCAAATAACGTGACCAAACCAAATTCAGTACAGAGCGAGGTATACAATGTTATTTCAAAGAATGTTAAAGTCATAAGATAAAATAGTACCTTTACAAAATTAAAATTCATTTTAAAAAGGTATGTATTTATACACGTTTATATTCTGTTGATTTCTTCGAAGTACGCCTTAACAGTGCTGCGTACATGTCAATAATATATGAACTTAGCTACTCCTCTACAGATGAACTGCACTCAGAGTCAGAAATATCATAAGCATCTAATACAGAGTCACAGAAATTAAACCTTTCTGAACTATGCTGCTGGAATCGCTGGTACCCTAGGTACCAGATAATGCTGGCAACGTGTGCACAGCAGCCTACCACCCTGGCACCTACCTTACAGGTACAATACCATCCACTTATCTGTCCATCTGTAGTGTATTGTATGAAAGATGTGTGCAAAACATTGCTACAGTGGCGAGATTGAATTCGTATCTTCAGAAGGTTTAGAAGGTTTTCTTTTATTTTGCACACTTGAAGCTGGTGTTCATTTTCATTATTAATTTGTTCTTTTGCATAAAGTGGTGCCTGTTTAAGCTGGTAAACCCCAAGTGTTATCTCTCTCAGTTTGTCTTCTGTCAACACTGAAAAATCATTTAAAATGTAAGATGAGCTATCTCTGTGTAAATGGTTCTCTTTTTCAACAACGCCTCATTTTCTACTATGGTTTGCACAAGGTTTCCTTGCCTACTCTTCTCCAACATTTCTTCAGCAAGCTGGATATCACATTGCTTACTAGCAGGTGGAGAATGGTACCTGTTGCAAATTGCGGCTACTATTCGCAGAAACTCTCCAAGATGCGGGATATAATGGTTTGGTACTACTTTATCAAAAAAAACCGCCACTGTTTCAATTTTCCATTAATGCTTTCAACTATCCACCTAATCTTTGTAATGAGTTGACTGGTGTTTGCATCTTCAGTAGTATGCTATTGGAACCTTTCCTCAAATATACTGGAATTTGAACAGATAGACCTTTTTCTTCAAGAAACTGAACTACATCACGAAAGCCCCTGTCTACAATACACAAATCATTGTTCTGAAGCCAATCATTCATTCCCTCAGAGTTTACAGTCACCATATGCTTCGTTATAGCTGCATCATTATTTCTTGCATTTGACAAGTAAGGGCCTTGGACTGATAAAATGTATCCGTCTGTCCCCACCTCAACCATGGGCTTCACAAGTGGCCTATGTTTATAAAGATTGTAGGACTGACGCTGAAACTTGTAATCAGAACTTTTTTGTATAAAAATGTAGGTCCCATTTAAGACTATGATTGCAGTATTATCTTCATTGTCACAAAATAGTTTTTTGGCAATAGGAGTTGTGTGCTTATTTACAAAGTCTTCATGACTAATGTGGTCAAATCCAACATTCTGAGAGACAAAATCCTTGAGAGACATTCTGGCACTATGTATACTCCTTTGAATCTGACATTTCTTTAAAGAAAATATGGTTCCAAGGATATGGTTAGGTAGTCCAGTTCGTAATTTTGTCATCAAAATGGCCAAACATGTTCTTACTGAACGCACTGCCGATGGGCGAATTGATGTTGCATAGCACGACAAATCTTGAAACTGTTCTTTTGTTAAGCCTGTTAGATTATAATATTCTTCAGTAGATAAGTGGTTGGGATTGTCAAAGTCCAAAATAGATGATTTTTTCAAAGTTAGGCGAACATTTTCCAACAGATTAAATAAATCAGTGCGATTGAAGAATGACTTGGCATACTTTGCTTGTAATTTTGTCAGAGAGCTTTGCAGCAGATTTTTTCCCTCTAAATGTGACGAACAACATCGAGCTGACGATTTGATGAAAATTCCACTGTGTATAAAAGCTTGTGTTCTGGCATTCATTTTACACGTTGACTGCTCTTCTTCTTACATACTACACAGAATTTGTGTGAGGAATGTGTAGAAGGGATGTTCAAATGAATATTTTTTGGACTGCATTCTTTAAAGCTGTTGTCTAAATGTTCACCTTCAGACAAGCAAAAATCACTGTCACTGTCATTATCTAATGTTAAGGAGGCAGATGAATGTTTCTTCAGTGAATTATAATAATCCTTTCTGCAGTTATTGCAGATAATGTCATCATTCCCAGGATCTCGTCCTGAGAGTGTTGAAGCATATTTTCTTAAAGAGACTGCCTAATTGGACGTCTGATCTTTATGTGATATTTTCCACATAAAAAGCACTTGTATTCTTTTGGCATCTGTAATCAGATATTGGAGACACACTTAATATTTTGGAAAATTATGTTTTCATATGGATAATTCTAAATAACTATGTTTACATAAAAGAGACCCATGGCCGCAACACTCACCTCAGTAAGTTTGGCCCTGTTGTTCTTCACTAGACTTTCCCCCATGTGATACACCAATTGTGGTCCCATCCTATCCCAGGGGATCATGATTTAAACAATTTAAAATCTACACTACCCCAGGATACTTCCATATAAGTTTCAGCTTTTCTGGCCCAGTGGTTCTTTAGAAGAAGATTCTTAAAGATTTTTCATATATATTTCAATGTAAATAATGGATTCCCTATTGTGTCCCCTACCAACCCCGGGGGTCATGTTTTTAACAATTTAGAATCTACACTACCCCAAGATGCTTTCACATAAGTTTCAGCTTTTCAGGCCCAGTGGTTCTTTAGAAGAAGATTCTTAAAGATTTTTCGTATATATTTCAATGTAAAACTTCGATTCCTTATTGTGGCCCCACCTACCCCCGGGGGTCATGATTTTAACAATTTAGAAATTACACTACCCCAGGATGCTTCCACCTAAGTTTCAGCTTTTCTGTCCAAGTGGTTCTTGAGAAGAAGATTTTTTAATGACCCCACCCTATTTTTACCTTTTCTTGATTATCTCCTCTTGTAAGGGGGCTTGGCCCTTCATTTTAACAATTTAACTTTCCCTTCACCCAAGGATGTTTTTGGTTAAAATTGGCTCAGTGGTTCTTGAGAAGAAGTTGAAAGTGTGAAAAGTTTACAGACGGATGGACGGACAGACAGACAGATGGACGGACGACGGACAATGGGTGATCAGAAAAGCTCACTTGAGCTTTCAGCTCAAGTGAGCTAAAAACATATTTATACAGGAGGCCTATGGGCCAAAATGCCAACCCCCCCAAGTCCCCTTGGCCCTCCTTTCATACACCACAATATAAAACAAGATGTGTTTGTGAAATACTAGTGCTCCCATTTGTCAGCTTATGGGGAAGGTTAAAGTTTTTCAAATGCATCAAACTCAAAGGTCAAGGTCTCGAGATAAAAAAAATTGTTGTTACCCAAAGAAAGGTCTTGTCTCGGAGAATGTAACTGAAATATGAAAGCCCTAGCTAGCACCATCCGTTCAAAATTAAAGTCAAAGTTATAGTTTATTTTAAAAGTAGGTCAATCTCCAAGGTCAAGGTCAAAGAGTCATAACTGTTGGTATCCAAGGGAATGCCCTGTTACAAGGAATAGACCTGTGATATATGAAAGCCCTAGTGCCAACTGTTCAAAAGTTATGACCAAGGATTACGTTTTTCATAAGTATGTCAAACTCCAAAGTCAAGGTCAAAATTGTTGGTATCCAATGGAAGGTCTTGAAGGAATACACCTGTGAAATATGAAAGCCTTAGTACTCACCTTTCAAAAGTTATTGCTAAGATTAAAGTTTTTCAAAGTCGTTCAAAGTGCAAGATCAAGGTCTAAAAGTAAAATTTATTCCCAAAGAAAGGTCTAATCACAAGTAATACAGGCGTGAAGTATGAAAGCCCTAGCACCAACTTTTCAAAAGTTATTGCCAAGGTTAAAGTTTGGCAAAACGTTGCAAAAGTAGGTCAAATTCCAAGGTCAAGAGATCAAATATGTTGATACCCAAAGAATGGTCTTATCACAAGGAATACACATGTGAAATATGAAAGCCATAGTTCCAATCAATCAAAAGTTATGGGCAAGGTAAAAGTTTTTACAGACAGACGAACAGGACAAAAACTATATGCCCCCAAATCTTTGATTACGGGGACATAAAAAACCACTTTTATTCATGTGAAAAATTTCTACCACATATTGTGGCCCCACCCTAGCCCCTGGGAAAGCTTCAGTAACACATCCAAGAAAGCTTCAGTAATAATATTACTAACATGGGTGTAAATGGTCCCTGAACAAATTAACTTGAATCTGCACTACTTGAGGATGCTTGCATTTTATCCTATTAAATCATGGCCCATATTTTCTTGGAGAAAGATTTTAGAAGATATGTTTTCCTATATGTTCTTAATAATGACCGCCTACTGTAACCCCAACCTATCCATGAGGGCCATGATTTGAACAAATCTGTACCTGCATTAACTGAGGATGATTGCATTCCATGAATTTAACAACTTATAGGTAGAGGAACTCCATGCATTTAGTTTATCTGCTAAGTATGCAGATGGATAGAAGATTTTAAGTACTTTATGCATTTTCACTGACTATAGGATCAATTGAACCCCACCATATTTAACACAAGAGCCCCTGACCATGCAATGAATTGGACAACAATTATTTACAATTTTGGTAGAGGGCTCAATGCATATTATTATCATGCCAACAATATGATTAATTGACATTAAAGAGTAAAGAAGAAGATTTTTGAAGATTTTGACAGCTTTTGACCCACCCACCTATGCCATAGGGAGGTGGGAACATCTGATCAAGAAACACATTGGTCTTTACTCTTTACGTCACCCATGTAGAGTGATACTGCTGAATTTTCACTACAAATATAATTAAGCCTTGCTTGAGACTCATATGAAACTCTTGGACAGTGATCACTAATTAAAGTTTCACATCTGATCAGTTTAAGAAAAAATAACAATTGATAGTTGTACTTTTATTTTAAATTATTTTTAAAAGTGTACTCTTGTATTCGTAAACAAAAATTAAATGTAGTAATAATTAATACATCTGCATCATTTTTCCCACATTCTTTAAACCTGAGTAAATAGATAGCTATGCTGAAGAAAGATAAATTATTGAAAATGCTAATAACAGGTCTCCTTGCTTTTTTTCTCTCTGTTTAGCATCCACCTATACATATATATGCCTATTTACTAAAAAAAAAAAGCCAGAACACACACTTTACAGTTATAAAGACTATCATACAGGTGATTCAATTTCAGTATTATACTTTTTCTGATAAAAATTACAATAGATATATTCTTGTACAAACTCAAGGTAGTAAATGCTAAGTTTTTATCTAATTTTAAAGATTCTCGACGAACATTTAAAATCAGAATTCAAAAGATTTTAATCTAACCAAATTGATATGATCAGTCTCTGGAATATTGACTTTTTCTGATCTGAGGTGAAAAAAAAGTGCTCATGGACGCTACAAGCAAAAAAAAAAAAAAAAAATAATAATGTTCTTATATACTTTTCCTATACATATACTAGTTAAGTAGCTTGTATATGCAGCCACCTACCTTGCATTTTCAGTCAGTTGAGTCTTCATTAAGTACACAAGTGCGATGTTTCCCTAAAAAAATCAAAAATCAAATAAAAAAACAAGTTAAATTAAGAAGGTGATTAACACCTTAAAAATTAGATTGTAGCAATTGTACCTCTTTCTCTCTGTCTCAATATAATACTATGTATGTAAACAATGAAAGTGGGTTTTTCCACTGATCTAAAAATAGATAGAAAGATTTTAGGGAGGTTTAATCCAAATTAACAGGGATTAGTCGTTATTATTTCATTAAAGATGAAAAATGATAGTTCTTACAATAAAATTCTGGGTAATGAATTGTTGAGTGCTGATCTGCTGCTACATTGTATATTCTGGTAAGTACCACAGCAGGCGACAGTCGTCGGTTAAACGCATAAAATTTACAACGATAATTTGCAAGCTAAAATAAAAATATCAGTGATTTCTTATAACATAATAACTATCCGACAATTGATTATTAGATCATATTTTTTTACGAAATATGACTATGGTATGAAACGATTAGGCTACACCTTAGCCTTATATTTTCATCTGTCAGTTTACGTTACGCGGTTACCGTAGAGTAGACTAGAGTATACGTAGTACACATTTGAAGGGGAAACTTCATAAACAGTAACACTGCAGAAAATTTAGTAAATTTACAGATATATGCAAATCTAATGATATTTTTTTAAAAGTGACATACACTCTGCATATATACATGTACTTATCAAATAGCCTATAGCTGCTAAATGCAAGTCATATCTGCAAACCCGTAACGTTGGTAACGTTGATCATCCGGAAAAAGTGACGCCGATCGAGCCAGACTGATTTTATAAATTTCCACACATTTTTCGGTTTTGTTAAAATTTAAACATGAGCGACTAAGAGTACCATAAAGATATTTTACACGAAGAAAGTACACATCTAAAGCCCACAAGTGACGGAATATCTTTGTGGTACTTTTAGTCGCTCTTATTTTTTCGAACGCAAGAATGTTGGAAATACCCTGTTTTCTGACTATTTTCAGCGAGCGATGATACAGATTTTAAGTCAACTGAAATTTGATTTACAAACAGAGGATAAGAAATCCAATATGTTTTTAAATAAGTACTTGTTCCTAACCTTCAGAAAAATAAATGAATTTTTTGTTTGCATGTTATTTACTAATTAAGAAAGAATGAGTGCACTTTAGTACGTCATTTGGAACCTTTTCGGCTACCCATTTTAAGCTTTACATTACAATATATAGCTTAATTAATCTATGATTATTGTGCAAGCATATTCTTTTGATATTTATTCCTTGAATTTTTTTGTCATACATATTTCTATAATTACAGACAATGTCATTGAAAAGAACATATACAAACCTTAAATTCCGGAAATTTGAACGGGACCACTTACGAATTTAAGGTATCCGCAAATAGGCGGAGTCATTTAAATCGCATGGATGTGGAATGTAAACATTAGCACATATATGATTTTTTTTCGCACTGCGAATTTAAATGGAGAAGAGAGAGATTGTGTAGTTTTATGGTGCACAAATAATAAATGATTCTAGTGTTTAGGGATGGGGAAGATGTCTCGTCCTGCAGACCATTATACAGAGGCGACATGAGCCTGTACATGTACTTACTAATCACACTGTCAATACCAGAATTCTTTCAAAACACCCGTAATGAAAAATACAAAGTAAAATAAGAGACATATAATCTTCAAACCCTATTAAAATTTGCGCAAAAATCTTCCATAGTTTGAAGTTGGAAGTACGATAGATACTGTCACAATAGAAACTTTCAATAACAAACACAATGAAATGCTCAATGAAAGCCTTAGCGTATCGAACAGTGGAATTTCACGTGAGTAAAGTGATTATAATATCAATCGTTGACACTCGGTGAACTGTTAATTTAGTGGCTAATTCGACCGTAGTTTGGAGACTTTTTCAAAAAATTAGATATGAGCCGCAATTTGTCCAACATTGTCCTTTGGATATGTTGAAGTTTAAATCAAAATACACATTCTGTGCAAATGAGACCAATGGACAAGTTGCGGCTCGATGTAAACAATGTCGTTGAAAACTTGTATGCATATGAATAACAATAGAAATGTGACAAAACTGTTAGACCCCCGTCTCAAAAGCTAGTGTCGCTCGGCATTATTTAATACTTTCATGTAGTATAATATACCAAAACCTGCTCTTAAGACATTGTTTAATACCTATAAAACATGAAGTTTATGAACTTTGGAATTTTATTTTGCGCAAAACACTGGGACCCAGCTCTCATAGCTTAAGTGCACTCAGCCTTTGGGGGCCATCCATCATTACTTGTCCTATCTTGTTCTCTAAATTCCCATATTATTAGAACAATTAATCAACTTGCAAAAATTCAGTTTTCAACAATGTCTCCTTATTAGAATTACTAGTCCTGATTCAGTCCAAATTTTTAATACCGGGTAAGACTGTAACAAACATTTACGAAGATATTTAAACTTATCAAAATCTCGAAATTAATTTGATCAAGCATAGCAACGTGTGATTGCTGGAGTTATTTAATAGTGTAACGGCAATAAAAAGCCAAAAAAGTTTAACAGCCTAAGAGGTAAGCAATACGATAAATCTAAACAACGGAACGGGGAAGACAAGTGTCCATAATTTTAGGAATTGTTGATTACGATAGCTCGTGCATTTTGGTATTTAATTGTTAAAAGCATTATAGCTTGAATAGCTAAATTTCGATGGAAATTGATATTTGTTTGGTTTCTTTGCATGCTCTTTGCATTGATTTGTATTTGACAAGTAATTTACTTGTGTTATGTTTGTATTGGTGAATGTGCAGGTACTGGTCGACGGTGTCCATTTGGGTTGAGGTGCTGCCATGGTTCTTGGCACTCCATTGGTGGCGGTTACAGTTCCTTAATTACTCGTGGTAGAGATTGAAGTCATGACACAAGTAATCATGTCCCTTACAAATGGCTTATTCCATCAAATGGAGAAGTGCAACACATTCTGGAGAGCTGCAAATTTTGACTTATACTGGGCACTCAGGGCAACTGAGCAGTGAGGGATCTTTTTAGTGCCAGCACCTACTGAGACACGGGACCTCAGTTTATATTCTCATCCGAAGGACCGGTCTCCACGTCTCACAGTGGGATTCGAACCAGCCACGTAAGGATCAACTCCTTACTCCGCGACTCTAGAGCGAACGCTCTAACCACTGCACCACGCGGGCGACCCTTGATGCTGTGATCTGTTCTATCTATATAGATGTAGTTAAACAGAAAGTTACCTCCGTTACAGATGATCTCAACTTCGCTTTAACAAAGCTGAATGAACTTGTTTAGTGCTTTTGTCGATATCTTATTATTATAAAGTGAACCTCCCATTACTTTACAAGTAGAGAGAAAAAGGTGAGCTGCTTTAAACACTTCCATTGAGAATGTCATATTTGTAGCAGAATTTTAAAAGTAATTTCTTTTTATGAGAAAAAAATCAATGCTATTATGTTACATGTATCAAACATATTCCGCGTAATGGAATTCGATTTTATTTTTTATTTGATATGACACAAAACCCACCATTTACCAGCTTCCAACTCTATGAATGATTGATATAGAATATTGATTCAATATTCAAATGGTTTGAAATAACAACTTAATCACAAATGACAGTGATTAAATTTTGATACTTGTGTCTAATGTAAAAAAAGTTGCTGTTAAGGAGGCTGGGGGGTCAACAAATTAACCATAAATTAACCACCAGATTTAACTTAATTTTTTAGATATGATATCTTAAGCTGTCAACTATCATTTGGCAAAGAAAAATTTCAAAAATTTTAGTTTTAAAATTTGATCATTTTCTGTATCTTCATATGGAGCTCTTCTTCTAAAGGAGATCAATATAGTCTAAAAATGGCCACAACCCCCCAGCCTCTTTAAGTGATACTCTTCATTTAGTTCTCGTTTGGTAAAATATAACAATATAATTTTTCTATGATTTTTAAAAATCATGCAGTACAAAATTGTATTTAAACAACTATTTATCAACTGCTGCTAAGGAGAAACTTCAGACGTACTGTGCTAAAGAATATTCTAGAAGTGGTGAAAATCACAAAATTAAAGTCAGTAATTTTACTATCTTGTGATTGGTCATCAAGTCATCAACAAATTTACCTTGTTAAAAATCAATCGGATTCTACACACACGTACTCTGAAGTTGATATTAAAAGGATGCTGGAGTTCCTCATTGACAACATTTATGTAGCGTTTAGAGACCAGGTCTTCCAACAAACTGCTGGAAAACCGATGGGCAATAATTGTGCTTCTTTATTAGCCGATCTGTTTTTATATTCCTGTGAAGCAGAATTTCTTCAAAAATTTCTACATGAGAAGAGGAAAACACTTGCTGTGGCCTTCAACTCAACCTTTAGATTTATTGACGATGTATTATAAATTAGCAATAGGTACATCATTCATATTTCGATTCGATATATTCCAGTGAACTTGAAATAAAATACACCACGGACTCTACCACATCTGGTTAATATTTGGATGTTGTACTGACTATAGACAATAAGGTCCAACTATCAACTAAATTGTATGACAAATGAGATGTTTTCAACTTTTCCATCGTCAACTTTCCATATTAATGTAGTTATATCATGCTATTACCTGTATATGGTGTTTACATCTCCCGACTTATTTGATATTCAAGAGCATGCTCCAAGTACAATCATTTTTTAAATCTAGGCAGGCTACTGACAGATAAGTTGATGTTACAGGAATTTTAACAACCTCGTTTGAAGTCAGCATTTCGTAAATTTTATGGTCGTTAAAATGACCTTGTTAGCAAATATAACCTATCATTTGGTCGTATTTCGGCTTTTTTCATACCGATTGTTAGGACTTTGTTTTTATACTGAATTTGACTACAAATGTTCCTTCAACCTGATCAATACATAGGGTGGGTATGACCCGTCATCAGGGGATGCTTACTCCTCCTAGGCACCTGATCCAACCTATGAAATTTCCAGGGCTCTGTGCTTTAGGCCCTCTTCACAAAATTGTATTATTTTAGATTTTTTTGAGATGGATCACTTTTCATTATCTTCACCTTTTTAATTTTTGATTAATCATAGAGAGAAATACTCCGAGAAATATGCAATGAGTTGTTTAACGTCCCTTCGAGAATTTCTACTTATATTGAGACGCCATCACTTGCTGCCGGAGGGCTGCAAATTTACACCTGTACTCAGCACTTATGGCATTTGAGCAGTGAAGGATCTTTTTGTGCCAGCACCTACTGCGACATGGGACCTCGATTTATACGGTCTCATCCAAAGGACCAGTTTCCCCGTTCCGCAGTGGGATTCGAACCCGTTAAGTAAGGATCAACTGTTTACGCTGCGACTCTAGAGAAACGCTCTTACCACTGCGCTATGCCGGTGACCCGTGAAATATGTAATGACGTCACTTGGCACCCCTAAAAATCTTAGATTAACAATTTTGTCATCATATCAAATTTATCCTGATGTTAAAATTGTTAAAAATACATTAATTTTGTGTAACAAACATTCTTTTTCTTATTACAATGCTAGCGAAGTCAAAGTTAAAATGTTAAAACATATTTTTTAATTACATGTAGTTGTAGCAAATTGAAATTGTTTTAACAGATTTTTTTAAGCTAATCCAATACTTTGTTAAAATTTCGTTTGTTTGTTAGTTTTTGTTTTTTTTTTTCAATTTTTTTTCAGTCTGCAATAAGTTCAGCTACCGTAGATAGGGGTCGGTAAGTGACTTAAAGCTTAGTATTTTTTTTTTAGGGAAAAGAGAGCATCATGATTTTTCGATTGATTTGATATTTAGAAGTATGAAAGGATTGTATATTCCCGCACAGTATGATAGCCCCCCCCCCCCTCCTCTTTTTTTTTTTCTTTTTTTTTACAGTTATTTGATTAGTATTAAAAAGTATTCAAAAGAATATTTATGCATTTTATACAATTTTTTTTTATTTGTAATGTATTTGATTTTGTAAAGATATCTTCGCCAAAGTACAGTCAGTTGGCTATCGTTGCTTAGATTAGCGATATGGCTCCTGAGCCTCTCTTCTTTAACATAATAGGGTGCATTATTATTATTTTTTTTTAGGAAAGCTGATCTCAATATTTTCATCTATTTTACGTTAACTCAAGTTTATTGAGAGGAAGTAAATCAGTGCAAAAACATATATTTGGGTAGGAAAGATTAAGAGTTGGGCTGATTGACCTTCTACCCATTTTCTCCTCGTTTTCGATGAGGGTAGATCATTTCATAAGATTTTCGAAAGATATATAACAAAATATAAGGCTGTCTTTTACTAAAGTCTAAGTCCAGAATTTTCATGTTATACGTGTCATATTCTTTCAAAATGCGTTAAGTGTCTCCATGGTAAAAATGTTGATGTACACTCTAAACGCACTTTGATTGATTGTATGTTGTTTTATGTCCCTTTCGAGAATTTTCACTCACATAGAGATGTCTCACGCACTTTGAAAAAAAAATCAAAATGCGTTGCATTTGTCCCAATTTAACGCACTTTGAAAAGAATTTCAAATAGCCTAGTGGTAGGACACTCGCTTCGTGATCGGGAAGCCCGGGTTCGATTCTTGTTCGGCTTGTTGCGTCAAACCTATGACGTAAGCATAGGTAGTGACTACTCCTTCGCCAAGCACCCGGGATAGGAAGTGAAAGTCAAGGGTGTTTCGGATACCGTATATCATTCATCGCGCATTACTGAGAATCTCTTGAAAATGAAATTTCTAAATTTTAACTAAAGAATATAGCTAAATTCATCTTATGAAAAATCCTGAAAAGCTTGCATAAGTGCACGTTCGAAAGTTTTAGTGATCTAAACCTATGGAATGTTTGAGTAAACAGAAATAAGGGATATGTCTTATCCAAAGTATGAGGCTAGTACCTTTAATCATGCATACAGATACTTTTCGTCTTTTGTATATTAGGTTTTAATGCCATTTTTTCCAAGAAAAATAATATTGCACATTAAAAATTCAAAAGTATCTGTCATCCCTATTTCTGTTTATTTGTTAACCGACAGAACAGTCATTACTTCCATTAAATATTAACTTATTGACAGGTGTTTCGTTAAATTTGGTCATATTATCAAATTGTGGCACTTTTTTATCATGATCTAACACAGTTGTTGTTATCGTCATTTACACAGCCCTATATACACTTTAGATTAAAAATTATAGCTGCATATTTCAGTATTTTCTGAAATTTTATTTGGTATTATGTTCAGATTCTGCCGCAACGCTATTATAGTTATTTATTTTGGTTTAACATTTGGATCCCTTAAAAGCGGATATGATAATTTGCAGTGGGGTAAGCGACTTATTGGAGGACTACTGACCACCATTACACAGATCAGTCCGTTGGATTGTGCTGAGGAATGTTTAATTCGCCCGGGTTGTTTATCATTTAACTACAGAAGAGCTGCAATATTTTGCGAACTAAATTACAAAAATAACAGCAACACAGACGCACAACTGAGCGAGGATTCAGGTTGGATATTCAGTCTGAGGGAAACCTGGCCTATGGTTTGAACATATAATTCTTTAATTTTTTTTAAATTTATTATAAACAAAAATGTGTTGCGCTTCCTTTGCTATTTTTCTTGAAGTTATTTAGAGCGATCAATTTAATGTAAAACAATTTTTATTCAGACATAATGTACGGTATATATCACGCAATGTATTAGAATTGGAAGCTTCAATCAGTTTCAATAATGTATGATTAACTGAAATGTAAGATAGTCACATAGCAAAATATCTTGATTTATTTTGTGCTTTTGATAAAGAGAATCTCCACTGTTCTTAAAATTGTGTCCTTGAAAATTAATTTAAAATGAACTTCACGGGTCAGAATTTTCTTCAAAAACTGCCATTTCCAATTTTTGTTTCAAAGATTTATTTCTTAATAAAATAAAATAAAAAAAAAAAATACCGGCGGTATTGTCCCGCTGGAAACAAAAAAGAGTACAAGTATTTACAGTGTAGGTGTCGGGATCTGATTAGTCGTTAAGAAGGAAAAGGGGGAAAATGACTGTTTAGAGTATTAATATTTTTCAAACTTGTTCGAAAGGCTGATAAACTTGTTTGTAAAATTTCTTCTTCTTTTCATAAAACAACTCTATAATGAAAGTTTCAAAGAAATTAAGAGATAATGCAGGTAGGAAGTTAAAAATAGCTATCAATAAGTGTGTGGATTATTTTAATTATCTTTAAAGAGTTTTCCTCGTTAATGTTATATCAAACTACTGACATAAATATTATATTGATATGTGAAGGTATAATAAAAAAAATCTCGCTTTAAATAATTTGAATATTGGACTCAAATCTGATTTGAAACAGTTAAATTGTTTAAAATGACTCAAGTGAATACGTAGCAATCACAACGTAGGTATGGGACCCACTTTTACTTAAAGAAGATATTTGTCTACATCTTTCGAAATACCGTTTTAAGTGCTTTGCATATATAGCATGTTATTGTTTCTCGCTAGCGTCATTCTCAAATATACCATGGGGCAGGGGCACCTGCAAGTAAATGTATAAAGTATCTCCGAGTCGAATCAAGTCCATCAGGTCTCCAAGCGCGTGTAATATTTGCTAGTATTCGTAAATTAAATATATAAAGTATTGTAATGAAATAGAATTAGTATAGTGGATTGAAATGGGTTTTGAATCATCCAATCGAATTAGTTTGTATGTACATATGTAGCCATTCAAAGTTGATATTTCAGCCAACTAAATGTTTAGAATTATTAACAAATCAGTACTTACTGAGCAGATGTAAAATAGTATAAATACAGGGATCAATCTAGCGTTTGTTTACTTTTGGTAACTCATTGTTGGAGTTAGGTGACTTGGGTTGGGTTCCTGGGCTGTGTTGGGAAACAACAGAATTGTTAGTTAGACCACTCAGCTCAGGGACCTAGTTCCCTAGTGTCTTTGTGACTAGTATAATGTCTCGGTGAATTTAGCTTGTGTCTGTAACAAAAGTAATATAGTGTCCTGGTGACTAGCTAGTTGGTTAAACCACTCAGTCTGCAGCTTCAGGGATCAGTTAATAAATATGTAGTTAGGTTGGCATCTTTGGTTGATTTGATTATAGGCTATTCGTTGTTATAGTTCGTTTCTGTTTACTTTGACAATCATTATCCAGATAGGAACAAGGAAAAAGTATATATAGTGGATTTCAGTCAGTTGTTCTTTTAGTGTCATTAATATTATTGAAGTTTGTTTTGATTTTACATTTTAAGCGTGATTCTTAGGAAGGAAACCTAAGCGAACCCAATTAGTAATCATTTGTAAATCGTTACAGTATGAGTATTTTTCGATGCGAAAGACATACATGTATACGCCTTCTAATTCCCCGTATCTTACTAAGAGTTAATCCAAAGAAAGGGAGGGTCGCTTTTAATGCCGCAAAAAATCGAATTCTTTATTCATCGACCAAAAATTAAAAAAAAAACCCAAGTATTTAATTTTATAAAATTCCGAAATCCATTTATTTTAATTTCTAAAATGCTTAAATTTAATTAATCTATTTGTTGTCTTAAGTGAACAAAATACAATTTAATAAAAGGTCAGATGCAATCAACCAAATTGCTATGAAAACAAATTTTAAAGCTATCAAAACACCTATTGTTAATTTGAAGAGGGAATAGGTGGAATTGAGATTTTAAAAAAAAAATGGGAATAGGTGAAAGACATCAATTTTTTTTTTAAATGGGTAGTTTCTTTTTATTCATGCGTAAAGTCCAAAAGGGTTTATTGGATAAATGATTGTGCAATCGAAACAATGGTCGTTTTTTAAAGTAAATTAACGATTTTCATTAGAAACAGAAAAAAGTACATAATTTGGATGTTCAATTTGAGATCATTTATCGACGACAATCTTACTGTGGCGCTAATATTTCACTATAGCGGTACACTTGCGCTGATTAAACGTGCACTTTCTAAAGAAAGTTCGGGTATACTGTTGTTACCCTTGTCCGCCCGTCTGTCACACTTTTTTCTTCCCCAAACTCCTTTTCTTATTTTAAGCAGTAGCCAAGTATTCTTTTGGAATATAATAGATGGTGTCCTGTGGAATAACGTCTTGGAATTTTCAATTTTATCCTTGGACAAAATGGGGGTAAAAAAAAAGATGTTTTTTCTACAACAACATGGCTCCCTTAACTCCTCCTACATTTTACCCAGTAGCCAAATCATCTTTTGGAAGATGATTGGCGATGTCCAGTAAATGTGCAATATATAAGGTTTCGGAATTTTCATTTTCATCCTGGGGGTCAGAACTTACCCTTCTTCACATGTGTATTCTTGTGACAAGACCATCCCTTGGGTACCAAACCAACATATTTGACCTTTTGTTCTCTACCTTTGAGTTTGGACTGTTTTTGAAAACTTTAACATTAACCATAACATTTGAATGGATGGTGCAAGTGCTTTCATATTTCACATGTGTATTTCTTGTAAAAGACCTTCCTTAGGGCACATTTAATTTTGACCCCTTGACCTTCACTTTCGAGTTTGGCCTACTTTTGAAAAACATAACCTTGGCAATAACTTTTGAGCCGTTGGTGCTAGGGCTTTCATATTTAACAGGTGTATTCCTTTATTTGGGTACCAACATTTTTAATCTTGGATTTTAATTTGCATTTAAGAAACTTTTACCTTCGCAATTTGTGGCCATTTAGGGGCATGAATGTTTCACAAACAATTTCTTTTTTAATTTTTTAACAGTCTTCTGTCTAAAGCTCTCTTTTTAACAGAATTAACAACATTAATTTCTGTAATTTCTCACTGGTAATGAATTTAGTGTATGGAATGCTTACATAAGAGGCCCATGGGCCCCACGTTCAAATGAGCATCTTATGCTCGATTTGACAATACATGTCTATATTTTGTGTAACTTATAGAATTTACACAAAATTATAGAATTCTATCCAATAATGAACAAGAGTGCAGAAAGCGGTAAACACCAAAGTGCGGGTATTACTCAATTGTGACAGCACCTAGTTTTTTAACTAATGGTGCAAAGGAATTTAACTATAGCGGGGCTGCCAAGTGCACGTTAATCGGCCCATGTAAAACTCTGAATATACTCATTACTTGTTTAAATGCTGTTCATGAGTAAGTAACCACAATCCCTGGATGAACACATGCATACTTTGTATGTACAATATATGCATTCGTCAAGATTACACAATGTCGAAAGACTTAACTAAGAGTAACCAAACACAATAAGTTAAAGCATCAACAATATAGTTTTTTTTTTCTTTTATCTTGTTACTGTACATATAAATTTCATGATTTTTCTATTATATCGTAGATTTTGAAGCCGAAACATCTATTTATTCCATTGGTATCTAATAAGCAATAAAATATAGCATCACCCCTAAGTACATGTAAAATTACGTATCTCCATGGCCATAATCTCTCGCAAGTTATCAAAAAAAAAAAAATCAAAAGAAGTCAGCGATATGTTAAAACCATAAAAGATTTTTGTTTTATCATTATATGGATAGGATTTGGTGGGTATTTGCAAAGATACGAAATGTGCATTGAATGAAAAATGTGAAAGGAAAGCCTTTGGAGAAAGCATTTGCAACGTTTCTCGTGAGTTTTTTTTTCTTCACTTTTCTTCATTTACTTTAATTTGAGATGCCTGCAAAATTATTGAAGTAGATATTGTCACATATACAAAGTTATAAGGATCTCGATATTAAAATGAATCTTTGGATTTCAAAATACATGTAATATTTATAAAATAATAGCTTTATTAAATATTGATGCAAAGAAAAGTTATGTTTTTGGATCTTTTGTATAACTATCAAATACAAACAGAATACTGGATATAAAATATGATCATCATAATTGTTTTTTTTTTTTTTTTCAGACTGCCATCCGAAAGATTTAATCATCTCTAGTGGTATCAAGCCTTTCCGATCAAACATAGCATTGGACTTCGGAAGCTCCCATGAGCTTTCGTGTGTAGACGGCTACACAGAGAAGGGGGACAACAAAGTAAAATGCTTGTGGAATGGGAAATGGAGTAGAACAGACATCATATGTGAAAGTAAATATGCCTAAACATTTCAATCAGCATTCACATTGCATTTTCAACGTTGCTATGAATTTTCAAAAAATTACACAGGAGAGTATTCCTCTGACATAACAATAAACCGGTAGGTAGGTGAAGAATCTGTATCGATCACAGTGATAGAAACGCATCGCTTCAATAGTTGTATATAACGGATAACAATGGACAATATCACGTATTATAAATGTATGAGACTTTTCTATTCTTTCTTTGTGGAAAAAAAAGCCAGAATGTATGCAGTATGAATTGCGATGATCTCAATTTTTTATGGAAAACTGGTGTAGGTACATGTATGTACAGGCAGATAAATATTTGAATATGTGAACCTTGCTATTTTGGATAGTATTTTGGTCTGGGAGAGCCGAGAGTCCCAAATTAATGCAACAAAAAGACAAAACGATGCTTTCATATGTACAGATTCTATTTAAATGCAAAAAAAACCCTCTCCATGTCTTGTCGAAAGACTTCATTTATAAATTTACATTTTTTCAGTCTTCCATTGACGTCACATTTTATTGACTGACTGATTGATTGATTGTATGTTGTTTAACATTTTTCACTCATAAAGAGATGTCACCGTATGCCGGTGAAGGGCTTCAAAGTTATATCTATACTTACGGCCGTTGAGCAAGGAGGATTGTTTGTCGTGCCATAACCAACAAAAAGACCTTCGTTTTTAAGATCATATCCTAAAAACTTGTGACTTTCACTTCTAATGCACGGCGCTTGGCGAAGGAACAATCACTACCTACATGTATGTTAACGTCTAAGGTTTAACGCGGCTCCGGCAATGAGAATCGAACCCGGTAACTCGCGATCAGAAAGCGAACGCCCTACCTCTGGGCCATTGTGACCGATGAAAATAAATTTGTAAACATGATTAAATTTTAGTGATTATCAATTCATGAGTGGAATGTGATCTGTTTTTATACGGGGCAAATATGAAAATAACAAGCCATTTCAAATATATGTACTTAATTATGAGTATGGTCTGATGTGATTTACCAATGTTTGCATTACATATAGTCTCAGAAATAATTGAGATAATACAGTGAATAATTCATTTTTTTTCCATTTATTTACAGAGCCCTTTAACAAATGCTTTTATACAATAACCGGAAGAAAAACATACAATGAAGCAAAGGTAATGCATTTTTATGTATGAGTCTGCTTTTAGAACGATTAACATATTTAAAATATTGGACTGGACAAATGGTATAGTTATGTGTAATGCTATACATGAAAATTGATGTAACTAAGTACTCGAAAACAAAACAAAACCAGGAAACAGCTTAAAGCTCATCTTTAAATGTAGATTTAGACCTAATACCCAAAAGAAAAAAAAATATGTCAAAGATTTGCCTGAATTTTGCTACTTCTACACTTCATTAAAAAAAATTGTGTAAAAGCCAACTCAACCGAAAACCGAATTAATTTACCATCGAAACTGTATCTCTACTTACAGCTTCGTGACGTCCTAACACGTCATCTTTTTGCCCTTTTCAAGTAAGACCGTCTTCTGCGTCTTCTGCCACAGGCCTTTGGATCGCTTAAATCCGACTTTAAAAATTAGGGTGTATAAAAAAGATAAAGGTATGGAACTCTTTAAATAGGGTACCCACATTCTCTAATAAAATACTTTTAAATAGAATGCTCTAAAGTTCTACATTACTACCAAAGTTCATTCCGAAATTCCATGTACTTCTTGAGGTATGGCGAAATCAATTCCAAAATTGACCTAATTTTTTTTTACTTGACATTAGATTGGGCCCTGGTTATTCACATGTATACAGACGGTGTTTGAACTGCAGCGAACAGCTGCATAGTATTTGCACGATCTTTCTACATTTTAAAGTTGATTTTTTTACTCCAGATCGTAAGATTAAGTCAGTAATAATTCCATTCGCGAAAAAAAAAAAATAAGAAAAGTTTGCTTCAACAACTTCACAGCCATGTTGTTTATAAACGTAAAAAAGAACTATGATTGAAGGAAATTTTCCCGGAATGTATAATATACCTTTTGATTTTTTAAAAATCATACCGCTAAAATGTTGGTGGTAACCTTCATGATTGAAGGAAATTTTCCTGGAATGTATAATATACCTTTTGATTTTTTTAAAAAAATCATACCGCTAAAATGTTGGTGGTAACTTAGTAAGACCATATGATCAAATCGGATAAAATTCTGTCCAGACTGAGTGCTAATAAACAAATATTTAGAGAGTATAAGAATAAATCCCGGAAGAATTCGTCGCGTCGTCCCCGCTTTACAATTAGTGTAACTATTCAGAGGCCCAAGCTAATGTCGAGTAAAAAATATAAGGTCGATTTTGGAATATGATATCAGCATATCTCGGGAAATATACGGAATTTCTTAAAAAACTTTAGTAGTATAGATTGTTTATATGTGAATAATTATGAATAGAAAGTAAAGTTTTAGATAATTTGATTTAAAAGTATTTTTTGGCGAATGTGGGTACCCTATGTAAGTAGTTCCATATCTTTATTTTTTTAACACGTAAAATTTTCAAAGCGATCTAAGTCCATGTGTCTTCTGCAATTGATTTCTGTTCAATATTGCTATGTATATAACATCTCACATCTCAATCATTTTGGCCTATGAAATGATGTAATCATACTCCATTGCCATTGTACACAAATTATAATTGAAGTGTATTGCGACTACATAATTATTCAAATTTTGACTTGCTCTGATAACCCATTTTAGTAGCATAAAATTTTGAACAATTTTGAAATATATCATTATATATAGAGATTGATTACTGTTCGTTATCTTTATATTTCATACACTAGACAGATTTGCTAATGCACCTCTTACGTGTAATATTCCGATCTGTATAAAGAATCTTATTAATCGACGGATTAAGTAAATTCAATGAGCCATTTAGCCAATACAGTCGAATTTTGGAGACTCGGAGTAAAAACAAGACCCTCAAATGGCCTTCTTTTCTACCAATCAATGTCTCGAATTGTGCTGATATGAAAAATTGTTGTTTACCAGTGGTAAGTAAGAATGCAAGAATAGTGGTGTCCATGTCTGTGAAATGGTGTAGAGCGAAATGGCAATCATATTAGAAGACGCCCAGTGCTTTGACATCCGTACCCGGTCCATCTCATTTCCAGCTGAACAAACATATGATACAATTTTGCAATAGTTATGTGGTGTCTATTGAATGTCGTAGCCAACTATAAAAACATTTCTATATTTGTTAAATAATTGGCGGCATTTTGCACATGCAGCTAGTAACCCCCCTCCCCCCCCCCCCCAAAAAAAAAAAAAAAAAATGTGCTTTAGACTTTTACAAACCTCGCCATGGAACATCCTGCAGAAAGCATACTGACAGTCCTACCATGAACTATGACCAAATACAGCAGGCATTTTTGTTTTCCCCCTGATTTTCATGAATGCAGACATAATTAAATCAAACACAAAGAAAAAAAATATTTGTCTAAAAGCTGGCACAAAGTTCAAGCATTTGTATGGGATGATGGTTACTCTCCAGTAAATATTGTATTCACTTACCACTTTGGGCTTTTAAATTATTCCAAACAATAATTACACACTGAGACATAAAATTCAGCATAAAAAATTTTTCAAAAGGTAAATGCATGTATTAGTTTTCTGTTGTGTTTCTTCAAATAAGTTTGACTTTTTGTTCAAATATTTTGTTTTTGAAATGTTGTTATTATTTGACGTTTTGATAAGTTATGATATGTCCCCGTATTTTTTTAATAGCCCTCATTTTTTGCCTTATTGTGCCATATACAATATTACATGTAGGTTAGTAACCAGATATGTGTTATTTTCAAATCAATAGAAATATGCCAACTGAAAATGCTCGATCTATGTAACTCAATTCCAATTAACGACATAAATTTTACTTATACGGGGGCTGTCTGGTAAAATCGTGGAGAAGTTTTCTAGATTGAAAATTAATCAATACTACGTTCTAAAATTTCACTCCTCTTTCGTACATTTTTATTCAATGAACCTAGCAAATATCAAATATATATATGTTCAAATAAACTATATATAGGATTTTATGTTATGTATGGAGTTGCCTTTCGGAGCACGAATTGAAACGTCCAAGTGCTACAACAATGTCACGTTAATGCACGTCTTTGCTAGAACGCTGGATAAAGCCCAACTTAAATTCATGAATATCACTGACGCACACACTTGAATTCCCCTCTATTCCGCCAAAAAAAAAAAAAGACGAGGGACCATGTTATCTTCTGAAGATTCATATAAGTAAGTTATAGACATTACCTTCACTACATGCAACTAAATATGCAATCTATCTTTGAGGGTCTGCAGCAATAGCATAGTTAATTATAGCCAGTGACTGTGCGTCCATATGTTTTGTTTTACCCGTGGGCTTGATGAAAAACATTCCGCTTAAGTATACGTAATGCTTCTTCCATTTGTATGCTTAAGATATATATATATATATATATATATATATATATATATATATATATATATATATATATATATATATATATATATATATATATATATATATAGTGATTTATTCATACTTTCAACATCTATAGTCTGTAAAAGAGTCATTACTGTAATTACATTAAATTGAACGTCGCCATTTTTCATGTGCTGTGTCTACCACTTTCCAATTTATGATACTGCTGAAAATTAAGGAAATAACTTGAAATTTCCAATAGATACTGGCTTAAAAATATAATTTTTACCTCTATCTTATCTGTATATCATCTTATTCGAAATTATGATCGCGTATTCTCCGATAAAACCCCGTGCGCCATACGACCATACTATGTGCATATTCCAGGATATTAATTGTTTTCGTCTATACAGCATTTTATTAAAAAATTAAGATGTACTCAAATATGATAAATTCATATTTGCCAAAAAATTTAGCTTAATTCGTTTTTTAAATAAAGACGTGTTGTATGATTTTTTGGACAACACCCGTACGTACATGTTTAGGACGCTCTTAGCATTCAAGAATAATTTCTTTTTTCATATATAACTCTACAAAAAATACTCTTGTTTAAACAAGAGGCCCATTGGCCATAAGGCTCACCTGAGTAACTTTGGCCTTGCTGTGTTTCATCTGATTATCCCCCTTGTAGTACCTATTGTGGCCCTGCCCTATCCCCAGGGGTCATGATTTGAATAATTTAGAATCTACACTACCCAGGATACTTCCACATAAGTTTCAGCTTTTCTGGCCCAGTGGTTCTTGAGAAGTAGATTTTTAAAGATTTTTTCTACATATTTCAATGTAAAAAATTGGATTCCCTACTGTGGTCCCGCCCTGCCCTGGGGGTCATGATTTGAACAATTTAGAATCTACACTACCCAAGGATGCTTCCACTTTAAGTTTCAGCTTTTCTGGCCCTGTGGTTCTTGAGAAGAAGATTTTTAAAGATTATTCCTATATATTTCAATGTAAAACATGGATTCCCTATTGTGGCTCCGCCCTGCCCCAGGGGTCATGATCTGTATAATTTAGAATCTACACAACCTCAGGATGCTTCCATATAAGTTTCAGCTTTCCTGTCCCAGTTGTTCTTGAGAAGTAGATTTTTAAAGATTTTTTTTTTTACATATTTCAATGTAAAATTTGGATTCCCTATTGTGGCCCCGCCCTACCCCCGGGGGTCATGTTATGAACAATTTATAATCTACGCTACCCCAGGATGTTTCCACATAAGTTTCAGCCTTTTCGGGCCCAGTGGTTCTTGAGAAGAAGATTTTATAATGACCCCTCCCTATTTTTGTTTTTTCTTGATTATCTCCCCTTGGATGGGGTCTTAGCCCTTCATTTTAACAATTTAAACTTTCCTTCACCCAAAGATCCTTTGTACTAAGTTTGGTTAAAATTGGCCCAATGGTTCTTCAGAAGAAGTTGAAAATGTGAAAAGTTTATAGACGGACGGACGGACGACGGACAACAGGTGATCAGAAAAGCTCACTTGAGCTTTCAGTTCAGGTGAGCTAAAAATGGAATAAGATACTTAACGAGAATTAATAGATCATATATATATATATATTCCGGAAGGAATATTCCCAAGCCTTAGATGTATAATTACATTTCAGCCAACATACGACCGAATGTCAGGTTGTATATGCTAACAAGTCATTATAATGACCATAGAATTTTCGAAATGCTGACTTTATATACAATTCTTAATTATACATCTATTTATTCTAATAAGTATATTAATTATCCTGTTAAATATTTTTTACCTTTTTTAGTCCGATATTTTTTAATTATCTTCCTGAGAGTCAATGGTTTAGATACGGTAGTCTAATACGTTTCTCTTACTGATTTCTGTTCTTCAATGCTACGACAGTCCTATAGAAAACCATACCAGCTCAATATTCAATCATACAAATCCAAAAGTATGACTGTAAACTAAATATCGGATTCTTACCGGAGATAATCAATAGAAGGCAGATAAGACAGAAAATAGACTTATTCAATGTTTAACGCATTAAATCCTACTTTACATTATCTTTTATGTAGGCATAAATATAAACAATGAAATATGAAGATAACGATCAGTATCCAATCTCGAAAGTCCAATGAAACGATACAAAGAACAAGTCTCAATAAGGCTCATCTGTGGTCCCCGGTTACTCGTCAAATTTCGAACATTCATTAACATTTTTGAAAATTAAATTTTATTATTAACTAATGTCTTTATTATTTGAATCATCATCTATAAATGTCAAACAATAGATATAGGCAGCATACGAAGCTGCGCGTTGAAGGTAGGGTCCTTTGATTTTCATGAATATCAAAAGAAATCAGCGACAGGTACACACTTCAAAGCTTTCATAAACACCGAGCACAGGTTTGTTCAGAGTCGACTTTGAAATATAATGTGTATATTATATGTGTAAAGGTTGAGTGAAAATATCTTTGTTGAACAACCTTGTGCTCTATGTTTTCTAATTAAAAGTATTGCGATTTTGAATCTCTTCGCTGACTTCATTTACATGCGATTGACCTCTTTATGACCTGTTTAGAATCATAACAAGCCACGTGGATTTGTATCGTTACGGGTAAATACCCCTAGTAAACGTGCTATTCTCAGTTGAAACGTACTCAGTTTTATATCGATCAGCATGGACTTGTTTGGTTCATCTTGTTATAGCTTTTATTGCCAAAGTTTTGTTAATAGAAAATTGTATTTGTAGTTGAATGTGAATCTTGAACATATTATTCGCCTTTGAAAAAAAGTATCATACCAAGATCTTCTTTTTATAGTATCTAATCTAAATGTCTCCGCCCATTTCCATGTAATACAGAAACCGTAGTCTGATAGGGGGAAAATGTTCCGGCATTTTTTTTTAGTGCGATAGGTGTTAAAAATAGGCTTGTGCTTTTGGATATGTTTGATTATTCATTATAAATACACAATGTTTTAATTAGAAATACTTCGTTATACACAATGAAAAACAAACAAAAAACCGTATGCTAATATTTAACCGCTAAACCAAGGGTGTAAAAAGGGACCACACTACTATACTTAAGTAGAATACTCCTTTGGAGCAGAGAAAACACGTACCTCAAAATTTAGAGGTGGAATCAAGTGCCATGGAGGAGTGAGCATTCCCTGCCGACCGGTCACAATGTCTTTATTTGCTTGTAAGTACGGGAATACTGTAAACCAACATTTATGCCATAAATATTCGGGAGTTTTGCGACCTATTTAAACTCGCGAATATAAATCGCCACGAAGCAATTATTTTGCTCTGTATTTGTATAGAATAATTTCGCGAGAAGCATTACTCTAAAAATAAATATAATCGCTTTTATTTTTATGGTACTGAAATCCATATAAAATCTTTTGATCAACCGTCCACTCGCATATTATTGTTCTCGCGATTTGACGTCAAAGAGCCATTTCGCTATATTAAGTTCTCGCGAAAAATAAGGAATATACAGTACATACATGTAACTTGCTTACGTGCAACTACAACGTTAAACCCTGTAATAACAAAGAAGGGAATTAAAAAAAAATAGTAATATTACTTTTTAGCTCACCTGAGCTGAAAGCTCAAATAAGCTTTTCTGACCACCTGTTGTCCGTCGTCCTTCCGTCCGTCTGTAAACTTTTCACATTTTCAACTTCTTCTCAAGAACCACTTGGCCAATTTTAACTAAACTTCGTACAAAGTATCCTTGGGTAAAGGGGAGTTTAAATTGTTAAAATAAAGGGCCAAATCCCCTTACAAGGGGAGATAATCAAGAAAAGACAAAAATAAGGTGGGGTCATCTTCTTCTCAAGAACCACTGGGCCAGAAAAGCTGAAACTTATGTGGAAGCATCCTGGGATAGTGTAGATTCTAAATTGTTCAAATCATGACCCCCGGGGGTAGGGCGGGGCCACAATAGGGAATCCAAGTTTTACATTGAATATAAAAGGAAAAATCTTTAAAAATCTTCTTCTCAAGAACCACTGAGCCAGAAAAGCTGAAACTTATGTGGAAGCATCCTGGGGTAGTGTAGATTCTAAATTGTTCAAATCATGACCCCCGGGGGTATGGCGGGGCCACAATAGGGAATACAAGTTTTACATTGAAATATAAAGGAAAAATCTTTAAAAATCTTCTTCTCAAGAACCACTGAGCCAGAAAAGCTGAAACTTATGTGGAAGCATCCTGGGGTAGTGTAGATTCTAAATTGTTCAAATCATGACCCCTGTGGATAGGGCGGGGCCACAATATGTTCTACAAGGGGGAAATCTTTAAAAATCTTCTTCTCAAGAACCACTGAGCCAGAAAAGCTGAAACTTATATGGAAGCATTCTGGGGTAGTGTAGATTCTAAATTGTTCAAAATCATGACCCCCGGGGGTAGGGCGGGGCCACAATAGGGAATACAAGTTTTACATTGAAATATATAGGAAAAATCTTTAAAAATCTTCTTCTCAAGAACCACTGAGCCAGAAAAGCTGAAACTTATGTGGAAGTATTCTCAAGTAGTGTACACTCTAAATTGTTCAAATCATGACCCCGGGGGTAGGGCGGGGCCACAATAGGGAATCCCAAGTTTTATATTGAAACATATATAGGAAAAATCTTTTAAAATCTTCTCAAGAACCACTGGACCAGAAAAACTGAAACTTATGTGGAAGCAAACTGGGGTAGTGTAGATTCTAAATTGTTCAAATCATGGCCCCCGGGGGTAGGGCGGGGCAACAATAAGTATTAGAAGGGAGGGGAGGAAGTCTGGTAATGAACAGCATGGCCAAAGTTACTCAGGTGAGCGATGTGGCCCATGGGCCTCTTGTTTATTTCTTAGAAACGGGAGATATTGTTGAATTCAAAGTATAGAGGTTCACCTTTAAACACGTTTATGTCAATTATATCAGATATTATATATATCCCCAGCTGTTTGTTTTTATTATTATCTTTGATCTTCATCTTTTGCTATATACATTTCCAACATTTTCTCAGACTGCTCTGAAAATACAATGTATATTCACTTTGTATTACACAAATTCCCGAACCGTTTTAAGTTATTTGTTATGAGTACTTCGAGATATGAAGAAAAGAAAACTTCTTTAGCATACGGTTAGAAAATGTAAATTTTAGAACCTGGGTAATATCAAAATTCTGGCTGTTGCAAGCAGAAAGGATTACAGAAAACTACAAATAAACAGTGTGCATCTGAAATAGGTTTGTCGAATATCTTTCTATTTTTTTGACATAACATGATATAATCATATGTATCATGATTTAGTGTATTATTTAAATATTTGATCATAATCACATCTTGGCGCCCAAAAATGCTGCAATTGAATTTATAAGGCAAAATTCAGTAAAAAAAAAAAAAAAACAAATCAAAAAAACAAAAAACAAAAACAAAACAAAAATGTAGATATTTTATATATGAATGACAAGGGAAGGAACGATGACATTAAAAGAACACGTTTAAGTAAGACATAAACCTACCTAATAAGATATACATATATACTTCAAACGGTTAATTCTAAATAAATGTTTATTGTATCATTAAGCTTAAGATGTAATCTTTATTTGATTAACCGATAATCAGGAACCCAAAATCTAGAGCAGAGAAAACATGCAAATTCATGTTCATTGTTTTATTAAAAAATCACTGAATATTATACATATCAAATTAACCTGAACAGAAGGCTTGTAAGGAAGACAAAGGGTATCTTCTTGAAGTTCAAGCAGAAGGAGAAGCACAATTCATCAGAGAAGAGGCAATAAATCTTAGAGGTACTTAACGAGGTTTCTAATAATGCACTTTGACATTAATGATGGAATAAACATCGATAGGTGAAATATCTTTTTGAGCATTTTGATATAGGTTTGTAAATATGATAGACATTTTTTTAACATTAATATAGTATTATGCTTTCAATCCTGATGTATAAAGTGAAGATAACGATCAGTGATCAATCTCACTAATCAAGTAAAAAAAAATCGTGAACAAGGCAAACAAACTGACCCCTGGAAACACCAGAGGTGGGATCAGGTGCCTCAGAGGAGTAAGCATCCCCTGTTCACCTGTCACACCCGCCGTGAGTCCTATATTTGATCAGGAGTACTCTGCAGTCAAATCAAGTATAAAGGATATCACACAATTGATTTGAAACATACCTTTCAGTAAACTGAATGGTTACTGAAAGGTCTAGAAAGGTGACTGAATCGTAGAGCTCTGCTATCTAGTCACTCTGTCATCCACTTACCTTTCAGCAACCTTTCAGTTACCTGAATGGCAGAATTTTATCCTGTGTACCACCCAACGGTAGACGGTATTTACAAAATGGTCATTACAACGACCATAGAATTTGAATTAAGCTGACAGGCTTGCTGAAATCCTTATAGCTTCAAATTATTTGTCAGTAGCTTGCCTTAGTTTATAAATTTATCGAATTAAGAGTATGGTAACCTAAATGTGTCTGGTCTTAAGCTTGCAGAAATGTTGTAAAAATTTTGACCCGATAACAAAAATTTCCATACCCCTAAAAATGAATACCCGGTACCCTTAAAAATAAAATAGCCATTATCACTGAAGTGCACTTCATCACAACACATTCTATTTAGAAAATAAAGAACAATTATAATAATCAACAAAAATACATATTATCATGTAGCTAGTACATTACAATAATTGTTGAACACATGTAAAAGAAAGTTAGCTTTCTTAAGAACAATAAAGACATAAATTTAAAACGTATAGATTTTTTGTTCGCCTATTTAAAAATTAAAATTAACAAAATACTTTTTTGAATATGCAGGTAAGTCCAAGTGCACAGATAAACCTGTACTGCCTGTCTGGCTTGGCATAGAGGGAAAAAAGGGTTACTTGCATTGGATAGAGAGTGGAGGAATCGTCACAGATAACATCACGTGGGAAAATATAAATAAAAATGATGATTTCTCTATAATTTTATTGAACGATAAAATGAAAGCAATAAAACCCGAAGATCAAAAGTGCTTCATTTGCGAGAAAGATATCTGCTAAAAATTAATTTTATCATGATGTATTTAATCTTACAAAACTAATGAATAATGGGATACATTTATAAAATTTTCAATCTTTGTCCGATATTAGTCAATGGTGCGAAAACAACTATCCTATAAAATTACTTCTGGCAAAATGCAAAAAAAATTGAGCTTGTAAAATCCAGGACTATGAATAATTTCATAGGCACTAGGTCCCTCCCCAGGGCCTTAGAATCCAATCTTTTTGCACGTGTATAAAAAGCAGTAGTTACCACAATTACGGAGTTTACGTTTATTGGGCACATAGTTCAAGCCCAATGAGGGGCTACAAATGTATGTTGGAAAGTTGAAAATACATTATTTTGAAAATCATCTATATTCAATGACACCCAGCGAGGAAATTAATTTATTAGCAGCAACTACCTTTCTACCAAAAAAAGTGTGATACTTGCTAAATTGGTTATATATTGAAATTGTAATTCACCTCAATGACATCTAGAAATCGAAATTTTTATCATAATATAATGATCTGTAGTCCTTCTCTAGAACTGTGAAATTCATTCCCTAGGGGGAAAGAATAATCTATTATTGAAATGATGTCCTACAGACCTGGTTTAACAATTAAATATTTCGTTCCGTATCTCGCCATTTTAGCAAAATAAAGAAGGGCACATCATTCACATTTATTTATGTACATGTACTTTGCAAAGTCGGAGAATTCCAAATGTCAACATGGTGCGTAAAGATTCAGTGAGAGAAAAAAACGTTGAGAAATTGTATATAATTATTTACTTTTTGTTTCTTCATATGGAGTTTTTGAAGGTAGAAGCACAGGTATACACAGGGTTAAAAATGCTTGATATAATTAATTTGGTGACTATTTTCAGTGTACATGTATGTCCTTTTTTGATATATATTCTCAAAATTCTTGCCAGAGTAGATCCTTTCCGATTTGCTACTAAGTAACTATGGAAGGCGTAATATAACATTGATGAGGGCGTGCCAAGAGACACAGTTATATCATTCTAACCGGTCCTCTGGGTCTAGGGTTCAGACGTTATAGAGGAGAGGAGCTAAGTTTGTCATATAATGAGATTTTTTGTACATTTTACAATTATGTAATTATCATCCTAAACTTTTTTTTTTATATCTGAATAGATTGTATATATTAAACTTATTCATATTTGCTTAAAACTTCATCCAAGATGGTTATTAATTGATAAACTGAGATTGTACTGGGAGAGATATTTCATTTTCCGGAGAGTTAATAATTTTTAGACATGGTACAAAAATTGTACTTGTATGGATATATAATTTAAGCATTAAGGCACTAAATTTGTCTTTAAAAAACCCTGGAAGATGGATGATTCTTTGATGTCAAAGCACTGTAGATAATTACAGTAGTTGAAGTTTGCAGAGTAAATGTTACGTTCAAATATAGAATTTTGCTGATTTGATGTGCATTTTTGGTTGAAAATTTTTTTTTTTTGATATATTGTTAATAAATATTATTCTTAATTTTTTTCATTATTACAATGATTACCTTAGAATAAAATTTTTGATGTAAAAATTTGTATGTGGGAAATATGAATGAAAATATATGTACATTGTATATACATTGATTTTATGCATCCTTATATCCCCTTATAGTTAATAATTTAACCGCATTTATTGTTTTGGAGATACATGCATTGGATTAACATATTACATTTTTACGGAATGTTGTCGTTATTGTAGTGGTAAGTTTTAATGAGGTTCCTTCTCCTTTTACATTTTAAAATTATTTCATTTTCGGAATTGTGAATAATTGTTTGTTTGTTTGTTTTTTTTTTTTTGTTTTTTTTTTTTTGCGATGTCACAGCAAGCATTTCTTGTATGAATTAAAGGTCCTGCTCCCTTTATATAGCCTTAACAATGTTGTGTATTCTTGAAAATAAAATCAAAATTTTCCGAGTTTTCTTTTTATTCAAGAAAAGAACGTGTTTTTAGAAATAAAAAAAATTGTGTATTTATTACATTTTCAATAGTGAAAACTTGTAATTTACTTTTTGAATAAAAGTGATACATGTATTTTTTCACAGTGTAAAAGGATATCAAAGTATTACATGTATTAAGTCACAGTATGAAAAACTATCAGAAGTGCGGCAAAATTTTCGATTTTCATTCCATTCACGAAGAATGCTGTAAAAATCACAGATACTTGTGGACAGCCCTAACAAAAAAATACTATAGTAAACTATAGTTAACTATAGTTAACTATAGTAAATCAAAGTGTCAAAGTTATCACAGTGACTATAGTAAATCAAAGTTTTCAAGGTGATCACTATAGTGTCATAGTGATCACTATAGTAAATCAAAGTTTTCAAAGTGATCACTATAGTGTCATAGTTATCACTAAAGTGAATCAAAGTTTTTAAAGTTATCACTATAGTAAATCAAAGTTTTCACCATAGTAAATCAAAGTTTTTATAGTGGTCACTATAGTAAATCAAAGTTTTCATAGTGATCACTATTATAGTAAATCAAAGTTTTCAAAGTGATCACTGTAGTAAATCAAAGTTTTCATAGTGATCACATTATAAGAGAGAAAGGTATGCCACTCCCGTTTGTTTACGTTCTACCCCCACTGGTCTTTCTGGGTTTAAAAACATGTATTTATTTTAACCTGAAATGTCGGTTCACATTGTCTCTACATATATTTCTGTCTTAGTTCATGCTATCGGATTGACTCTGCATCTCGTAAGAATCCCACAATTCTCCTTAAACATTGCAGTCAGTGCGTTGAAAAATTCTTAGGTAAACGCAACGGAAGGACACCAAGAATGTATCACTTATTAGGATAACGTCTGAGAGGGTTTTGGCCTGACGTAATAATCTCTCTTGGGTGTTATCATAATAGGTACATGTAATATACATGTATTCTCTATGCACTTCCGTTGCGTTTACCTAAGGATTTTTCAACGCACTGACTGCAATGCGGTTTAAGGAGAAATTGTGGGATTCTTACGAGATACAGAGTCAATCCGATAACATGAACTTAGACAAAAATATATGCAGAGACAGCGTTAACCGACATTTAAGGTTAAAATAAATTAATACATGTTTTAATACCCAGAAAGACCAGTGGGGGTATAACGTAAACAAACCGGAGTGGCATACTTTTCTCTCTTATAATGTATAATGACGCATTTTTTGTGTGGAACGATTATTTTGGGGTTTTCACGATTTTTTCCTATGGTACACATGATGAATAGGAGTGGGACGATCCACCGGTGCACCGATGCATCACAGTATTCACTTTGACGATCTACAGATCGATTCATCTAATTTAGTATCACGATACCTGACCGCACTTTTTTTTTAATTTCCAAAAATGTCCGGGTTTTAGAATCCGAAATTTTTAGTCCTTTAGTCTGTATCATCAAGACTTTTAAACAAACACAAATAAAGTACAAACGTCTTGCTGATACAGAATTCAAGATATAAGCGTCAAAATGGCGTCAGACACGCCGGATTATATTAAATCAACTAAAGATTTCTGATTAATTTTAATATAATTGACTGTAATTTGAGTCAAGAAACTTGAATTCACAGTTCATTTGTTGAATTAGTTTATTTTCATACACTGTTATGTTCCAAATTAAATGTTCTAAAAAAAAATTCTAGTTTTATTTGGTTTTAAATGTATCGTGATATGTATCGTATCGCACCTAAGGTATCATGATATGTATCGGATCGGCTAAGTTCAGTATCGTCCCAGCCCTAATGATGAATATGTGTAATAAATATAATTTGTGAAAAAAATGTCCAACAAACATCGGGGCTGAATGGGGGGGGGGGGTCCTCTCAACAAGTACCTGTGGTAAAAATACTCCATGGTCTGTCATAAGATAGAGAGAGTAAATAAACCATCCTGACAAAAAATTAACTGCCAAACTTTCTCCAAACATTTTGTTGAAAACCATTTTTACAATTTTATCGATCTCACTATCGCTATGCTTTGACGCCTCAACCGCTCAGTTCATAGCCACAGCCTATGATACTGTGTTTATGAAAGACATAGGCAAAGGGAAAATTAAAGAAAATGTAAAATAAAAATTATATATTTAAACAAAAAATTCAAATTTTGTAGTTAGATGTGAAATTTATTTCACTAGTGAGTCAGATTTGTGTCACAACTGTGACATTTGTTTTATATTTTCACTCGTGTTTCGCATTCGTGAAAATATAAAAAAAAAGTCTGTACCATTTGAGATAAATTCTCTATCAAAGTACAATTCATTGAATATCCTCTTTATAAAACATTGCCATGAAATCTCTGATCAAATATAAAAGAATAAATTATCAATGAAATTTAATATTATCACTGTTTGTTATCTTCACCCTTCTCAATATACAGAAGATCTTGTGATCATGAAAAAAAAACCCATCAGAATCATATAATTAAACACCGTTTGCGTTATTTAAGAGACAATGTGAAGCAAAAATGGGAAAATTGACAGAAGTAGAATTTTTGCATGACACGTGCATATTGTGTTCAATTCTTGAAAGTATTAGGTTTCAGAAAATTACAGATTTTTTAACCTAAAACATCTACTTTTATGGAGAAAAAAAATTTTGTCCGACCAAAGACGAAGATATTGGTTCACTTCTTCCTATTTATTGTACGCGTGCACAGAAAAGTTGTAGAGGTTACCTTGGTCTTAAGTCGCAAGAAATGAATGTCGGTAGACCGAGGATTTTGAGACATTCTTCAAAAAAGATTATCAGAACATATTCTTTGCCTTTGCTGGGGTTTGCATGCTCCAATTCAATGTTGTTTACAAGTTTTATGCTAAAAATGAAAGTCGCGTGACCTTGACAGTGACAACAACAACGGTACGGTAGATATATACGACTTCTGTTTTTCTGGCACTTATATTTTGCAGTCTTTCTCTTTACAGTGAGGATGAGTTTTTCAAATATAGTAATATTTTTTTTCATAAGCCTTTTGCTTTATGATACAACTATCGTAAAAGAAACACATTACTTTGACTCATTATGTAGCTTTTTTATGTGGCTTATAAATTATCTTAAGAAAAAAAAAATCTTAAGATTGTAGATAAACTTGGTGTTTAATATGTTGAATTGTGTTACGTATGGGATGATATCCCGAAAAATTACAAATATGCCGGCGTGCAATAACGAAGGCAACGCTGTAAACAAAACTAGAGTGTTCCAAAGAATGCATGTGTCACCTGCTTTGTGGTTTCATTAAAGATGTAAATGAATCTAAGAGTGGTCAGCTATTTACTTACTAGTAGCATGATAGATCATGCATTTACATGCAAAGAAAAAAAAAGCATCCACGGATAGTAAAAAGACTGTGCACAATAAAACATGACGATCAAATAAAATATGCTTCCCAACCCTCAAATGATATAAAATTGTTATTATTAGAAAAAAATATCATTTTCTTAAAACGTGTTTCCTACAATCCTCCAAAAGAGATTTCAGTCTGCTTTTACTGAAATGTATTTACTGCAATTGTCAGTCTACACGATCCATTGTGGAATACCAATCCCGATGCATTTTTATAGTATTTAAAGGTGCTTAGACACAGATTTGAAGTTAATATTTTCTCAAATTTTCTGTATAATATCACGACTTACATATTGCAATAGCAATTCACACGAAAATATAATTAAAACTTATTTTATCTGGAAATTATTGGAACTACGAATTCCTGGACGCGTTGATTAACACATCCTTGCACTTTCACAAATTTTATCTTTATCCTTAATATTTAAGAAAAGAAGCGATTTTCTTGTGTATTAATGAAAAACATTACATCTATAATCCAGAAAATTCAGAGTAGAAATGTGCGAAAGCAAACCCCCTCACTAATATCGTCAGTCCGTGCTCAGTGTTGTCTACAGAGTTTAACAAATTGAATACACCCGTGAAACGTAAACTGTTTTTGTAAACAGGGCACGAGCTCTGTTATTGTTAATGTTTACGATTCACCGAGTGTGTTCAATTGTTAAAGCCTGCACACACCACTGAGTACGGACTGACAATACTGTGAGTGGGTTTTGCTTTCGAACATTTCTACTCTGAATTTCCTGGATTATAGTCTTAATATTTTTCATTAATACACAACAAAATTGCCACTTCTCTTAAATATTAAGAATAAAATTAAAATTTGTGAAAGTGCAAGGATGTGTCAATCAAACGTGTCCAGAAATTTGAAGTTTTAGTAACTTCGAGATGAAATAAAATTTTTATTATATTTTAGTATGAAATGCTATAGCAACATATAAATAGAGGATATTCAATGTTTTGTAGTTGGATATGGAATTTATTTCACTCTTGAGACAGGATTTTTTTATATTTTCACTCGTGCTACGCACTAGTGAAAATATAAAAAAAATCCTGTCCCACTCGTGAAATAAATTCCGTATCCAACTACAAAACATTGAATTTTCTATTTATTACATTTTCTTTGAATTTCCCTTTGCCTCTGTCTTTTCTTAACACGATGCAATAGGCTGTGACGTCATAGTTGAGCAGTTGAGACATCATGGCTTAGCAGTCGTGAGATGAAAACATGGATTTTAGCAACAAATTTGGGAAGAAATTGGCAGTTTTAGTCCCTGTCAAGATGGTTTAGTTACTATCTCAATCTTATTACAGGCCAGAAATTATATTTTACTTACTTTGATATCCTTTCACACTGTGAGAGAATATCACTTTGGTATTCTTTCACACTGTGAGAGAATATCACTTTTATTCAATGAATAAATCACAGTATTTCACTGTTGAAAATGTAATAAGTCATGAAATTATACAGAAAATTTGAGAAAATATTAACTTCAAATCTGTGTCCAAGCACCTTTAAATATAAGTTTATGTGGTAACTGAATATCATACAGTTTCAAAGTAAGTATCATGAGCTCATATATAAACATGCATAAATCTTAATTATCAGAACCCTGTCTCTCTTTCAAAATTCAAAAGACATAAGTTAAATTAATATGTTCGGGGTATGTTTTTGCAAATTAAGCCAAAGGTCAAGATCGAATGGATTGTACATGTAACTGGTATTTATCACGTAAATCATATATACTGTTCCAATTTTGATACACCAAATGCGCATTTCGACAAATGATGTTTCTTCAGTGATGCTAAAGCCGAAACGTTGGAAATCCAAAATATTTAAATAAAAAAGACTTGGGAGAGCTGAAAAAAGGTGCCAAAGACTGGAGCCAAATACGTTGAAGGATCAGTGCTATGTGAGGGAGATAATCCTTAATTTTGAAATAAATTTCTAAATTTTACCACAGCAATTAAATATATATCCGTATTTTCAAGCTAGTACCGAAGTACTAGGTTACTTGGCTGTAGAGACCCTTGGGGACTAACAGTCCCTCAGCAGAGGCCTCGACCCAGGACTAATGTTTTATGACAAACAATACACATGCTAAATAGCATAGACTTGCTTCTTTGATGTCAAAGATTTCCTTTATATTGGCAAAATGAACTATTTTTAAAAGTTGGTCAAAGGTCAAGGTCAAGAGCACAAGGTCGTTGACCATGGTAATTTTCATAAGTCATAGTACCAAGCAATATATGTCCAAAATATCAAATCCATACCTCTTACAGTTCTTGAGAAATGATGTGTGACAGACAGACAGACAGACAAACGCCAGGTAAAGTGCTATCAAGCGCTCATTAATCAGATTTATGATTGGTCGTGGAAACTACTGCTAGGTTCATGTAAGATGTGTCTATTTCCACACAAAAATGAACTTAATAATTACATTTAGTCTTTCATTACATTATTACATTTACATTACAAATTACATTTTCTTTCTCGTCTCAAGTGAATATTTTATAGGATTCAATCATCCAATATAGCTTAAATTCAAGTGTTGGACGCAAAATTTGCATTGAGATTAGGACAACTCATACAAATTAAAATATCAAAGATGTGATCAGGTCTTGGGTATGTTTAAGGTATCGTTTAATTCATTTCTCGGAAACTTTAGACTTTTTTTTTTGGAAAGTTTAACTTTTATAAATTATCTAAGCCATCGAAAAAACAATTAACCATCTACAGTTTACCATTGTATGCACATGTCAGAACTCTAATGACAAGAAGTGCATGACCACGTCGTTATCACGTGACTGCTTTAAATTATATTATTTCAACAGAACAACAGTACCCAGTTTTTTTTCTTCATTTCTCTATGATAATAAATATTACTGGTAAACATATCTGATGCACATAATGTGCTGCTGGAATTCTATTGTCCTGTCAATTAAAAAACTATTCTGCATATAGGCAAAAAACTTACATGTACATATAATCCGATATTTGTCTTTAAACAGTTTTTGCCCCATAATTCTTGCAGTTCATTTCAAGTATAATAAAATTGGCACTTTCGATCTGTAGAAGCATAATGTTTCAATGTCTAGCGTATTTTTGTTCTATTGCATATTTGTTGTCACGAATGATAGAGCAAAGGCCGTGGATTAGTAAAGAATTGATTGTTTGCATAAAAAGATATGAAATTGGTGAAAATAAAGCAGCACACCTGGTTAACACACTTTAATTCCTTCTAAATCGCAAACATTATTCAAGGTTTTTGCTTCTTAACCCCCTTTACATATCTGTTTACATGCTAAGTTGACCAGATTCTCGTTATACTTCATGATCATTCCTCAAACATTTGATTAACATTGATGACGTCATCGATCTGAGTATTTAACAAAAGAAACAAATATGAATGGGGGTTCGTCATACAGGTTACTTTTTCACAATATGTGGAATGAATTACATGTATAATGCTTAAAATTTTGTTTGCAAGAAAAAGCAAAATGTTTGATAGAAAAGGGGTCTATCAATATCATTTAAAGAATAAAGAAGTGATATCTTGATTCACAAACCTGAGAGTTTCCTTGTGATATGGGTCGAATTAAATTCTTTGCAAGATGTAATTTAAGTTGAAAATAAGGTTGATGAGTTTTCAGAAAATTGTTATTAAGATAAACACACTCCGAACTTTACCGCCAAACAGAAAGTCTATTGCATAAATACAGAAAGTCACGACAATATTCACATGGATTTTCTTTGTTTCTTGTTTAACGTCCCTTTCGAGATTTTTTCAGTCATATGGAGAAGCCACCACATGCCGATGGAGAGCTGTATATTAAGAACTATACTCGGCACTTAGGGCCATTGAGCACTGCTACACGGAAACTCGATTTATACGGTCTCATCCGAAGGACCGGTCTCCGGGTCTCGCTGTGTGGTTCGATCCCCCGACGTAAGGATCAACTCCTTACTCCGAGACTCTAGAACGCTTTAACCACTGCGCAACGCGGGCGTCTGAATATTCTTTAAATAGAAAGGGCTAAATCTCTATTTTATATTTAAAAAAAAAATGAAATATACCACTTGAATAAATTTTATTTTCATATTTTGTTAATATGTGCCAGAAATTTGAAAAATCTTTATTTTTCTTTCAGAAAACTGTACACTTCTTTCCAAAATGCTCTACTTCATGCTTTCTTTTAGGAAAGTAAAAATAGTCAATTCTAAAAATATTCCATTCAAGCATATAAATCCAAGGGTTTCATAATGGCTGTATATTATGGTCATCTAGACGGTACAAAACAAACCTGGTTTGGATGAGAATTTTGAATGGAGTTGCAATGGAATTGCAGAATCAACAAGAAGACTGCAATGCTCTACGCAAAGGATCATTCTGCATAAGGTCGTTTTGAGGACTACAATGATTTCAAAACTTCATGTAGTTTTTTTTCTTTTAAAAACTACATGAACTATGAGACTGATGATCCAATTTAAAGATAAGTGTTGTTTGGTTAATGGTGCTATAGTATCTGTTATGATATAAGGTCACAAAGTAGTAAACTACTGATCCCGTTTAGCATTAGTGTAATGAAAAGAAAAAAAAAACTCATCGACAATAGGGTGGGAGTGTTAGGCAACTCCTACAATTGTCATAAGCACCTTTACCAAAACCAAAATTTGAATGTAACATTTCCTATTAACATTAAAAGTGACTACCAACTTATGAACTTGGTTAAAGAAGGTTATGGCATCTAAATAAAGACTTCTGGTTTCATCTTAAAGCTGAACGCGATTCGTAAAAGAAAGATAATTATCTTTGTCCGCCATATTAGTCTTCTCAATACTGACCTTTTCTATCCGCTATATAAGCCGCAGCTTTATTCACGATTCAATGTATTTTGCTTCACGGATTCTACCTGAGCAAAGGTCTCTTCAATGTCATTGTGATATACTTTGGCGAGACAAATCTGGCATTTGTATGCCTCTGTCACGTTAGGAAAAAGGTATAAAAAGATATCTGATATAACTGCACAGGTCAATGCATAAAAAAGTGAAATAAACACAAATGCACCTCAATTAAAAACAACGTGACATATACTTGTACAACGTGAGATATACTTGTACTACATGCAGCAGTGACCAGCTAAAAGCGATCAGGTGTAACGAATGCAAAGGGTTATAAACCTTACTCCTGATGTAGGAGATAGGAAAACTAATATAGCGTATGCCTATTTACAAGTTGTGTTCATGATCAACTTTAACGATAATGGCGGAAAAAGCTATTAACTCAAAATGAAGATAATTATCTCATATAGATTATTTCGTATCATAAACTTTAAGTTAGAGTACATCTTTTTGTTGATAAAGCGAGAATCAATATAAGCCATGTAATTTTTAATCGAAGAATGTTGACTTTTTTACTGGAAATACTAAAATTAAAGGACTAAAGACTTGGTGTAATGATATTACACATGATGACAGGCTTCATTGAACTTTCCACAAATGAAGAGAATCAATATTTTTTTATTCACTAGAAGGTGTGAATCTCTATAGTTTTATTTAGCTATGCTACTTCTTTGTATTTATTCTGTAGAAGTACTGTATTTTTGTTACAATAAATACTATAATTGATAGAAGCTATCATTGTTGAAGTAGAACGATACACTTGTTATTTGTGTTATTATCGTTTTTATACGTAACTGATAGATATGGAGTTACTGACATAAAAAGAAAATGTTTCACAATGGGATTTTACAGAAAGACTCTCATGTTTTCTCCGCACAGTGCATGAGCGATAGAGGGTCAAAATATTTTCTTTTACCTGGGTGTTGAGGTGACTCAAACTACATGTATCTGTATTCCAGTATACTACTTACAATACTATCTGTTCTCTTTTAGAAACTAATTGCCAAGGGGAGGGGAGGGAGTCCTGAAGGGCACCTGTGAATGATAACTGATTGTTGCTTCATGCCATTTAATTTTGTTTACTAGATATAAAGAGCTTTAGATGAATCGACACAATTTTGATTTGTGCAACGCTTACCGTGGCAAAAAAACCCTTTCGTTTAAGGCGTTTACTTGCAATGCGAGCGCTAAGCAAAGGAACAGTCCTACCCACGTTTAACGCCTTAGTTTTGACAGGGCACCGGGAAGAAAAATTGTAAACTCATGCGTTGAGATGACGCAGTAAACACGCAACCACTAGTCTACAGCGACTGGTAGGGTCGATGAATACCTTCAATATTACAGAAATCTGTAAGATTGTTAATCTGGATTTGCTTAAACTATTTATATGAGTAGTGTTTTTACATGACAGAGTGAAGATAATGAACAGTGATCAATCTCATAAAAATCTACAAACAATACAAATTTGTGAACAGGGCATAAAACACGGACCCCAGGAAATTCCAGACATGGGATCAGATGCCGAGGAGGAGTAAGCACCCCCTGTTGACCGGTCACACCCGCCGTGAGCCCTTTGTATAAATCAAGAAGACGGAACATTCCGTAATCAAATTCAGTAATAAAAACAAAGGCCAAACAATTGGTATGAAACACGTCAGCCAACATACGGCCCAATGACAGGTTATATTTGCTAACAAGGTCATTAAAATTTACGAAATGCTGACTTTAAACGAAGTTGCTGAAATCCCCGTAACATCAACTTATCTGTACGTAGCCTGCCTCGGTTTGAAAAATTGATCGTACTCGGAGTATGCTCGTGAGTATCGAATAAGTTGGGAGATGTAAACACAATATTTGAGATATATGACATATGTGTACAACAGTTAAGATAGCATTCTTAATTGATTAAAAATATATTAATATACAAACTTAAATAATGACGTCGTTGTTCTTTACTACTCAAAGAAATCAATAACTATAAAAAAAGCTTTGGAGCAAACTCATATTTTCAGAATCAAACTATAAGGAAGCTTGCGCTGGGCCATGCATTTGTATGCATTTTTGCGTGTTTCAGCTCAAAACCCTACAAATTAAATGTAAATTTATTAGAAAAACACTTTGATTACTTATATCTAATTAATATTAAGGTAGAACCCATATAGGAAAAGTCTTTGTCAAAGAGTTTTCAAACTTTTCAAAATGAGTAATTAGCACTTGCTTATTAATCAGTTAAAAATACATGGCATGTTTCCTTGTTATTAAATGTAGTGCAGCCGGCGCAATTTAGAATGATTATTATACACTGCAACTATAATATTCAGCCATTTTTAGGGGTAGATGGTCATAAGGAGAATATAGAAATCACAAAAATGCTTCTTCAAACACCTTTGTTTATAGACTTTATTAACTAAAGAATAGTTACAAATATTATTTAATATTAAATTCGTTTTTCTTCAATTGATATTAAAGACTAAATCCACATTTCAATAAATACACACAAATGCGCTCAATATTTTTCAAAGGATTTTTTAGTCCATCCTAAATTTGTAAATATTTACCAAAAGTCTTTGTGACAGTGTTTTCAATCCTTAATATGATGAAGAGTATACCCAAATGATTATGAAAAATGATTAAAATATATACCTTTCCCCGCAAACTAATGAGAGAGATGGGTTTTTTTTTTATCAATACTCGTCTTGTTGCCCTTTTTGCACTTACACAGGATTTCGTGATTACTAGTAAATGAGTGTTTTGGTGTTACTTTCAGATTTAAAATATGAATATTTATCAAAAAATGAAATCTCTATTTAAAAAAATTAGTATTTTATCGAAATGTTATTATTATACACAAACCACTAAAAATCCAAATGGATAATTAAGAAATAATTATGAAAATGAATACATTTCATTTCATAATAGACAATACAAACATTAAACACAAACTTTAATATATTTAAGACTCAGACGATATATCATCAGGATATTGTACTGAAGATTTCTTAGCAACTTTGCATTTCTTCAAAATAGTTGCATGTCATTAACTTATCACAGTTGAGTATTTTCATTAGCTGAGACAGTCTTGCATTCATTCACTTAACTATGACGTCATACGATGTAGGTTCTACGTTAATATTAATATATTTGTTAGGAATCCATAAACGGATGTAAACATATCATACGGATATTATTAAATTTGTGCATTATCGGTCACGTTAGCCTAGTGGTAGGGCGTTCGCTTCATGATCGGGAGTCCCAGGTTCGATTCTCGTTCCCCCTCGCCGCGTCAAACCTAAGACGTACGAGGGTTGTCCGGTAAAATCGTGGACAGTGCGGTTTTATCGAAAAATAATGGGCGCACTAAGCTGCAATTTTCAGCAAATGTTTATGTATCATATTTTAGTACATCTGAATTTTTTTTATGAAATGTAGACAAAAATAAAAATTTTATTATACTTGAAAGTGTACAGGGTACGGTCCTACGGCACACGATCAAAAAATGCAGGTTTCATTAGAGAATACGCGAGTAGTATTTCGAAATAAAAGTATTATATAGATATGGTTAAGGTAAAAATTATCATATTTTATATCAATTATCTATTATGTCGTCATTTGGAAAATTTCAAGGCATTTGCTTAATTTTTGGCAGTTTCCCGAGCATTTGAAATGGGAAAGTAGTCAACACACAAAAAATGGCGACGTTTTATGACGTTACGGCGCACCGGAGAGCAATTCAGTTTTAAATGTAGTAAAGACGCCTTAAGAGACTTTAAATTACTACAGAACAAAAAAAATAAAAATATCTCTTAATCTTTAGAATACAAGTGAAATGGGAGTTTCCTAAGCGGAAGCTTTTAGATCGAGTCGCAGGGTAGAATAAAACATACGGACAAACAGCTACTGGCAATAACGAAAGACGCTGTCACTGTAGATAGTCGATATAAGATTGCCCATTTCCTTGAATGATAGCGAGAGTACTGTCCAAAACTTACCAATAAATCTTCAGAAGGTCCAATGTGTTTGCGAGATTGGTTACTTAACTGTTTATGGAGGAATAAAGGGAAACTTGAGCATGAAATATATGGAGATAACGAACAGTATTTAAGCTCAAAAGTCCATTAAACATTACAAAATAGGTGCAGAGCAAACACGGACCTCCAAAACATCAGAGGTGGGATCAGGTGCCATGTGCATCAATGAAATTTCCGAATTTAAGTGGGGCTTATCCAACATTTGTTTTTAGCAAAGAAGATTTTTCATTCTGATTTAGACTCTCTGACGTCATCATCCGTGCACCTAAAGGCAATACCACAATTTAGACAAAAATCCAATTGAAATTTGTTAGGTATATTGATGAAAAATAGATTAAGAGTATTGAAAATTTTTGAACGCAGTGATGATTATTTTTCATTGTAGATGACTTGTCCACGATTTTACCGGACAACCCTCGTATATATAGGTAGTGACTGTTCTTCCGCCAAGCACACGGCACTAAAAGTGAAAATCACAGTTCTTTCGGATGAGACAGTAAAAACCGAAGCCCCGTGTCACGGTAGGCGTTGGAACGATAAAAATCCATCAATGCTCAGTGAGCCTGAGCGCCAAGCATAGTTCTAAATTTGAAGCCTTTCACCGGTATATGGTGACGTCTCTATATGAGTGAAAAAATTCACAAATGGGACGTAAAACAACATACAACCAATGAATCAATCAGTTAACATGAGTGTGAAGAAATTCTGATTAATCACTTTTGAAATGGTCAAAAATTAAGATGTTTCAAAGGACCAGATAGGCTAAGACCCCTTTTTGGCCCCTGGTTTGGGGTGTCTTTTAGAATGATGCAACAGTTTATCAATAAAAATCTGTTAACACCCATTCCACAAAATGAGTATTGGTTCCAAGTTATGGGATATACAGAGGTCACAGGAAGGTCAGAAAATATGTCAATGTAGGAATTTTCCCATTTTTATGCAAATTGTCATAAATTTCACAGCACATTTTGTTTCAGAAAACATAGAGCACAAGCTTGCCTATCTACCAAATTTATATATTTCATGCACTAGGATCAGATACATCTTGTGTATAAAAATCTCATATAGGTAAGCTTGTGCTCTATGTTTCCCGAAGTGAAAAGTATCTCAAATTTGACAAAATTCCACCAGAACTGAGGAAATTCGGAAAAATGTCCTACTTCTGCTCCTTCTAGTGGCCTCCATGTAAGCTTTGAATCAAAATTAGTGCTAGTTTTAAAACAAGCATCATTTTAAGGTCTTAATTACAAACTATAACAATTTTAACTATGTTCTGATTTTAACATCAAATAAGGGGCCAGATTCGACCATTACCATACCTTGTCCTTTGTGCTTATATTGTATATGTATTGAAGAAAATGATAATGCCGAAGAAAAATTATTAAATTTCATACAGGTATGGTTTTAATGCTACAGTATATATGCTGTGGCCTTCAACTCAAAATCTAAATACATCGAAGACGTTTCATCAATGAAATGTGAAGAAAATACCCAGTAATCATGTAATCAGTAATTAGTAACAGTTAACAATATTCATTTTCATTCCTACATTGATTCGATTTATCCCATCGAACTCGAAATAAAACACACAACAGAGTCCGACATACCTGTTTCATATTTGGATGAATTATTAGAAAAAGAGATAGCTGGCAAACTTACAACTAAACTTTATTGATAAACGTGATGACTTTACCTTTTTTTATCATTAACTTCCCTAATTTATGTAGCAAAATACTGTTATCACCTGCATATAGGGTTAATGTCTCGAGTTGATCAAGAACACGTTCTTAGTTTGATTATTTTTTAAAAAGGCAGGTTATTAAGTTGATGATACCAGGATATAAAGAACTTCATTTGAAGTAGACATTTCTCAAATCCTAGGGTCGATACAATGACCTTGTTTGAAACTTAAACCTATTATAAAGCCGAGTGTTGACTGACGTCTTTCATACGAATTGTTAGGCCATTATTTTCATACTGAACTGTGTACAGATTTTCCGTTTAACCAATCATGACAAAGAGAACTCGGCGGGTTTGACAGGTCGACAGGGAATGCTCATTCCTCTATTGCACCTGATGCCACTTCTTCTGTTACAGGTCTGTGTTTGCTCTGCTCATAATTTGTATTTTTATATTGAACTTTTAACAGGATTACTGTTCGGTCGTTAACTTCACATTTCTTTATAGAATTCTCCGGCGGATCGAGTCATAAGCATTCGGGAGCAGCTGTTGAACCTCTTTGTTTACCGAAGGATCCAGAATGGGATGTCTACAATGATGGAAATGACGGAGCTAAAGCGCCGAGTACGAAACAAAATATAACCCGAAATACCTTTCTTCATTTCATAACCATGACGTACCCTGTGCTGTGTGCATTGTACAAAATATATCCATCGTTAAAATGTTTCCAGGTGAGAAAATGAAAGAAAACTTTAATCTTTACATATATTACAATTGTAGAAACAAAAGGATATAATACATATTATTGTCAATATTGTCACAAAGCATGCGTTTAAATTTATCTCGATAATAGCTATTCATATTAGAGAGAAATAGAGAGAAAAAGAGAGAGAGACTCACAGAATCTGCCACTATTTTGAGGAATGCATCCAGAATTTCATGTTTAAGTTTTCTATGATTTTTATGAAATTATAAGCTTAGGCTTAACATTTTATCATGGTGAAAATTGAATTCAATAATACTTGGTTGTTTCAAAATTCAACTTTTTCAACTTTACTCGATATAATCTTGAAATATTCCCATTATGCATCTGCTTAATTTAAGGAAATACTACATTTTTAATGATCAGATATCTTACCCCATCAGAAAGTCAATCATGTAAGAAATCAACACTTTCCCGTTCAAATTAATTCCACATATCTATACTGTTACTATATATTGTACAGTTTTTTAGAATGTTTTTAACCTTTCAAAGTATTTAATTGCAAACTCCCCCCAACATTGTGAAACTTTTTTGTCTTTATTTTGGCAAACGCAATAAAATTCAATTTTTTTAAAAGCTATAGAAAAACCTGTTACAAAGGTTGGAACCTTGAATACCGGGGCTATTTGATGGCTGGACATCATGATCATCATGCTGGTACAACATACACGTGTGTAGATGAGAGTCCAGACACCTTGCACGGAGGTCATGCTGATAAAGATGGCCACCTATTCTATTTTGTTGAATCTTACTGTGGTTCATTGAAATGTCCACCATATGTTTAGGGCAGAGAACTAGTTTGTGTTGTCTGTTCTAGAAAGTGAGAAATAAACATAATTATATTGCTATAGAGCACTTCCTTGATTTAGAACGTTGACAATATTTACTAAAATTTTTGTCAATGATCTTTTTTCTTAATTTTGAATGGAACATATGCTTTAAAACGTTTTAATTGAAATTGGATATTATCTAACGTATATTAAATTTGATTCCAAGCAACCCATCAGAGTGATAGATAAGAAATACTTAATTAGATTAATAATTAGTCGCAAGATTAATTTAACACACTAAGTATATTGGTATTGTTGAAAGTATTTCAGATCAAAATTACTATTTCATATAAACAGTTTATTAAACTCTACATTCATATACTAAAGAAAAAAAGGAACAACTTGTTAAAAATGCTCAAAATCAAATTACAAATACAAAATTGGAACCACGACCCCCCTTGAAGCAACGGATGTAGAATACAAAGGCATGGCGGAATAAAATCCTTCATCAAATTGTTTCATTCGCCAAGCGTCTGGTTTTGGTCAGAAATTCCGTTAACAAATAGAATACGAGCAATTCTAGAATCGACTTACAATATTTTAAAAGCTTAAGTCAACATTCAACCAAGCGACAAGTTGTTTTTTCAAACTATCTAGGCCAAAAGGACCACAAAGTTGGCTGAATGCTCTATGTAAACGAGATCATTCGCATCTGCCTGTAACACCAAGTTCTTGTTACAAACATGCCTTGATCATGTACAATAATTATCATTAAAGATAATCTTTATTTCTATAAAAATCGACATTAAGCAAACGGCATATATTTTAGTGAGAAGAATCACTGTAGGAAAGCCGATGACCGTAATATAGTTTACGGTCATCAAAACATGTCGGCCGAGCTGATCGGTAAGAGTTTTTCATTCAAGATATCAAAAATTTGTTAGTATATCTGTGTAAATTCCGCTGAAAATTTAATGTACGCTAATGAAAACTTGCTATTGGTTATTATAGCTTACTTGAACTCAAGAAAATAAAGCTGTAGCACGACCTCAAAGTTTTTGAGAATGATGACCGTAACAAAATATTAAGATGACCGTAATCGAGGTTTATTCGGTGAAGTGGGAGGACCGTAAATTTATGATGACCGTAATATCAAACAGAAAGCGTCAAAATAAAAATTTGAAGTGTACACGTGCCAAATTTTTACGATCGGCAACGATTCTGTGTGCGATCATACAACTAAGAAAATATGATAAACATGCGATCGTGCTTAAATACCCTTAACTGTTTAATGAAATATAGTAAGAGATTACCGATTTACATGGGCTGAAACAGAATAGGACACCGAACATTTGATTTTTAAGAGGGGGGGGGGACAAATTTTCTAATCTTCTGCTTGGATAATATCCACATTTCAAGACAGCAAAATCAAAAATTCAGAACTCTTGCTTTTAAGTCTATTGGCACTCGATTAAAATAAATCAAATACTAACAAAAAGTATTGGAAGGACCGAATTTTAGGATTATAAGAAAACAGGTTTTATTGTCTATGGAATGGCTGCTCAATCACAGGAGTTGGCATACCTATAAATTTTACCGAAATTTTCAGTAAATGAAAAAAAATTAATACACTATACTATAAAAATAACAATTACAGGAGTTGGGATACCTATCAATTAAACTAAAATTACAAGTGTTATCATTTTCTGAAAATTTTTATTATTATAGTATATATATTTTTTATTTACGGGATACGGAAAATTTCGGGGAAATGATAGGTATGTGTCCTTTTTGACATATTTTATTGCTTTCTTACAAAAGTCATCATGTTACAAATTTTATTTAAGAGATAAAATATGTCAGAAAGGCCATATTCCAACTCCTGTGGTTCAATTAATGATAGCTTACTCTATGAAACTCAATTCAATTCAAATCTTTATTGCCTCTGAGTTGTACAACTCATCGGGATGTCACAAAATGTGACCGGGGGGGGGGGGGGGGGGGTTAGTGAGGCTGCTTCCTTCCACTTTTTTTAAACATAACTTTTTACTGTAACAGTTGAAATGTTCAATGAAAGCTAGGTTGTTCCCCCCTTTTTTTCTGCAGTATAGTTAAAATGTGATACTTTGGTACTTTGTGAATAAAATTTGATTGTGAAAGAAGTTGAAACCAACCAGCCCCCCCCCCCCCCAAACACATTCAATATAGGATTGTTCGAATTTGGACAATTTTCCTTTTTTATTTTGCTTCTCAAACTTTCTAAGGTAATTTTACATTTTACCCCCCCCCCCCTTTTAAAAAAAACCGATACTACGTGCCTGCAAATAAATTCTATTCTGTTGAAATATATTACATAAGATATTATAACTGCTATAATTTTTAGGTAAAATTTTGCGAGCCCTCCAATTCGTTTTCCGTAGTATCTCCTTGATTTACATAGTTAAGTTTAATTTCTGATATTTATGTAGGTCAATTTTAATGGTTAAAAACGATATATCACAATGACCGATTGCCTTATTTGAATTTAATATATACATCGAAATAACACTTCCTAAACAGAATTAACTGATTTGTGCTATATTTTTTTTTTCATGCGTTTAATTTACGATCGCTTTTTCGCAGTTATACGATCGCTTAATAAACGATATACATGTCGTTGACGATCGCCTCGCAGTTGTCAAAATTTCCAATTAAAAGTTGTTTTGATGCCAGTGTATACAGTTTTAATTTTAAAATGTTTAGTTCATACCTCTAAGAATGACCTTAAATGTTGATATATAGATGATAACAATCTAAACTATCTCAAATCATGGAAATTCGATGTTGGGAGCATTGTCGATTTGATCCGTAACATTTGCACAGAAATTATTTTACAAATTTACTAGCATTATTTACAGCTGGTTATACTCCAGCACATACAAAACTGCTTTAACTTACTCCCTACGATACTTTCTTCTTCAATGATTTTATCAGTGTTGCCGATCGCATCAGAGTTGTTTACAGGGGTTTTATAGAACATGTAGAATTGATGTTAAATAAAATATAAAACATCTAACATGAGTTTGTACAAAGATTACGGTCATCTATAAAACTGTTTTACGGTCATCATCTTCTCGCTGGAATGTGTTTGTTACGGTCATCATACTGCAAAATTTCGAATGCCTTTTATCATTTCATTTTCTTTTGTTTGGGTAAACAACAACTACCGGTGTGGAGATAACATCGAAGTTCGTTTAACCATTACCTTAAATTATTCAGTTTTATTGAATAATCTTTATAATCGCCGTCGGAAATTTTTAACCGTTCATCTCAGCCGACATGTTTTGATGACCGTAAACTATATTACGGTCATCGGCTTTCCTACAGTGAAGAATGTTTCATAAGCAAATTCAGAAAACCCAAAGAAATTGGTTTCAGCATTGGTAAAATAATAATTATGCAGAGGACAAGAAAATAAAAACTTTACAAAAAAAAAAAAAAAAAAAAAAAAAAAAAAAAAAAAAAAAACTTGTAATTTCAAGCAATAATGAGAAGAAGTACGTCCTTCAAACTTTTGAATCGGGATTTATTCCAAAACTCTCAATATATATCAGTACGCATGAATTCGAAGAAAATAATATTACATAAAGATACTCTTTACTTTTTTTGATAAACTTTTCCTTTTACTTTTTTTTTCTTTTACATATTGATATGATCATAACACATGATTTAATTAAGGTAAAACATGAGTTAAATTGCTACTAGTCAATATCTATGTATTCCTGTCACAAATGCCCCAGTGGAAAATATCCTCATTGTGGCTGGAAAATCTTAAACCCCGATTGATGTAGGTTAGGGGACACAATATTTAAGAATTTCATTAACATTTGAACAATGTTAATATAAAAAAGAAAAAGGTAACTGAATCTGATATGAATATAAAGGAACGTTCATGACTTTTTAAAGAAGTTTCTAAATGTAAGGAGATGGGTGAAGTAGACGTGCAGAATGCCTGTAGCTTCAGATATGTAAAAATCATATTCAATTTGTGAATTTAGTATTTAGAGTAAAGTTCTCATTATTGAAATTTATGAAATTATGATAAACAAAACTTTTCTGAGGAAAATTTTATCGGCAAAAATTATTCTGTTATTAAAAAATCATATGGTATTCGTGGGGTTCGAACCCTAGCAATAAAAATCCTGAGTATTACTTTCGTTTGAGACTAACTCTCTAACCACTACGCTACACAGCTCCTGATGAATGGTGGGATTTAAAACATGTTTGTGACATGACCTTTGACTAAATGGACTTTAAGTATTTTTCGGAAAGATGCGAATATTGTGTCATGAAAGTGTAATTTTAAGATATAGTGCGTTTTTGCTCCATGTTTCTGTTAATCAAAAAATGTATATTTTTACGCAAACATTAAGGATACATTTTCATAAATACATGTATGGAGTGAAGACCCACTCATATCGAAAAATCGTGTTATAATATGAAAAAATGATCCTTTTTTCCCTCTACAGTGTGTGTATGCCATTTCGTTGGCAAATAATTTCTCTCTTATGAGATTTTTGCAAATTGCGGAGATTTTACATAAAGTATACTTTAATGTTAGATGAAATATCAAAGAAAATTTGTTATATTGAGATTTCATTTTTCACCTTCATATTCTTCGCACTATAGGCACTTCGTTCGCCTTTGTTCGCTCATCTTCAAATTTGTAATTTAATTAATTACATTTGCAAAGTAATTGTAATTTAATTAATTACATTTCAAAATCTTTGTAATGGTAATGGTAATTTAATTCATTTGATGGTTTTGGGCATGTAATTGTAATTTAATTAATTAGTTTCTTATGTAATTGAGCCCATCCCTGGAGGAAAAACTGTAAACCTATAGGGTTTTCTCATTGGCTTACAAAACTGCCAAACTTAAAAAGTCTATTTCGTGAAAGGCGGGGGAGAGAACGGTGTTGTAGTACCACCTGAAAAGGACATATTGTTCATTTTCTGGACAGTTGAGGATATATTTATTTTCAACATTTTCAAGGACAAATTATTTATTGCCAAAATCTGCCAGCTGCCCCCTACCCCTTAACACCGGTTATTCATGTAAATTTCTACAAAACGTTTGCAATTTTTTGTTAATTTGTTATACATACACATGGTGAATATTAGGGGTACTGCACCATTTTGTGATAAAATTCATCATTTTCAAAAGCTCATGCTATATAATTCTGTTCACTAATAGCCTTAAATTAGTCTACCAAATGCATTTGAAGAAATGATTAATGTCTGAATTATTCATTGAGATGAACATTATCTGGATGGCTGAATTAGAATAATAGAATAAATGTGTAGGAAACCTATATTGGTATTCGGCATGTACCATGATAAACTAAATGTCAGCAATCGCCTTTACTTCGGGGGTCTTGTTAGGATCATGTCATATCTCATGTTTAAAATTTACATTATCATATCTGATGTATTATAAACACAGAATATTTTTCATGACCAGAAGCAGACAATGTAGTTAGTAAAAGAGATGGTGGTGGTGGTGGTTGTGGGGGGAGGGGGTTATAATTTTTTTTTTTCAAATGACGGTTATGTTCTTCCTACTGAATCTGAAAATGTATATAAAAAATGCTTAAATAGTTAATAAACAAGAATTCTTTCATACCTTCTAATCCATAGTTTTATAAATGTACCTCGGGGGTTGGTATGTAAATTTAGGGGGGGGGGGGTTAAGAATGAAACAAGTATAAGAGTTTATTGTATTAAATCAGTCAGTTTGTCAAGTTTTTCATTAAGACAAGTTCTTATTCTGTATTAAGTTAGCCAAAAAGACACAAGAAAATAATCAAAATTACGGAATCGATTGTCGATGTAAGTATATTTATAAAGGCTAACAATCAAATACCAAAAATAATCTTAGAACGAGTTGTCGAAAATTGACTGCCGAAATCAGCTGGATGTCAGAGAAATGTCAATAAACGCGGTAATACGGCGGAATGCTGCTGGATTGTCACTTGCATTATTTTATTTCAATAAATTACAGTACCCGATGCTGATGAACAGTCCCCCTGATAACGAGAAACCCTTAAAGTAAGCCGGTAATAGGTCCCAGTCGAATGTCAACATGGCGGGTAGTTGCGGGCCTTGTTGATTTTATAGTATAGAGGGGTAGACCTAAGTATAGACTTACCATTTCGTCATCTACAAACTTACATGGGGAGTGCCTATGCCTTAAGGTATTGATCAACAACCGTTGTTTTCAAAAGAAATGACCTCAATACTGTGGAGATAATATTCAGAGGATGTAAATATTCTTTAATAAACGTAAAGTAATGATACATTCACAATGCATATTTCATTACTTTGCAATGAATAAATGTGTTATCTGTGTTTTCATAATAAAAACATTTTAAGGAGGTTGGCTCCTGCCATCAAAAGTAATGAGAATTTTTTAACAAGTCTATTTTTAGAATTTATACACATAGCTTAATTAAAAATCAAAACAATAAATGGGGGTCAATGCGCTTCTTTTGGCGCTACAGAGCATTTAGTTTGACCTTTTTGCACTGTAAATACGTCTTACACATAAATCATTTTTTAAAGTTTTTCTTCCAATATTTTTTATTCAAATAAATCATGGGAACAAACACAGTCTTATGTCATCTTGAATAGACACATTAAAATTTGTGACAACGAAAAAAAAAAATTCAAATAACTCCGCATGTTCAATTATTTGACCTTTTTGCACTCAAAAATTTCATTTTTCTGGCATTCAAAATTTAACAAGCAAAAATATCATTTGAAAGTAATGACATTTTACTGAATTTAAGAAGAATGGTTAAAAGTATCTTATATATTCAGAAAAGGAAATAAAAAGTGAGGGTCTGTGATGTTAATTTTTAGATATTACTTAAATAGTGCTAATTTTAAGCTTAAAATAGGGATATTTTTTCCCTGACTTTAACAATATATTTGCTATAATAATCAAATATGATGATAGAATTCATGACAGTTTATTTAATATATAATTTAGGACCAGTATAAAACAGTTCACTGCACAAAATAACTCTGTGTGCAGACTGCATGGAAAAATAGAAATTCAAACTTAACACACTTTAAATACTTCGAAAGAGAAAAAATGATCATTTTCTTCTAAAAAACCTTCCACCACAAAATATAGTTCCTCACTTAATGCTTTTGGTAGGGAATTTAATCATGGAGTTTTAACTGAATATAGTTTAATTGGCATTGTAGAGTCCAAAATTATTGTAAGAATTAAAACTTTAAGCAGAATTTTTGAAATATAGGTTAAGATATGAATCTGCTCAAAAGCTCAGGAGCGAACCTCGTTAAGTTATATTTAAAGTACGAGTTTCCTATTGCATCGGAGGTACAGGGCGGGGCTTAAGGCGAGAGCGATTATAATAGCTCGAGCCAGGCCCCGCCCTGTATCTCCGATACAGTAGGAAACGAGTATTCTGAATGATTTGTGACATGACCTTTCTTATGACCTCACTAATTCACATGTGTATCTAGGTACATTTCTCTCAACCAATCAGGTGATTTTGCAGAGAGTTGATTAAGCACCCCAATCGCAACTGAAATGCCGAGTGAGGTGGACGTGCAGGTATCTATCAATTTAAATCATTATAATTATGAGATAAACAATATAATGTGTTTTCCCAAAATTTAATTTATATTTGATTGCGTAGGTTTTTTTCCTTTCTATTTACCTCTTGCTGACCCTTTTTGTCCCCTGCTTTTGCGAAAGCGAGGGGGCATTAAATATCATTCGTTTGTCAGTCTGTCCGTCTGTCACAAAAACTTTAACCTTGGTAATAACATTTGAATAAGAATAGATAGGGCTTCCGCTTCCATATTTCACATGTACATTACCTGTGACAAGACCTTTCCAAATATGCTATGATGTTTGATCCCTTGACCTTGACCATGAAGTTTGACCTACATGTACTTTTCAAAAATGCTATTTTCCTTATAACTTTTGATTAAGAAGAGATACATGTAGGGCTTTCATAGGACATGTGCATTACCTGTGACAAAATGTTTCCGAGCATTCTATGATTTTTTACCCCTTGACCTTGACCATATTCATATTTCATATTTGATCTAATTTAAAAAAAAAATAACGTTAGTGATTACTTTTGAATGACATATCACCCACTAAGACACCGAAAGCGGGGGACCACAATTCTTTGAATTTGCTTGTTTAAGTCAAGCTAGGAATTACAGAATTTTGTAAAGGAATAGAGGATTTGATAATTTTAATACAAAATCTTTTCTTTCATTTATAATCCTTGCACTTAAAAAAATATAAACTTCCATTAGCCAATTATCCAAATACTTCACTTGTTCTTTAAACAATCACGGGTCAAGACCAGAAGTTATGCGTTGTAGTAAACGACAAAAAAACTCAGGGTTTTCAATAAGGCCAAAATTAAAAAATTGTTTTTTTTTTTTTTTTTGCCCTTTTCCGACTCAGATTTTTAACAATGGGTAGGTAGGTAGGAAAAATATTTTATTTTTTTCCTTGAAAATTATACCAAGAAGCATAACCGCCAAAATGCTCATCTGAGTCACTTTTAATATTGCTGCTATTCAAAAGGTTGTTTCTGAAAGATTTTTCTACATTCCCATGAAAAATTGTGGGTACACCCTGGGCTTAAGGACTCATGAGATAACCGAATTTAATCTAACCTACATGGGGATTCTGAATATTAGTATGACTAATGTGGCCTTGCTTTTATAAAAGAAAAATGTTCGACAATGATTTTCCCCTAAATGCATGATTGTATATGGGCAGAAGGGCACTTTATGCTGCAATAAGAAAGGAATAGACATGCTTTCTGCTGCATGTTTAAAATTTATAAGGCCTTGAGATGGTTTATAATTTACTTTTTGTCTGCTTGTATCAATTTGTGTAAAAAAAAAATCAAGGGGGGGGGGGGGGTTTAGAAATTAGAAATAATATTAAGGGCAATTTTTTCTATGGGAAATGATATATCAAGTGAAACTCATCATATCAAAAATTTTAAAAAATTATGTTATAAAAAAAATGACGTAAATCCTCTTGAGAACTTCTTTCTGGTGTAGAAACATTGATCCTGCGGGTATCAACTTTAAAGTTTGAACATCATTTAATGTATTTGACTTTGACTTGATACCCTGTGTTTCCAAGCCCATTTCTCATCCAACTTTTAAGTTTTATTAGATTTATGTAAGTTGACTTAATGTATCTGAAGGTAAAATCAGCAGCCTTGTTTGCCACTTTTCCTCATCAACGATGTTTCTCTACTTTCGGTTTTAAAAAGCACCTCCAAATTTGATAATTATTTTAAATTTATTAAATAATAATTTATGTCTGATATCTTTTACATTCTCAGTCATTATTTTCTATCCCCTATTACTACTTTTGTCAGCTGTGTGCGTTCAAGCGAGAAGTGATTTCCTGTACACCTTTCACACCCGATTTCACACCTTTGCCTGCATTAAAATCTAAGGCGATGTGTACTGAATAAGCAAAAGAGCTAATCTAGAATTAACACATATTTCGCCAGTATCTTCAAAACAGAATTTGGATTTGAAAAATATTTAGACTTACTACCTAAAAAATTTAGAACAATTCTAATTAAATTAAGAACTGCAAATCATCGTCTCCCAGTTGAGACTGGGAGATGGTTTGGAATTCCCAAAAAGGATAGACTTTGTAATATGTGTAATAATGGACAAATAGCAGATGAGTATCACTATATTTTACAGTGCCATTTTTTCTCAGAATGCAGAAAAAAGTATCTACCTAGTAAATATTGTAATAGACCAAATTTCTACAAATTTTCAGAATTGTTGTCAACTGCTGACTCCAAGGTATTAATCAAACTATGCAGCTACATAGATAGGGTATATGAACAAGTCTGTCCTCCATAATAATTTTTATTGTTACTTTATAATTTGAATGTATTTCCGCCATTTCACGTGTATCTTGTATACTGTTTTTGTATATATTGTACATAGAACCTCATGTACCATTAATTGGTTTGAGTGAATAAATTGAACTTGAACTTGAGCCAATTACATTATATTTTTAACGCTACATGTACTATTCAAAGCATCTAAATGACTTTAAAGAAGTTTTTAACAAGATTAAAACAAACTGGTTTGAAATTATTTAAATAAAAAAATGTAAATGAAAAGAGCAATAAAATATTTTGAGTCGGGCTAATTTCTGTGGGTCGGTCGGCTGAGGGCAAACAAACAATATTTTAATTTAGGCCTAAGGGATGACGGGAGGCGATTTATCACCACTGCAATGGTCAGAATTCACTGCTTCAAATTTCATAACTGAAAAAACATAATTTTATATATCTATTTTTGAATTTATTTCTTTCAAAATTCAATACTCTGACAATTTTGGCCAGAATTCAATAAAAGAATAAAAATAATTAATAAATTTAAACAATTGAAGATATACATAATTAATAGATGAAATCCCACACAAGCGCGGGGAATTGAATTTATACCACTACCGACAGAAAATATTTTGTTGTTTCTACTGACAGCCTACGGTCTTATAGCAGGAAGAAATACTTTGTTCAAAATCCTGCATGAAGTAGATGTGCGTCTCCACCCCAACCCCTCTTTGTAAAAAATTGAAAAATAACAATTTCATTAATTGATGTTTATTGTGAAACCTGTCATACTATGTTATGGATATTGTACTTCAGATGCTCTTATTTCATTTCCGTCAAGGATAAAAACAGCGAATATGTACATTTTACTGATAAATTGATTTTTTTTGGGGGGGGGGGGTGTAAAAATTCACATTACTTGTATCTTGATTTATAAATATGTATGTACCTTACTGATATGTACAAAATGTACTTTACTTTTTTTTTACATATCGATAAGGTACCTACATATTTATAATCCAAGACCCAAGTACAGGGTATGTGTAAAAAAAAACCGAGTATTTGATACAAAAGACTGAGACTGTATTCAAAAAAAAAAAAAAAAAAAAAAAAAAAAACAACTGAAATGTATTGATTAAAGCTAAAAATTTAACAGCTTTAGTTGAATTTTAACAATACCTTATTCATTAATTTTCTCTTTTCATGTAAGCAAGTTTATTACGAAGTACAAATTGTACTTCGTGTTCGTTGCCATGATGCTCTCCGTAAGGAATATATACAAATTTTACCGATAAATTTATGTAGAAAACTTATTGCATATATGTTATAGTCTTTCGATATATAAATATATTCACAACTTATAGTGTTATCAATGATTTACCATTATTTCAATGACCATTAATTCACACAAAAGTTTTTTATGCTCATGTAGCTATAATCGCCTCGTTTTTTTTTTAATTGTTAACATCCAGCTCGATGCTATATGATGTTCTAGAAGCTTCTGTCAATATTAAGATCGGTGACGAATGACGAAAATAATTTTCACACATCCCTTTTTAATCGGTTATCACAACTTTTTTCTTTTATATCATTTAAGGTATTCAATGTATAACGACCATTTTTTTGTACCTAATAAATAAATGGTCCGATTTTTAAATCATGGTAGCATTTCTAAAAGTGTTATCAAACAAAAATACTCCACCAAAGGAATTTACCAATTTTGATTATGGTACAATTAGTTGTACCTTTAAGTTAACATTGAAATCTATGGGCAGCACATGTGTTATTATGATATTGTAAAAAGGTAATTTAAATTTCATACAAATCTCTTGGTGAATATATGCATAAACTCTCTCTTTATTAAAATATGAAATAAAATGAATCATTCACCATATATATTTTGAAAAAAATTAGGATATTCTCCTTTTCATCAAGGGTAGATAACTCTTCAAAAAGTTTTTAGATGCAAAACGACTGGCTTCTTACATGTTATCTGTCATGTGAATTTGATTCATTTCACTCTCATCGTTATCTAGCAATGCATTTTTAACCAGTTTAAGATGATTTAAAATTGTTCAAAATCCCTCCATTATACATTGAATGCCTTAAATCAAGTTTTGATTGAATAATTCAGTGATGACGTTTTATGAAATATATAAACGATTGCTTTTTGTCAGTTTCATTAAAAAATGCCGGTAACTTAGATCCGCCAACCAGAAACGCCACCGTACTCACGTTTTTTGCTATTTCATGGCTGTTTATAGAAAATGAAAGTAGACTTTTAATTTAATGTACGATACTTACTATGAGAGTGAAATCTAAATATAGTTTACGGACATCATCTTGTACATGTATATAGTGTATTGCTAGAGGAGTAAGTAAGAACTATGGTGTACCCGTTTCGGAGTTTATAGGCAACATTTCTTAATTTATAAGTATAGATTTGAAGATATCTATATTTCTATTATTGGGTGCAATAATTGAATTTAACCCTTGCTCATCAACAAATGAATTGATGCGCGCATCAATGGAACTAATGAGAGCAATGAAGACTTAGTTGTTTGCGAGAGAGAGAGAGAGAGAGAGAGAGAGATGAAAGTTGCGCGCAATTCATGATCAGTTGATGAAAGCAATGCTTATTCGATGCAAGTAATAATTCTACTTGTCTTCTCGATCATCAATTCAATTGTTGAGCTCAGCAATATGGTGGAATTATTGCTTGCAAAAATTAATTCATACATCGGTATAAATTATTTGTTGATCTTTATATCTTTAATTGTCTAGCAACGATTTTGATGTAGGAATTAATGCGAGATGAAGAGATCATCATTCAAATTATGGATCTATCTAACTGGAGATATCGCTAATCTTAAAATAGTTCCTTTTCCTAAAAGAATTGTTAGTGGTATCTTAATTCGCGTGAAGGGAGCAATGATTCAATTATCTTTAAGATCATTAATTAATTGAATTGATTTGTACATAATTCAATTGTAGAAAAAATAATTCAGCTTATTCGCGTATTATTTGAATTATTGCTCATCTCAATTGAAATTAATTAAATTGATGAAATAATTTATTTATTTGATGAGAACAACGTTTCAATTTTTATACGAATCAAATCAGCAAATACTCCTTCAATATGTATTTCAATAAAATTCGGCACGTATAAGAACAATGTCAAAAATACATAATTTAGTGCATCGATTTAATTTCGATAAGAAAATATTGTTATGGTTAACGGTAAATAAGAAATAGAATAATTTACATGTATTAAATTATTTCAAAATGCTATTCTTCTTCAATTTTTGGGTTGAATTAAATTATTTCCTCTGATCACATCTTGAACTTTTGTCATAATGTTCAAATTTTATATTTGGCCCTTCAAGGTGGAATACAATGAAATAGTGAGGTCAATATCATACCATGCGTTTCATAACGGAAAAGTTCAAGTACGACTTTGACACTATAGCAATTTGCCTTGGGACATTGGGTTTCACATACAGATATGTATTTGTAATCGAATAAAACATATTGTATTATACCATTATTTTGACCTCATTTATCTGTAAATCTATAATTTCGATTTTCTTTTTCTTTCCCTTTTTCGTGAAAGCGAGGGGACATTAAATTGCTTTCATCTGCCAGTCTGTCACAAAAATTTTAACCTTGGTCATAACTTTTGAATAAGAAGAGATAGCGCTTTCATAATTCACATAATTATCTGTGACAAGACCTTTCCAAACCCACCCCGTTACCTTGACTTTCAAGTTTAACCCAATTATCAAAAAAAAAAAAATATTATGTGCTCTTAAATGCGGGCTATAATAAATAATTCAGTTCGCATGAACCTGAAGCATATTTGCAGCTCTGTTCTGCAGCTATTTATTACAAATGCCAAATAAAATGACAATTTTTTTCAATTTTAGAATGCAGCAGAAGGTGGGGCCCAAAAAATATCCCACACCTTCAACAAAAGAAAACCAGTAATTTGAACAATAACATTGTGCATGGAGGTTTGAGGGGGTGGAGGTGGGTAAAACTTTTAAACTACGCTTTTTGGAGCCAAAAGTTATTTTGATATTGATGAGGCTTATAGTCGCCACTAGGGGCGCATAGAAACTATAACCCGGAAAAACCCCTCAAGACCCATATGCATTCATACAACATTATTAATAAATCAAAATACCACAATTCTGTAAGCATTTAGATCACATATTAAATTTATTTATATATACTGTACATAAAACTTGACCTTGAAGTTTAACCTAATTTTTTTAAATTTCAAATTAATTTTACTTTGGTAACAATGCAAGTTATAGCTTTTTAAAAAGCTTGCCGACTAAACCAATCAGTTGACATCTATAGAACGTATAAGCATGAGAAGTGCTATACGTTTCCGTCATCAAGGAGCGACATAGTTGCGTTACATCACATAACACAAGATGTACAATTGACTTTCTAAATGTCATAACCAAATATTGCAAATTAACGAATATCTAAGACGTGCCACTTTTTGGTCTTTTACAACGTACATAATTTTATATTATTGAAAGAAAAGGGGGGAACAGACTGAATCAAGAAGGATGTCCCATTTACCTGGTGGAGGGAGTTTATTTATAATTGGACTACTCCACTTATGGGATAATCGGAAAACAAAATAGATTTCAAGAATACTTAGCGAATTCATTGCTTTAGTGTTGCCTGCCCATATACAATGTTATTTAAAAATGAGATAAAATTTGTAGTTAATAAAAAATCTGGAGCTTAAGAATCAAGTTAAAAGAACAAACTGTATTTATTTCCGTTGAAGTTATCATACCCATTCAATAGAACAATCAAAGAAACAGATGCGAAGATAATTTATTCGTGACATATGCATTGGCGCGAAGTGATTGTGTTACCCCTTTCGTAGAAAACAAATGGACTAATCCAGGAGTTTAGAAACGCAGAAGAAATGTTAAGCGGGCATGTCAGTACAAAGAATCGCAAAGAATAAACATGTGCATGAAAAAAAAAAAAAAAACTAAAGGAAGTAAACACATAATTATCATTATTTTGCATCAGTAATATGATTATTTCTTCTGCAAACTGTATTTGTTAAAATGCAGGTTACACATTCCGATGTAAATCAGCTTGCACAAAATCTAGCTCACTAAGTATGATCGCTTAGTTTCGGACGAAATTGAACCTTATTTCGCTCGTGGCGTCAGGCAGTAACTTTTGAATGAGAGAAGATAGGGCATTAAGATATACGTAACCTATGACAACACCTTTCAGCAAGATATATCATTTTTGACTTCATGACCTTGGCCAAGAATTTTGACCTACTTATCAAAAACTTTAACTTTGGCCATAACTTTTGCTCGAAAGAGATGAGACTTTCATCTTTTTACCCCACTTGTGCTTTACTTGTGACAAGGTCTTTCGGATTGTATTAGAATATTTGACCTCAAGACCTTCATCTTGAAGTTTGATGCAGTTACATGTATGAGAAGCTTTAACCTTTGCCATAACTGTTATTAATTCAATATTTTATGTCTTTTTATATGATGTACAGCCTAGACAGGAAACAAAAACAAAACAAATACAATATACTTTAAATAATTGCATCCTAACCACTAACACACCGAAAGCGGCGGGCCACAATTGTTTGTAATTATATTATATTATTTTGTATTTTACATTGTAAATGTACTTGCATAATTGATTAACTTGATTAATTACGTTTAAAATAAACATTCCATTTTGTACACTAGACTAATGAACTCTTTGTCGCAATGGATATAGAAGACAATCCCTCTTCGCTTTTAGAATCGGAATCTGATAATTCTAGTCCCCAGGACCGGGCGGTATGGAGTCGAAAAATAGAATACCTCTTATCTCTATTTGGTTTCAGCGTGGGACTGAGTAATATCTGGAGATTTCCATATCTTTGTATGCGAAACGGAGGAGGTAGGTGTCTTATAAAATGTAGGATTTATAAAGATTTGTAATATTAATGTTTACTAAATAGAGCTTGAAATGACCTAAATGGAATGTGCAATAGTCCGTAATCTTAAAATATGTAATCTTTTTTAAATAAAAAAACATAAATATATGCATGGAAAGAAAGTATAAATTACTTCAGCTTTTATGACAATTAAATGTGAAGATAACGAACCAGTTATCATGTTCAAATGTTGTGAGCCTGCAAAGAGACTTCTGAAAATATCAGAGTGTGGATTATTGTGTTTTTAACGTGATATTTTGAAAAGAATGGTAAAAATGTCTTAAATTATATTGCGAAAGACCCAAACATTTCATAGAAATATAAATCATATGTGTAGATATACATTTTACAGGTGCTTTCTTGGTCCCTTTCTTTGTCATTTTATTTTTCTGCGGAGTTCCTCTTTACTTTTTGGAAGTTTCTCTAGGACAGTTTTCTGGGAAAAGTCCAGTGGTAGTTTGGGCCATATCTCCATTATTTACAGGTAACACTAAACATACTCTGCACCTTTTTATGAAAATTATTTGGAAAAAACAATGATCGATTAAGTCTATAAACGAAGAAAGAATTATTAATAATTTAAAGCTGACATCGTAACATCTATTCAGCCAAAAGTTATAGATACACAGATATGATATAACCAGGGTTCTCCATGAGCTGTTTTACTGTGTTGGCCCCGAAACAGTAAAATTTCCCCTGACACTGTAACGACTCAAATTTTATGTGTGCGACACAGTAAATATTTTGCGACACATTAAATTTTGTGATAATCAAAACATAAATTCTCTCTAACTGAAACTTTAATAAAACAAATCTACTGTCTTTCAATTTTTAAGGCAGATCACTTAATTATCTCTGAATAAGGGCACTTTATCTTGCTTCACCTTGCATAATCAACTATCTCCTAGACCCTCGGAGGACTTTACGCATGAAGGAACATAGGCAAATAATTTGTTTTCACAATTCCATGTAACCGTATAATTGCTAGTTGCATTTTTAAATATTATTTAGAAGTTTATTATAAATATATGTCTTTATAATGGTGACATTTTTCTGCCCCTTACATGCAAGATAAATCATGTTAACATGCAATATAATTATGGAGACATGCGACTTATTTATGTCAACATGCAAAATATTTATGTTGACATGCAAGTTACCAATCTCCTTAGAGAATCTAATTTTAATGTTGGTAAACTTACTTACTAACGCCATTATATGATATCAATGTTTGTTTGTTTTATTTCAACCAGAGACAGTACATCTCATAGCAGTATACAAAATACGTACATAAATAATTATACATAAGCTTTGCACAGGATAAATGTAGTATATGCTATACAATATACATTACATGTGGCAATTACATAACCAATAGCATTTAATGTATTATCATACAAGCAAGATGTAACAGAATTATGTTGACATGCGACTTATTTATGTTAACATGAGAGATAATTATGTAGACATCTGACTTGTTTATGTCAATATGCAAGATAAATATGTAGACATGCAACTTATTTATTTCAACATGCAAGATAATTATTTTAACATGCAAGTTAATTATGTCAGCATGCGAGATATGTATATTGGCATGCAACTTATTATCTTGCATGTTGACATAAATATCTTGCATGTTAAAATATAACTGGTCTGTTGACATCAATAAGTCGCATGTGGATATAAATAAGTTGCATGTTGACATACATAAATTGCATGTTAACATAATCATATTGCATGTTAAAAGATAACTCGCATGTTCACATAATTAAGTCGCATGTAGACATAATAAAGTTGCATGTCTACATAATTATGTTGCATGTTAACATAAATAAGTTGCATGTTGACATTAATATCTTGCATGTTAACATAATTATCTAGCATGTTGACAAAAATAAGTCGCATGTCAACATAATTCTGTTCCATCTTGCTTGTATGATGTCCTGTGTGTGCACATGTGAATGCTTTAGTCGGGAATTGGATCGCGAAATTACCGCTAATATTAGTGGTTCACGTAAAGTCTGCAACATAGTAAAATTTCAAATGATGGAGAACCCTGTATATATATATATATATATATATATATATATATATATATATATATATATATATATATATATATATATATATATATATATATATATATATATATATATATATATATATAATCAAAATGAAAGAAACGAAAAGAAATGTTAAAGACATTGATTAACATTTGCATTTTAAGAATTATTTATTCTTAAGAATTATGATTAGATATTAAAGGCTTTTAATATATGCTCATTCTGTATATGTGTTTTAGGACTCGGATGGCTAATGATGATAATCTCCTTAGTGGTCTCGTGGTACTACAACACGGTCATTGCTTGGGTTATCTATTACTTTGTCCATTCATTCTTTCCAAATATCCCATGGGCCACATGTAATAACTGGTGGAACACAGAAAAGTGTATTGTCAGCCTCAAGGATAGATCAAGTTGGAACAACTCTCTTCCACTGATGAACCAGTCTTTGTTAGCAACTGTTATTAGTCAAAACGAATCCCTCTACTCATCCAACTTTTCCTATGTCAGTCAGAATTTGACTTACAACACCGCAGCGTATGAATTTTGGGAGTATGTGTTTATTAACAAGATAAACTTAATTCATACTGTAGAGAAACCGAAAGAGATTCTGGTCACGGCACCAAAATTATCACTGACGTGTTAATTATTAACAAATGAACATTTAAAATGTATTCATGTATTAATTGTATACGCCTTTCCCAATTGAATTATTACTGAGTTTTTCCCATAACTTTTAGGTATAATGTCCTCAGACGCTCTGATGGCATAGAGCATCCTGGTTCGGTTCAATGGCATCTCCTTCTGGTTCTGTTTGCTTCTTGGGTATTAACATTTGTATGCCTTCTCAAAGGTGTACATTCAGTTGGAAAGGTATAGCTGTAGTGTTGATTTATGTTTTCATTTTTCATATATTTTTGTAAACTGTAATGGGCTTTAAGGTAAATTTATCGAATTATATCTAAAAATAGCATAACAATTATCTGAACAAAATGATTTGCAAGACTTTTCACTTCAAATACATTGAAATATTTCAGAAATAATTCAGACAATTTTCTTTCCTGTTTGCTAAATGCATTTGATTTTAGGTTGTGTACGTGACAGTAACTTTTCCATACATATTATTGACAATTATTTTTATCCGTGGCCTGACGCTTGATGGTGCTATAGACGGAATAATTTTCTATGTAAAACCAGATTTTTCCAAAGTCCTAAACTTTCAAGTAAGTTTTTTTTACGAGAAAAGAAAATGATAGATGGAAACTTGCTGAAAATATTAGCCAACCGCGTTCACCATTTTTCATTAAAATGCGTTGTTCACAATTTTACCGAACAACCCTTGTATATTCTAGCCAAATGTCTGAAACTACCTGTAGTAATATTATGTAATTTTGGGTATTGATTTTCTTTTAATTCATTTCTTTTGAAGGTGTGGGTTGAGGCGGGAATGCAAGTTTTCTATTCTCTTGGTCCTGCTTGGGGAGGACTCATCACAATGTCAAGTTTCAATAAGTTTAACAACAAGTGTATGAAGTAAGTATATCATTAGTATAATAAATAAATATAGATATTACAAATGAACTACGTAAAACATTGATTGTTAATTATGAAGTTTTTATCAATTGATTATCCTGGATTAGGCATCACATAGGCTGCATGGATATTACCCATAGCATTACATCTTCACTATATATAGTAACTTTCTGAGTTGTTTGCCGATTTTTAATAGGGATGCTTTGTGTGTTACCTTGGTTGATGGTCTGACAAGCTTCTGCGCTGGTTTTGTTGTCTTCTCTATTCTGGGATTTATGGCCCACGATGTACACGTGACAATGGAAGAAATTTCAAAATTAGCCACAGGTATATATATATATATATATATATATATATATATATATTAGATAAATGTACCAGACTGTTGGGTTGTTCAATTTTACATATTATACATTTATTGACTGGGTTCGAGACCAACATGCGTTTTATCGGACCAAGGAACCAAACTGTTTGCCGGAGGTCGTTAGGCCAAAGGCAAACGGTTTGGTTCGAGGGGCCAACAAAACACATTTTGCCCGAGAACACAGTCAATAAATGTTTCGTTATACATTGTACTTTTTTTTTGACTAGCTTTCATGCATGCGATAATTGTTATTATATAGCTCGCCTACATGATATTATATTACCCCGCCTACAGTGTGACGTAAAAAACGTCATAGCGGTCCAACATCTCATCGATAGGTCCCATATCTCACTCAGCGGTCCACAAGCAATTTTTTAGGACCGCTCAGAAAAAATTGGATATGTTAGACTCTTTTTAGTAAAGATTTATATCATCAGGAAACAACTTTGTAAAGGTATAACAATATATTTTGTCAGGACCTGGACTGGTGTTTATAGCATACCCAGAAGCCTTAACAAAACTCCCGATGCCACATCTGTGGGGGGTCCTGTTTTTCCTCATGTTAATAACTGTTGGAGTTGACACCCAGGTAAGTAAATACTGTTATATATCTCAATGGAAATCACGGGGAACCGTTCCCCTGGAGATTCTTTGTTACAAAACGAAATTCAAAGGAAGAATTGTTTGAAGGGAAATGTAAAAATATTAAATGGAAAATCGATGTTGTTTTTCTAAAAAAAAAAAAAAAAAAAAAAAAAAAAAAAAAAAAAAAAAGTCATATATTTATTTATCTAAATATGATATATTTATTTATATAATAATATTTATTTTTATAAACCTTCATTTTCAGTTCGTAATGTTTGAAACTGTTGCTAGTGGACTAGCGGACATATTCCCTAAGAAATTGAAATCGAGGAAAGTCCAGACAGCGGCCATTTTGTGTGTCGTTCTCTTTCTGCTGGGAATTCCTTTCACAACTAATGTAAATTTCAATATATTATAAAAACGTTTTAGTGTGTATTATCAAAATAGCTTTATGTATAGCATTTTCATATACATTTACATGTACTGTGAATTCATTAATGGGCGCGGGGGGGGGGGTGGGGGGTTAATTTTTGGTGTTTTCGAGAAATAGTATGAGGAGGCCTTCGAATTTAGTACTCCACGAAATTTAAAATCTCAAGCTAAAGTACAGCTGTATCATGTTCAACTCTTCAACCAGGAAATCACATCCTAAGGAACCAATCTTCTTCCTCAAATCAAGAAATTTTACTTCTCGAAAATAAGTGATTTTTAGCACATTAAATGACGTAAATGAAACACAAAAAGGTTTCAAACGTCATGATTTTCTCGCTTTTTTTGTGTTCCTTACAAATTTCATAGGCCTACGTATGGTGTAAGGACACTCGAAATATACTAATATCACTTTCTTTTTTATGTCCAGGGAGGAATATTCATTTTCCAGCTAGTAGACTGGTACGCTTCCACTTTCTGCATCATGTTTGGCTCATTCTTAGAATGTATCGTTATTGCATGGGTCTTTGGTAAGGAAAAGAATATTGATTTAAACTTTAAATGGTGCATAAATGAATTTGAATTGAAATATAATTTTAACCACTTCAGGGTACAACACACACAGAAATTTTAATACATCAATGCTACATGTAATGGTTACAGGTGCAGAACGCTTCAGTCGAGACGTAGAGCTGATGATAGGAAGACATGTCCCCCTCCCAATGAGGATAAGTTGGTGCATAGTTACTCCATTATTTATGCTGGTAAGATGATATCAAACAATAAAAAGAATTCATTTAGTTGAGTTGATGGTTATGTTAATAAACTTTAACAACAAAGCCAGAGTATTCGAAAATAGTTTGTAGGAACGAAAATTCCATAAGTCCTGGACTGGTGAGACTATTACAAACATGCTTAACTGAGCACATTGATCTTGAACTTTTTTCATTGCTGACTACGTACCAGTATGTATCTTTTTCCATAATTCTGTCCATATAATTAATCTTTGGAACCATCCCTTTGTTCTTTGAAAATATCGACAGAGTAAATTGAATCACAAAGTGTATGCCGAATTTAAGACTTTTTATAAATTATTTTTTCTCCTAAATAACAGAGAAAAATGTAAAAGGATTACTTTTCTGTCTTTGAAGGTGCTATTTTTGATATCTGTGATTATGTATGCACCTCCAAACTCCAGCAGCTACACTTATCCGGATTTCGCTATCGGGATCGGTCAGGTTTTTGCCATCCTCCCTCTGATACCAATTCCAGTCATGATGATCTGGCAACTCCTTCGATCCAAGGGACCATTCATTAAGGTATGTAATTCAAAGTTAAGAATAATCATAAATGGATGCAATATACACATATTAGCTAGATTTACTGTATGAAATGCACAATATCTTAAATCGAAGGGTTAATCTTTCCTCTTTACGCAGACCATAGGTGGTGCCAAAAACTAAAAAAAAAATATATATATAAGAGCCAGCAACAGAATTTCAAATTCTATAATAGATAACATTGTATACTTTTCATAAATATTAATTTTATTTAGGGTCGAGCCAAATAGATTTAATGTACAAATACACGAAATACATCTTAATTTGATTTTTTCGCCCTTCTTTACGTTTTGAAAAATATCAAACAATTTTATGCATGATTATTATGACAAATTATCATTAATCAAAATTTATGACATCTGGATAAGGGTACGGGATTTAGATTTAGATGACCATACCAGTACACCAAAAATTTATAATACATATATCGTTTTAGTAAATAGCACATCATCTTCTTTTGCAGAGAATAAAGACTCTTGCTAGCCCGGATTCTAGCTGGGGACCTAACAGTAAACGTCACTGGCAGACGTACAAAATGTATGAATATAAAGGTGGACTAATGAACAGAATCAAAGTGAATCTACTGGGAGATAATTAAAATAATGTATTTTAAATTTAGAATATATATACAGTAGCACTGCAGTCAAGCTGATGCAAGGGAAATAAAGATATGTTAATTTGTGTGGCCTTTTAAAAATATTTATTTAAACAGCTATAATCTTATAAATAAAAGATAAATTTTATTTTGTTATTCCTTAAGTAGAAGAATAATAATCCATAAATTACTAAGTTTGATATATTATAACTTAGTGTTCTATAGTGTCCTTTACAACAATTTTGATATTTCTTCTGCATTTTTACATGACAATTGTCACGTACAAATTCTGCATAAGAAATTTTTGTAAAGAATTCCCTAGATTGGGGAAAATCAAATCCAAGAACACTTCAAAATATAAAAAGTTTGGTAGTGATAATCCAGCATTATAAACATGGATCTTCTAAATACATTTTGCCAGTTAGTAACTGGTATGCTTGTGATTTCTGTATGAAAATTAATCAAATTATGAATTAAATAGTCATTTTTCAGATGTCATTCGCACAAAAGTAATTGTGTAATTCATTCAATCAAGACTGAGACAAGTATATTGGTTTGAAAACTATTTTTTGCAAATGAATTGAATGCGATTTCATCAAGTTGTTTTGGTTGTATTATATATTTCGGGCGTATCTTGAGATCATTATATGTGGTTTTTCCACAGTTCAGGTAGCAATTTGGTGACTCAGCTCTGTCTGCAGTGGGTATATTGTACACTCTCTTACTAAGAATTTGATACGATCATTCATGTAAATGTCATCTATTCAATCAAAAACCTGATCAAGTCCAATTTTCCACAGCTTATAGATTAGACCAAGGTAGGAGATGTGACAGGGCTTGCAGTACATTTGTTTTTCTTTTACGCTGTATGTGAAAGACTCTATTCTTCATAAAAGAGGATAATTTGTTAAATATGTTGAAATCGTCTTGCACGGGTAAAGAAAACAAAATTTGTTTATCTGAAGGTCTCTTTCATACTGAAGTTCGAACTAGGTGACCTATATGCGGAAAAATAGACGAAAACTGCACGCATCATAAAAATAATGCGAGTGTCAATTCAGTTAAAGAGATCATAAATCAAATAATGAATATGCTGAATTGAAGATATCTATGGAGGGGGGGGGGGAGGGCTGGGGGTGGTTCCGGACCCCTCCCCGGAATTTGCAGAGTCATTAAACGTATAAACTATAGCAACTAAAAGTGACCTTGGAACACCCCCCCCCCCCCCCAATAAAACGCGGACCATGTTAAGTTACATTCCAGAGAGTAATACATGTAATTGATTTGATAGGGGCAATAAATGGATTAATTGCTGTCTCCAATTGAGTTATTGATCTCTATTGTGGGCATTAATTCAATTATTGATATCATTAATTCAATTAATGGGAGCAACACATCAATTATTGTGCGCATAAATTCAGCAAACATAGGCGTCGGAAGCAAATTGAAAAGGGGGGTGGGGGGGGTGGGGGGTAAACCAACCAACCAACCAAAAAAAGACCCAATTTTCAATGCCTATATTATGTCTATAATCTTTGCCAAAAAACGTGGGGGGGGGGGGGGGTAAGCCCCCCTATCCACCCGGTTCCGACGCACATGGCAAATTAATGAATGATATCAACAATTGAATTAATGTGTGCAATAATATTCAGGAATAGAGATGTCATTGATTACAGTCCCTGAAACGTTCTACTTTCCCACTTGAACAGTGAGCGAACGCTGAACGAACGCTGAACGAACGCAGAGCGAACGGTGAGTGAACGATGTGTGAACGCTGAACGCAGCTTGGTGAACGATGTGTGAACGGTGAACGGTGAACGCGAACGGAGCGCAAACGCGAACGCAAAGTGAACGGTGAACGAACGGTGAACGCAAGATGAACGATATATTCGGAATGCCTCTGATCTTTTCCTTGCATTGAAACTATTTTATTGTATTATAATGTCAGGTGCCAAAAAAAAAAATAATAATAAATAAGTAAACAAATAAATGAATGAATAATTAAGTCAATAAAATAAATTCTCCAAAATTGTCCTCAGAAAGACGATGCATGCACATTAAGTTTTTAATCACACGATTTTTATCGCATTAAAACATTGCAATTGTGCCGAACGCTGAAGTATAAAAGATATTGTTTTTAGTTGGAAAATAAAAATGTTTATTCTTAGTTGATAACAAATCAGAGAAATCTTATAATTTAAAGAATGAATTAAAGCGGTTGTAACTTATATTCATATATATATATATATCTCCGTGTCAAGACGATTTCGGGTAAAGTAATGAAAAAAAAATTAATTACATTTATACGCTCGTATTTTAAATATTTAAAACAATAATATATTATGTGTCATTTCTATTTTTCATTATGATTTATTGAGCAGACGTCTACATGCATCTTTAGATGGCCGTGATTATACTCGAACAAGATCATGATGATACAAAAATACATATTCATATTATTTGTTATAAATTCAATTTTCAGAACTTGATATTTAAGTAATATGGTGTCATAGTTTTTATTAAACAGACAAATGAGAGAGAGAGAGAGAGTAATATTCAGTTTTAGCCCCCCCTCCTTTCAGGCTTCACCAAATGTTTGTACCTATATCAAACAAAAACTCGGAAATTTTTTTCTAAATATATCAGACAGTGAAAGTAACTTTTTTTTATTTTTTAATCAACAAATCATATCCATTTGTTTGACAGTCATACTTGTTTTTCATTTTCCTGCTTCAAGTTCACACGAAGTTCACGTGCTTGTCCTGTCAATCAAAATCATTCGACACTGTGCAGGTGTGAAAGTTTCGTCACATCGAAGACGAAGTGCGAGTATTTCCAACAAGTTATAACATTTATTTTTATCATTTCTAGATTTGATTCCAACATTTGAATAATAAATTAGTAAAATACATTAGGCATTAACACTTGAATGTGAAACATACTCTCTGCCAATTTCAAATACCACCGCCGACACGTGTACATTTTGATCTACTATTGTTTTGTGACTTTTTTAGATGCATGTTTGTTTTGAGACTGAAATTTTTTTTCTAAAAAAGGCCGTAGCTTTTTTTAAATGTTAATTAAAACATTCTGGAAATATGGTACTGACTAAGTCACCGATTTAGGGGGAAAGGGGGGGGGTATTAATCATATCGATTAGCAAACATATTAAGATACGGTGAAGAAAGTTTTTTTTTTCTCTATAACTATATACTTTACATATTACAGTAGAGAAATTCTGTAGTGCATTACATTTTAAATAAATATTTCCTTTAACCACACTATCAATTTAATTCGTTCTAAAGATAATAAATTAACAGGATATCCGCAGTACTATGTATAACTCTCAGAACTAGTACTAGTTCTATTATATTTTCCGTAGTAATTGAAAAAAAAAAAAACGTATTAGAAATAAATATTTTCGTAATTTTGCTGCGTAATTATTTGACTTGAATAATTATATCTCCATTAATGATTTGTCGTCTTTAACAAAACAACAAAATGTTGCAGTGCTTGAAGTATTTGCACATTGCCCTTAGTTAAATTTAATATTTCAGCATCGTTCTACATAGGTACAGAATGTGCTTGTAACAACATTTATTTTCCAGAGTAATTTAATAAATAACCTAACAGCTAAGTTAAAATAATAAAAATATATATCGTAGATATTTTTCCTCATGAAATAATGATTCTTCAAACACGATATGTTAGTTAATAAATTTAAAAAAAAACCCTGTAACTCCTGAACTACAAAAAGATAAGTCCTTTCACTTCGGAGTTCCGAATGGCAAAGAAAACTGAACGATAGGTGAACGCTGAACGCAAGGTGAACGCAAAGTGAACGGAACGAAGAGCGAACGCTGAACGCTTTGTGAACGGTGAACGCGAGCGCACGGTGAACGGTGAACGCAAAACTGTGAACGGAGAGCGAACGGTGAACGCACGGTGAACGAACGGTGAACGCACGCTGAACGAACGGTGAACGAACGGTGAGCGAACGGAAAAATGGGAAAGTAGAACGTTTCAGGGACTGTACTTGGAGGGATATTCAATTGCTTTGTTGCGCTCATCATATAAATTGATTATACATGTATCCTCAAATAATCAAAGATATCTTCAATTTATTTCATATCAAATATTTCAGTTTACGTTAATTGGCATTTCGTTTATCAATACGAGATATACCTGAAGTTTTAATCAATATATAAGAGGTATTTGTCGTAGTAGCTATATTTTGTTGTAGGACAGCACAGTTATTACCCTCTTGTTGATTTGGATTTCAGACCTCCTTGTACTTATTTGTTTGAAAATAAATTGTATTGTAAATCAATTGTAACTATTTTCATAAAAGTCCAATTACCCCTAATTGTTTTCATGAAATGTGAAGACAATGAATAGAGACCATGCTGAAAAGTCCATTTAAACAATACACATTGTGAGCACAGCAAATACGGATCTCTGAAAACAGAGGTGAGACCAGGTGCCATGGAGAAGCAAGTATCCCATGTCCACTGGTCACATCTGTCGTGAGCTCCTTGTCATGATCAGGAAAACGGAAAAATCCGTAGAGAATTCAGTGTGAAAATAATGAACCAGCAGATTGTATGAAAGACGTCAGGGAATATTGAACATAACGTCAGAAAATAAGGTCATTGTATGGACCAGAGAATTTGCTAAACCGTGATTTTAAATGAGATTGTTGATATCCCTGTATTATCAACTTATTTGTCAATAGCCTGTCTCGTTTTAGAAATTCTGCGTATGTATAGAAGATGCTCTTGCCTATCGAATCGACTGAGAGACGTAAACTCCATATGTAGGTAATGATTTTATATTGCTACATTATTGCTACAGTCGCCCGCGTGGCGCAGTGGTTAGAGCGTCTGCTCTAGAGTCGCGGCGTAAGGAGTTGATCCTTACGTCGCGGGTTCGAATCCCACTGTGGGACGTGGAGACCGGTCCTTCGGATGAGACCGTATAAACCGAGGCCCGTGTCGCAGTAGGTGTTGGCACGAAAAAGATCCCTCACTGCTCAATGGCCTTAAGTGCCGAGTATAGGACAAAATTTGCAGCTCTCCACCGGCAAGTGGTTGCGTCTCCATATGAGTGAAAAATTCTCGAGAGGGACGTTAATCAACATTCAAACAAAATATATTGCTACATAAACACGGGAAGTTGACCGTACAAAAGTTGAAGTCATCACGTTTATCGTAAAGTTAAGTTGTAGGTTTTCCAGCAATGTCTTTCTCTGGTAAAATATCCAAATATGAAACAAATGTTTCGATTTCTGTGGTATCTTTTATTTCAAAGGGATACAATATCAATCAAATCAATATAGGAATAAAAATGAATATTGTTAAATTTATAAAATCGTCGATATATCTAAATGTCAAATTGAAGGCCACAGCAAGAGACTTCTTCTTTTTATGTTGAAGTGTTGAAATAAATTCTGCTTCATAGGTTTGCTAATAATTTGACACAATTAGACCTATGGGAAACCCAACAGATTGCAATTGTTGGAAGGCCCCTGATCTCCGAAAACTACAGAGATATTGTCAATGAGAAACTCAAGCGTTCAAGTTTTCTAAGTTTTTTAAGTAGCCACATCTGATAACATCTTTTCTCGAATATATTGTTGTACAGTACTCCTCAAGTTATAAAATTTGTAAAGTTAGAAATATGACACATTTGGTGAAACACAAATTGAAAATAGGAAGTTTTATTACTGAATTAGAAAAGAAAAATTAGAGGTAACTTCTAAAGGTAAAATATGCAATAATTTGTTTGTCTGATTTTTTTTCTATTTATCTGATTACAAATTACACGTATATGGTTAGAATTTTTCCTGAAAAGGTTTTTGTGAATAAAAGTTTTTAAAATTCTATTTTTTTTTTAAACACAATGATATTTGAAGTGAATATAAAACAATTTATAGTGTTATGATGAAAAAAATTATATCAAAATCAGAAAATAGAAATTCAACAATGGCATATTTTTCAATCTTAAAGTTTCAAAACACACACCAATAAATGACATTCATAAGATAAGACCTATCCCTATGATTATTGAATACGATTTTTTTCAAATATTTTATTCTGTGATATGAAATTTCAGTGATTTACATTTATTAGGAGACAAGGCTATCAGAGAATCTACATGTATGAAACAGGTGTAAAAGTATTGTCCTTTACAAAAAAGTAGTTTTCATGCAAATTCAATTTTTGCAAAGGAAATAAATCTTCAACTTGAGAAAAGATTGATTTACTGATTATTGTTTTACGCCGAATCGGCACCATTCAGCCATATATCGGCGGCATGAGAAGAAGAAAACGCTTGTGACCTTCAACTCGAGATTAAGAGGTTTTATCAATTAACAAGATATAGTTACTTCCATCCATATGTCACCTCGATATATCCGAATGAACTCGAAATAAAAGACACCAGAGTCTGCCAAATGTTTCCCATTTGGATGTTTTACTGACTATAGACAACAAGGGCCAACTAACAACAAACTACATCACAAATGAGATGACCTCAACTTTTTCATCGTCAACTTTCCTTATGTATGTTCTAGAGTTAATCCAAAAGTTATGTCACAACTGCTATAAAATCTTTAATAATCAAATGTCATCAACAAAATTTGAGATGTTAATACCCTATATATATATATATATATATATATATATATATATATATATATATATATATATATATATATATATATATATATATATATTAGTTTTTGTCTTAGAATGTAATTTGATTATATGAAATAATTTTTAAAATATTAAGATAAACACAAAGTAAGGTTTTGTCTATCGCCGTACGACAAGAATATTAACGACGTCGTAATGACGTTACTTTTAGGTACTCTGTAAATCCTGTAAATTTTCGTGCTTCTTTTTACCGTCTTCCTTGGAAGACTGTTCTCAGAGTTGAAGTATTTTACAGTCTTCGGACTATGCACTTCCTCTCTTTTGTGATTGGTAGAAATTGCATGAAGTAAACATTTTCGAATATTTCATTGGTTGAAATGCTGTTCAAGACAAGGGAAATAATTTTCTGGTGATTTCAACGACTTTTAAAAGTCATAGGATACAATTTTTCAATATTTTCAATCTTTGAAAAAATGGACGAAACGAACTGGGGAAAATGGCAATAGATGAATCTAAATAAGACTTTAACTTTTATAGCAATTATTATAAAGCGTTTCTATATTTTTATGGTAATCAGAAATGTTCTTTGTTGCACGCAAGCATTACAGCTTCTCAAATGTGGTAGCGGAATCGTAAAATCTAAATTTTAATTATACAGTAGCAAATGTAACCTATCATTTGGTCCTATTTTTCTGAAATATTTTATTGCAATTGTTAGGCCTTTGTTTTCATAAATTTAACTACGGAATATTCCGTCTACCTGATCAATACATAGGGCTCACGCGGGGGGTGATCGATCGACAAGGGATGCTTAGTAAACTCCTCCTCACGCTCCTAGTCACCTGATACATGTGTACCACCTCCAGGGTCTGTGTTTTTTGCTCTATTCACATATTCGTATTGTTATAGTTTTTTTTAGATAGATAACTGTTCGTTAGCTTCGCCTTCTTCACAGTACCAAAGTTAATCTACCAGAAAAGCATCCAGGGTCTACAAGGGGCCAAGAAGGGTAACACCGTCGCAAACCACAGGTTTTTATATTGTACGAAAAATTTTCAATTCATCCTTCGGCTGAGTTCCCCTCAGATGCCTAAAAATGTATGCGTCTTATTAAGTTTCATACATAAAGGATTATCATTTTGACTGAATATGGGTTTTTACGAGTTCCACTAAAAATAGACATTTACTCTTCTCTTATAATTACATTTTCTTCAGTTTAACCCTATACATTTCCTGCAAACAAAACGCTACTATAATCTTCTACATGACAAGGCCTTGAAGAACTTTTTTTTTAAATCCCAAGAGCAAAGAAGAGGTAATGTTCTCGACCCTCTTTTATTTTCAATATATGTTGTTGCCAAAAACATGATATCTGTTTGCAGACTATTCACAGATGACAACTCTTTACAAGGAAACTCAAGTGATGTGCGCCTCATTGAACAAAATTTAAACTTAAAGTTTCTAGATGAGTGGTCCAAAATATGGCTATTAAAATTTAATCCCAGTAAAAGAAAGGTTACTGAAGTATTTTTCAGCTTAAAAAATACAAAACAATTACCTGTATTCTTTATGGGAAATTGCCAGTTAGAATATATAAAACAACATAAACATCTTGTTGTTATTTTGTCATCTAAATTAGGTTGATCTGATTAGAGATTATCATTTATTCGACCACAACTGGAATGAGCGCTGAAGTTTAGTCAGACTGTTCGTTGGTATATATTGAAAACTTGAAAAGGTTGAACTGAACGCTGCAAGAATTGTGATAGGTCTTTCAGTATTAGTATCAAGAAAGTCCTTGCGTGTTGAAACAAGTTTGGATCGTCTTTTATTAAGAAGAGACACACAGATAAGTTAGGGCTCCCGGTCCCGAAAAACTAGTCAATACATTTTCTGAATTACCAAGATATGACGATTTAATAGAAACTGCATCAAGTCACTGCAAGCTTGAGCAATAATGACGGGAAGAGTATCATAAAATTCATTCTTCACGTCAAACCACATAAACACATGTGTTAGAACGTTATTGTAAAATTTATGTGTCTGAACTATAGTTTTAAGCCAGAGGGATGTTATTATTGTGAATATAACGACGTTACTTTGTTTCATTTCTTTAGATTGAAAGTGTATTCAAAAGGATAAGGCATAAAAACTTGACTATGAAATGCCCCTTATATCATTATTAATTGGCATCTTTTTAAAATTCTTCCTCTCAAGAACAACTAAGCCATTATTAGCCATATTAATTCTAAAGCATCCTCAGGTAGTGTAGATTTAAAGAACTACGCACGCTAACTATCGATTCCCGCCTACATTTTACACCCATTTAATTCAATACTAATGGCAATTTGGCCGTAAAATTTTTGTTGAATGCAAAGAACAGTTCAATTATAATTGAATGATAATTTTAATTCCAGTGTTAAACAGTTAATTACCCCCCTAATTCCAGCTCTTTAAATAAGGGGGTAGACGACATTTTTCATTGAAATCGGGCTTTAAAGCATCACCACATTTTAAAATATTCTTGGATATGAATAAATGTTCCTTAAATATTTTCTTGTGTTTTACTCATATAAAATTAAACATATATTATTAATAAAATACAATGTATTAGTTGTAAACCCCTTTGAAATTGGTGAAAAAATAAGCATTTTTGTAGTTTGTTGTCTGTAAACATATGTCCCCCCCCCCCCCCGTGAAACACAAAAAAGCTTTGGTATGAATTTGTGAAATGACAGTCCATATTACCTGTAAAAAGGAATTTTTGTTTCACGGGGGGGGGGGGGGGGGGAGATGTTTTAAAAAATATTTTCCGTTTTCCGTTGATTTCTATAGTGAAAAACACAAGTTTTACCAAAATTATAGAGTTATCTCTCTTTGTTTTCCCAAAGAAGTAATGTTTTATGAAAATTCATATAAATATCTATATACATATGAAAAATCATTCAAATGTGTTAACTTTTGAAAATTGCCTTGGAGGTAGGCGGGAGAACAATACTATCGTTCGCAGTTCTTTGTTATAATCATTAACCTTGAGTATTGTGGGGCTTCATTAGACAATCAAAATTACAATAACTAATATTTCTTTTTTCAGAGCTGGAGTTCTTGTCTTAGTGGTAAGATATTTTTTAAAAAGGTCCATTATTATAGATATCTGCTCTAGAAAGTCTCTTCAGGGGGTTAGAAATGTTTTTTAACCTTCCCTGTATCCTCTCTTGCTCAAATGCCGGATAGATTTTGTTAAGCTTGTTAAGAATGCCAAGAACCTAATATGTATTACAAAAAAAAATGTTATAAATAAATAATAGTTTTAGGTAACCGAAATATGTTTTTTATTAGGTTCATTCCATGGCCACCCATTTTTGTCCAGATGAACTCTCTTAAACTAAAAGATATTCAGGAGACCTTAGAAATAATTTTCAAATCTTTTCATCTAAAACAGGTAAGCTAAATTGATTTTAGCTTTAATTTTAGAGTTATTTTTTCTCTTCTCTTTCCCCTTTTCCTATCAAAAACATTTTTTTTTCATAAAAGCTTTAGCTATATCTGCTTTACCGACTCATTAATTCTTGGAATCATAAAAGACTCAGGAGACACAATGTTCATTCTAAACACAGCAGTTTTGTTCATTTATCCCATGAGCTGTAAAATGATAGCAATGATCCTTGAAAATATTCAATATTTTCTGTGATTTTAATAAAGATTTAATATATAAATAATATATAATCTATAAATCAAAGAAAATCATGAATCTCTAAACTCAGCTGTGTAGTAAATGAACACTATAACCCATGGACCTTTTCATTTGAATTCAAGACATTCTGTGAGGTTTTATAATGCACTCTTCTTATGTTTAAATTTACAATTCTGTCCAATCACAACTTCTTGATACATTGAAAAGAAACATATTTCTGATTTCAATTTTGAACAAGTACATACATTAATTAAAAGAATTAAAATTTCAGCTTGAAGTTGTGAAAGGCTCATATTCCTGACATACACTAGACAAAATTGCTAACGCACCACTTATTATTTCTTATTTGTGAATTGATCATTTTCCTGTTTGGTACTAGTATATAAATTATGCCTTCTTTTCCAAAACAGTTGGATTGACAAATGTTTTGGTGTCATGTCAAGACCCTTAAAGGACCTTCTTGTCCGAAAACCAATTTCCCGACGTGCACTGCGCACCGTTTTTGCCAAGATATGAAGTTGGTGATTACCGATGGTGGTCCGTGACGTTGCTACGGAAGCAGTCTCCCACTTAAAAATCAAATGATATACCCTGATTGACTACCATATCGCTTAGTAGTCATCCAGTGCCTTGGTGTCCCTACCAAATCCACCCAACTTCCGGTTGCCCCAATTTTGTGGAACATTTTTGTAAACATTTTTATGATCGTTAATTCATTTTCAACAATTTTTCACCAGAGAGAAATTCATAATCATTTAATTCTTTTAATTTTTTACAAATTTCTTCAAAGGAACCCCCTGCAGACACCATACTGGCTGCCTTAGCACGCTCTTCTAGAGTCAAACGCTGCATACGGTGTAACTTTTTTTCTGAGTTTTTAATAAGTACAAACATAAAGAACACAACCACAAAGAAAAAAATAGAAATTAATTCCAGCTAAAAAGTGTGAATGTGATTTTAATTTTTTCTATGAAGTGGTTACGCTTCAGTAAACATTGTTGTTATTTATCAGTTAAAGCGTTTAAATGTCTCATTTTTTACTAAAGTAACACAATTATATATCAAAAACATCATAAACAAGTTTTGAAAAGAAAAATGTTAATTTATTTAGATGGTGCATTAGCAATTTTGTCTAGTGTATACAGATAACTTCCATTTGGAGCTCATTTATAACATACATGTTAACAATAAAAATAGATAGCTTATGCATGAAATATATGGAGATAACGAACAGTATTCAAGCTCAAAAGTCCATTATACAATACAAAATAGGTGCAGAGCAAACACGGACCTGCAAACATCAGAGGTGGGATCAGGTGCCATGGAGGAGTGAGCATCCCTCATATATATAGATATATATAGTTGCAAAGGCACCACTTTACTCAGTTTTACTTACTTATGGTTACTTATGGTATTTTTCCAACACAGGTCCTGTCAAGGTCCTCTTCGTCGGACTCCAAACTTGCTTTGTGACTACTTGGGTGACTACTTGGGTGACTACCGGTGTAATCGGTTTTAAAATCTACTTTGTAATTATAGAGCACATCCTGGTCCTTCCAGAAGTTGTCTAGTCTATTCTTGAAAGTATTCAGAGTTTTAGCACTTACAACATCCTCTGGTAAGCTATTCCATAGACTGACAGTTCTAACACTGAAGCTGAATTTTCTTATATTGAGTCTCGGTCTCTGTACAAACAGCTTCTTGGAATTCCCTCTTCCTTGTTCCCTAGTAACGTGGTCTCTCCTTAACTTGATAAAGTCTGCTGCTAATGGGTCATACTTTCCCCTTGTTATTTTGTACACTTCAATCATATCTCCTCGGGGGCGCCTGTACTTCAGCGTTGGTAGTTTTAGTTTCTTCAACCTTTCTTCATAGCTTAATTTTGCCAATCCTGGAATCTGCTTGGTAGCTCTTCTCTGCACTCCTTCAATCATCTCTATGTGTCTTGATTTGAAAGGGAACCAGACCGAACTCGCATAGTCTGAATGTGTCCTGACAAGTGTCTTATAAAGAGGAATGAAAGTTTCTTCGTCCAAATGTTGAAAAGTTCGCCTTAACATTGCAAAAATAGAGTTTGCCTTTTTCACCTTCTCGCTTATGTGTTTATCAAAGCTGAGTTGTTCATCTATGATGACTCCTATGTCTTTTTCCTCTTGTACCTTCTCCAGAGTGCGTCCTAACAGCTCATACTCAAAGTCTTGGTCTGGGTCTTTCTTTCCAATGTGCATGTGTTTACATTTTTCTGGATGGAACTTTAAGAGCCAGGTGTTACTCCATTCTGTTAGTTTCTCAAGATCTCTTTGAAGTGTCATTTTATCTTCCCTACCCTTAACTATGTTGAAGATTTTCGTGTCGTCGGCAAATAGGTACACTGTAGAGCTCACGATATCAGGGAGATCGTTGATAAATATGACGAACATTATCGGCCCAATTACTGACCCCTGCGGAATGCCGGAAGTTAGGCTATGCCATTTAGATGTTGCCCCGTTTATGGATACTTGTTGTTTCCTTCCACTTAGGTAGTTCCTTATCCAGTCTATAAGTTCTTTCCCTATTCCATATGCTTCCAGTTTCTTAAGCAGTCTGTTATGTGGGACAGTATCAAAGGCCTTCTGATAGTCCATGTAGATACAGTCAACATCATGTCCACTGTCCAAAGCCTCTGTCCATTCCTCTAATACCCTTAACAGTTGTAGTGAAGTTGATCTACCACTGATAAAGCCATATTGTTTAGTTGTAAAGAGGTTGTTGCTTACAAAATGCTCTATTATGTGGTCCCTAACTAGTCTCTCCATGACTTTACACACCACTGACGTTAAGCTCACTGGTCTGTAGTTTCCTGCTATCGCCTTGTTTCCTTTTTTAAAGATCGCGCTAATACGTGCTGTTTTCCATTCTTCTGGAACTTTTCTCTCATCTACTGACTTCCTAAAGATCCTTGCTAGGGGTTCTGCTAATTCCACTCTTAATTTCCTCAATAGCCTTGGATGCATGTTGTCTAATCCTGGTGACTTATCTGGCTTTAACAGGTTCAGTGCTTTGATAATTTCTTCCTCCAGTATTCTTAATTCTGTCCACTCCTTCTTGATAGGGCGTTTGTCCAGTTCGGGTATGGCTTCCTCAGGTTCTTGTGTAAAAACGCTACTAAAAAAGTCTGCTAAAATATTTGCTTTCTCTTCATCCACTTCTGTTTTATTGGACTTTGGATTTTTAGGGTCGACACACAGTTCCCCGATTCCTTGTCTCGTTTTACTTTTTGAGTTAATATACTGCCATATCTTTTTTGGGTTAGTTTTTGCCTCTTGTGCTATACTCTTTTCGAATGACTTCCTTGCTTTCCTCACAAACTTTGCCACTTTGTTCCTAGTCCTATTGTACTTTTTCCTTATATTTGGATCCTTGGTAGCCACATATTTTCTGCACAGTGCGTTTTTTTCTTTAATCAAGGTGACAGTTTCTTTGTCCAAGGGCATTTTCGTTTTTCTGCTTGGTCTGATGGTGACTACTGGCACATATTTATCTTCTATGTCCTCAATTTTTTGTCGGAATTGACGCCACATCTCGTTTACTGTCCTCTGTGACTCCAGAATGCTTTCCCAATCTGTTTCGCTAATTTCCTTCTTCATACCGGCAAAGTTAGCTTTCCTATAAGTCCTCCTCTTTTTTGGTCCGCTTTTCAGTATTGCCCTGCAAACATAGTTAAAGCAGATAACACAGTGGTCGCTCTTTCCTAATGGGCTTTGGTATTCCATTTCCTCCACAGCATTTTCGTCCTTTGTGATCACAAGATCCAAAAAGGTTGGAATGTTCGTTCCTCTCCACCTTGTTGGTTTTGTGACGGTTTGGAACATGAAGTTGTCCTGCAGACAATCTATGAATTTCTGCTCAGCAGAGTTTTCACTTTTTGTACACAGTAAATCCCAGTCTATATTAGGATAGTTGAAATCTCCCATAATGAGATAGTGTTTGCACTTCATTCTTGAGGCTTCAGTTATCAGGTTTCTTAAACATTCATTTTTTTCTTCGGTATTGTCTGACGGTGACCGATAAATGAGGCCCACTAGGAAATAGTCTGTGCTGTTTATCTTTTTTTTCACAAAAAGCTGCTCCTCAAAGGACGCTGAAAGTTTTGCCTCCTCTGCATAAAGAGAATCATGTACATATAAAAGTAGTCCTCTACCTATGCTGCTTTCAATATTTACATGAAACATCCTGTATTCCTTCGTCCAATCCATCGTATATTCAGCTGGATTAGGTGCACATGTTGCATTTTTTGCCTTCACTTCTGTTATTCCTATTATCAATGGCTTTGTGTCCCTTATCCTGACCTGGAACTCATTGAACTTATTTCTAAATTGGTCTGCATTGGTGTAAAAGAGCGAAAGTTTGTTTATCACTTTGAAACTATATACATTATTTACATTCCTTTTTGTATCTTCTAGTCTGGATCGCTTACCCTGAGCTTTACCACTTTCCTTGCCCAAGGTGGACCGCGCACACGGTACTTGAATTCCCCCGAATCATTTTTATTCAATTCCTTGGCTTTCATATACAGTTTCTTTTCATTTTCCCTCTCTGTGCGTGTCAAATCATTTGCAAGTCGTACTTCACTGAATTCAATGTTTTCCCGCAACTTTCCACCTCGTTTAAAGAACTCCACTTTTTTTTCTGGGGTTGAGAAGGTAACGAGCAATGGACGGCGTTTCTTATCCTTATTAAATTTACCAAGTCTCACTAACTTTACCATGTTTTCATCTGCGATGTTCACTTCACAAACATCAGCAATTCCTTTCACCTGATCTCTGTCATAGGAACGACGTACTTCCTTATTGTCTGAGTCACTTTCCTCTATCCCATAGATGATCATGTTACATTCTCTGTTTTTCCTCTCATTAATTTCACTCAGTACTGCTGATACTGGCACGGTGTGTTTTCCAGATTCACTCGCAGTCTCGTCCTCTGTATCAGCTTGATTTGATTCTGTTGATTTCTGTATTGCCTCAGAAACTATCTCCTACACTTGTTCTTCACTGCATTTTTTCTCCATCTCGTCTTCCAGATACTTAATTCTACTATCGAACATCTTCATCATGTCTTTACATCTCTCCTCAATTTCTCTGTCCACAATGATATTTTTCTCCACTTTTTCTCGGCATGGCACACAGAACCACATGATATCACTACTGTCCATCAGATTGTATTCTTCGACCGACTTGTCCAAGCACTTAATACAAAAGTGGTCCTTGCATCGTTGGCATTCCAGTAATTTGTCACTGGGGTCAGAGAACGAGTATTTGCACAAGTTGCATTTCCAAATTTCCTCCGTGTCATTTGATCCATTTACAAGTTTATTAGGGGAGTTAGTTCTGGAGTTGTTCCTAGAGTTAGATGCTGATTTAGCAGGTCTACCTCTTCTCTTCAGTTTGTTTTCCCCGCTTTGATCGAGTCCGCCATCTTGGATTTGTTTACTAGCCATCCTTTGTTAGATATTTCGTACTGATTAAGATTTTCGTTTTTGCTGAAAATATCAATTTTAATTTGTTGTCCTTACTGTGAAAAATTAAACATTATGGTAAGTTTGTTTCATTTTATTTTGCTTGACGAATTAACTTGCATGTATGTGGGAAGTAACTCTTTCAATTCAGATGCTAATTATTACTCATCAGATCAGTATTTAAGAGTTATCTTCCTTGTTTATATAAAAAAAAAATAAATAAAAATGTGCTTTCTGGCCTTTGAATTTTTTTTATTTTTGAAATGTGAAGGAAAAGGCATGGTCAAGTATGAAACCATGTGCAGTGTATGCTGGATTTAGACTTCTTCTCTTTCACTAATTACGTTCGTAACTTTATAACATGGGTAAATTTTTCATGGATGTTAACAGACCTTACACTACACTTTTTAAAGAGAAGGTCGTTTCTTGATGTCATATTTATGCAGACAACAGTCAACATGAAACAGAAATTACAAAACTGTTGTCTATTATATTTCACCAAGTATGAAGTTTTTTTTTTTTGTGTGCGCAGAGTGTTCTGAATACGGATAGCAATTGAATTATAGTGTTTAAGTTATGGCTGAGGTAAAAATATAGTGGATATAACAAGGGTGTACGTCAAATGTGTGTGCAACTGTTTGTTGATGCCGAGATTCTGAAGTATACAAGCTTAATGTCCTGTCCTCTGTGTTGGATTAACTATGAGCATATAAGATAAAATCATTTTTTTCTACACAAATACTTGTTATAGAAAATTATGTGGACATTCACAGAATATAGTACCATAGTAGGATCCTTTGTTGCAAACGTAGCTGCATAGCTCAAAGCTGTGAACAAAATACCTCATGGGTATATCTGTTATCATACTAATGCCTGTAGTGACTTTACAACTTGTCTGTTCTTTTTCTGTCCTGGCATTTTGAAATTCTGCTGTGGTGGATGGTTATAATTACTTAAAAAAATATATGAACTATGTGAACGGTATAAACACGTTATTCTTATAACGCATGCGTAAATAAAGCCAACGTACTCAGTGTTTAAACATCAATGACGTCACTGACGGAATGCTACGGAAAATTCTGAATGATAATAATAAAAAAAATAATGATGAACCCCCTTCTGAAGTTGCGGCCATTTTGGCAATGTTAAATCCCCGTGGACTTGAATTTGCCGCCATGTGTTGAAACTGCAACAGGTAATACTATGTGATTCGGATCTTGGAACAACAGAAAATATATATTGAGATATTATTTAACCCACTCACCCCCCTTCAACTAATATCTGTATAGAAAAACTTTAAATAATATTAAGGTCTACCTGACGGTGCAACATCACTGAAATAATTTATTTTAGTTTACTACATTAATATATTTATCATAACAAAAATTGCAATAAAATAAGAATGTAACATATTTTGGTGTATTTGCACTATTCGGCTGAGAGAGATAACAGATGCGAAGCTCTGAAGATAAAAATAAACATAGATGCTGGCCACTAGGGTTTAACCTTTTCACCTGGACGGTTCCAAGAAAATGATTCATTAGCAGGTGGTTGTTTACTTGTTTATCAAAAGATGTATTTGGTTAGGAGGAAGGAGCAACCAATAGTATTGAAGTGACCAGAGGTCAGTTGTTGGTATAAATTAGCTACAACAAATGATATTTAAAGATTGTGCAAAAGATAGGAAAGGATTTTTAAAGTGCATTAGGAAATTAAAAAGTGTTGGAAGACAGAATAATAGTAATTAAAATTCAAATTCAAATTAAGAGTCATTATTGCAAATTTTGAAGGAATAACAAATATGGGGATGTACGACTTCAGGCATAAAACAGGCGGCCGGGATAGACACAATTTCAGTGGAAAGCTGAATTGTGACTGTCTTGATTGCATTTTATACAGGTGAGCTAGTTTTGTAGACTTGCGCGTTTTTTTTTTTTGTAAAATTATTATATTTTCAGATGGCTCTTTTTATTTACAGGTTAAAATATTTAATATTATAAGTAGTAATATTTATTAGAATGTTTAGTAGATTGTGTGAAATTACTTACTGTAATTTATAGATATTAAAATGGATTGTTTAATTTAATAAAGAGTGGAAAGCTGAATTGTGACTGTCTTGGTTGCATTTTATACAGGTTGGGTAACATCTCCACTCCCCAACACCTGTGAGCCGCTCTGGTCAGGAAAGGTCCTCATTTATGGAAGGTGGAATTTAAAGAGTTGTTATATTTGATGTGTCCTCTCACTTGCATAGCCAAAGATCCCGGGTTATACAAACAAATGCATGATCGGCCCAATGTCATTCGGGACTCTGCCTCCTCAAACTTCAGTGGTTGAGGTACAGAAAATAAGAACCATTAGGCTGGAGTCCGGAAAGAGGTGGACCCCGGTATGATATATTTATGTTAAATTATGGAAAATGACGCAAAGCTTCTTTAGAAATTTCATAATTTTAGAGATTTTTCTCGGATCAGTCTTACAGACAGATCTGGATTCTATTTGACTTGGCGACAGAATCTGCTATTCACTAGCTTGAGTTCCTGAGAACATGCTAGGACATGACCAGCACACTCCTTATTCATTAATTAAAGTTATCTCTTATTTTCCATTTCAATTTTTTATTCATGAAACGTGCATGTTTTGTCATAGATCTATATTTTAAATTATTTTGTTGCCAATAAATATTATAAAATTATGCTTTGTCTTTCTTTTCAATGCAAAGCTGAGTGTGTGCGTGAATTCTGTGTTCAGATTACATACGATTAACTTAAAGTAGGTGCATGTATTTTGACTCCACTTCGAATAAATTATTTAAAGGAGAACAAGTTCTAAGTACATTTTTCTTTGCAGGATGTCATTACTGGGTAGGTTTATAAAACCCCAGTAGTAAGCCTTTTAGAATGGCTACCATTTAGGTAGTTCCGGGTTTTCACTGCTGACCTCTTTACGTACAAATTAAGTCTTTAACACAATTAAATTTATAGAAATTTAAAATTTTGTAAGCTGTGTTCCTGAATTCATAAAGATAAATTACAGGAGCATCTTATCCCTTTTCCCCTAATATAGCACAAATAATGAAAAAAAATATTACACATATAGTAATAAATAAACAACTAAAGGAGAATCAAAAGTAACACACGATATGAAACAATGTCAAGAAACACTTCACCTTAAACATTTCAATTATGTTCAGTGTAAATATTCTTTTTATCCTAATAAAATCTCAAAAAGAAAACTTGACATAATGTGACAACTTCCATTTTTCGGAAAACTATCGAAACTTCTTATATCAAGAATGACAAGATTAATTTTTTTTTTAAATTTTACATTTAAAAAAAGCGGACATTTTGTGTCAGGTTGAATTTCATTTTCTTGGACCGGGTATTGAAAACAGTGCAACAAGATACATTTTTTATTTGGATAGAAGCTAATTTCAAAGGATGTATTTGAATTGTTTTTAGCATGAATAAGATCTAAGATATATGTATCACTGTCTCCGGAGCATGCGCGGATTTTTTTAAACTTTTATCAAGTAAAAGGTTTTTTGACTTTCTCTATAAATTGCACGCTCTTCTCTTATATGTTTAGTAATAGAAAATCCTCTGTAGATTACTGCATATATTCTATGCGCTTCAATTTATTAACAGTAGACTGTGTTTTCAATAAAATTATCAAAACAACTGATATTTCAGAATTCTTTTGTATTCCTTGAAAATCTACTTTCAAATTGAAATTAAGGACAGATTTTGTTTGTGATACGGAGTACGTAAAATATCAAACTGCCTACTATTTAAATAATTATGATAAGAAAAAGATATAAATGAGTATTAAGTGGGGTGTACTCTACAAGTTGTCATAATCTGAAAGTTATCTCATGTTAGAAAATACGTGTATCTGGCAAATATGTAGAAGAATTCAAGAAAATAATGATTTATTGACGTGGTTCGAGGGCAACGAGTGTTTTGTCGAATCCAAGAACTAAACCGATTGCCTGAGGCCATTAGGCTCGAGGGACGACAAAACGCATTTTGCTAGAGATCACTGTCAATAACTGTTTTGTTATATATTTTACTATTTATTTTTAGTTGACATTCCTTGCGCTGGTTTCCATGTATGTGATACTTTAGAAAATAAAATTGATTTCTGCCTACAGCGTGACGTAAAAAAGTCATAGCGGTCCAATGTCTCTTCGATATGTCCTTTATCTCACTCAACAGTCTAACATTGATTTTTTTGGGATCACACAGTAAGATATTGGAATTGTTAGCCTTCTTTTCGTAAAGATTTATATAGGAAATACTTTTAAAGGATTAACTTCTTTATATATTTTGTGATATATTTGAAAAATTCAATGATGGAAACATGCAAATTAAGTTATATCTTATGCCAATGTTTGACTTTTCATGATGAATAATAGACACAAAATCAAAATCAACATAATCAAAAATCAAAACAAAAACAGTGAAATAATACTATTAAGCTCTAATTTTACGTGACAGCTGTTAGTTATCCTGCTATCCTGTTCGAACTTGTTTGAAGCAGAATTCATTTCAAGGTCGCCAAATAGTTTCTAATGTATAAATACATAAATATGGCAACACAATGTAATTCAGCGTATGAATTCAGATATGGCATTCAGGAACGAGCCTGTCGTTATGTTTCTTCTGGTTATTCTTTTAGTCAACAACCTTGGTCTTCTTACAGTAGAAGGTAAGTATATTGCGGAAGCCCATTTAGGACATAGCAAAAAATATTTTTGAATTCGATATAACGAATTCTCGAATTTGTTATAACGAATTTAATTTGTTATAACAATTTATTGGAAATCGTTTAAACGAACTTAATCTGTAATAACAAATTAATGGATTCGTTAAAATGAAATCAAAAATTTGCTATAACGAATTTAATTCGTTTAAACTATTTCTAACATTTGCTATAACAAATTAAATTCCTTTACACGAATTCTAAAATTTGCTATAACGAATTAAATTCGTTTAATCATATTCAAGAATCGTGTCCTATAGAAAAGTACATGTATATATGAATTCGATATAACGATTTGTCAAATTCATTTTAACGAATTTGATTTGTTATAACAGATTAAGGAACTCGTTTTAAATAAGTTAATTCGTTATAACAAGTTTTAGAATTCAGTATAACAAATTTAATTCATTAAAACAAATTTTTGAATTCGTTATAACGAATTCAACAAATTTGTTATAGCAGATTGAATTCGTTATAACGAATTCGACAATTCGTTAAATCGAATTCAAAAATATTTTTGATATGTCCTAAATGGGCTTTCGTAGTATACCTTACTTCTACTTTTTAAATTATATCATGTATTACAAACATATGTGGTAGGATTGGATTTTACTGAGTTAGAAAATAACGATAACTTGTATTGGTTAATATCGTTTATTTTACATTTGGAAACTTTCTAGTTTTATACAATGATTTGAGAAACGTCCTTGTCTGGGTTATACATAGAAAGTAGATTTGATTGGATAAGAGAGACACACCTTCAGATCGCGGGGTATTTAAAGCCCAGTATTTCACGTGTAGATCAGTTGGTTTGGAACCTTCTCAAAGGTTCGTGCCAGCTCACTTTCTGATAATCGGGGTGGATCCCGGTCTCTGTCTCTGTCCCGTTCAAAATTCTCGGTAATGAATTGTCTCGTTCAAGTTGCCATTTTGTTTCCTTCATTTACACGTCCACTTTTGTTAATTTCCAGTTCCTTATTTCTATTTTTGGTAAACCGGTTAAGTTAGGCATAGTTGATTTTTCGTGCAGGGGTGGGTCACTTCTCTTTGGACTTAGCATCGGGTAGGACGGGTTCTAGATATTTTACATCTGTTAGGTAGGCACTATTTTTATTGAGGCCCATTTAATAAGATAGGTCGTTAGTACATCAGTTTCTGTTGTAAATATATAAATGTAAATATTTTGTGCTGTTAATAAAATATAATTGTTGCCATAATAAATACATGTTAATTTGTAAACTCTTGTTATTAAAATTCTTGGATGGGTAAGTCACTTACATGACTAATTGAAATACATAGGTTTATTGGTTAGTAAGAACTTGGAATAAAACGCGAAGTACTATTTTTGATAAAGAAAATGTGTGTTATTTAATGAGTTAATTTTGAGAATAAAAGAAGTACTTTCATACGATCAAATCTGGTTACATTGGTGCCGTGAGTGGTACCTAAGACTGAAGGTAAAATCAAATCCTGTTACACATATTATTCCTTTTTCTTTTTAAAATCATTATATTTCATTCAAAAATAATTGTTTTGGTAAATAATCTTTCATATGGAGTAAAATTGTTTTTTGAAAATAAAATATGGCTTCTCTATTTGCATTAAAAGTCCTGTTACAAACAATATTTATACTTATTTATTTCTTTGAATTAAATAATAATCTTAAGTATTCAGAGTTTCCCAAATATTAAAAGTCATGGCCATACTGTTATTGAGAAGAATTAATATTTTCAACGATTGTTTCAATAAATATTCCCATTTGAAATATTAGTCTCCAACAGCATACTCTACCACTAGGACAATTAATAAAAAAACTTAATTTAACTTTGTAAAGGAGTAATTATATACTTTATATTCTTTTTTTGTATATTGATATTTGAAAAGAGTCTTTAAAAATTGCAGTCAAATCCTCACTAATTTTTAATTATCTCCCCTTAAAAGCAGTACATGGCTAGTCATATAAAAAAAAATCTTATTCAAATTAAAAAAAAAAGAAATAAAGAATGCTTTGAGGCAAATTTGGTTAGAATTGGTTCTGAAATAGTTGAGACATTGAAAAGTGTAAGCACAAAAAATGGCACAAAACAGAGAGACGGAAGGCAGAGGAACATATATACGTATAGATTTATGTCAAATATTTACATGTATATCAGTTAAGCTCACTTGATTCTTTTGCTCCGGAGAGCTGAAACGCAATTGTCGGAAAAAAGTCATTGCAAATGGGAAAAAAATATTAAATGTGATCAGTTTATAGATTTCAAAAAAGTATATTTCTGAATTTGTTTAAAGGAGGAAAAAGTATGATGTAACTATTATCGGAAAATTTTATTTTGAAAGAAACTTAATATTTAAAATTTTTTTGGAACCAAAGGGCGTGGATTTTTTTGTAGCTATCGTCTTTAAACTAACAAATTGAAGAACTGTATCAATGAAACTAAGCATGAAATTTAAAAAAAAAAAAGGTAATGCATATATTTTTAATACGGAAGTCATAAAATTTAAAGAAAATGTACATTGCATGTCTAAAAATATCCTGACATCAACCAGATATGCATACCATAGAATGAAAAAGATGAAGAAAACGAAGTGATTAATCTCATAAAGTCTAAAAGAAAAAAAAAAATTTGCGAACAGAGCATAAAACACAGACCCCAAGAAATTCCAGAGCTGGGATTAGGTGCCTGGGAGAAGTAAACATCCCTCTTGAACAGTCCTGACCGCCTTTGAGCCCATTATAATGATCAGGTAGACCGAATATGCCGTAGTTAAATTCAGCATTAAACAAAAGCCTATTATTAGTATGAAACATGACAGCCAAAACACGACCCAGTGATAGATTATATCTGCTAAGTAAACAACCTCATTATAACCATCTCAGGATTCATGAAATGCTGACTTTAAACGAGTTTGTCAAATTCCCTGTAACATCAACTGATCTCTTATGTAGCCTGCCTGGATTAGAAATTGATCTTTCTTGTATTATGAATATCGAAAAGAAATCAAACTTCCTTCAAGCTTGTCTTAGATACCAATAACTAATAAAAAATAAAATGAAAATACATCAAAAAAATAATGTTAACCCTTTATTTTGAAAAATTGCCCAGATAAGTTTTAGTTCAATTTTGAATGTTCCATTTATTACATGTATATTATTTTGTATCGATTTATAAATGAAAGAGACACTTACCATGAATGTCCTGTTTTTTATTAATGGTTTTTAAGTTCTTCACATATAACCTGTATCTATATTTCAATGTTTAGGATTTCATGTCCCAAAATTGTGACGCTCACGGAATACATTGAATTGATTTTAAGCAACATTAATGTACACCTTATTAATTAATTAATTATTATTGTTCTCTTTTACATTTATCCAAGGACTAAAAATAAAACTTTTTAAAATAAATCAATTTTGTTCAAGGTACAGAGTTAGAGAAAGTTATCCTTTTGTCTCAAAAAAAAAGAAAGAAAGAGAGAGAGAGAGAGAGAGAGAGAGAATTACGGTACCATTAGGCAACTTAACTTTATCAGAGATGCATGGAAGGTGCTTCTAATGTGTTTCATTGTACCAGTCAAGGTTTCAGATGGTGTAATTTCAGCTAAGGAATGACTCGATTAATGTTTCTAAGGCAGATTAAAGGTTTTGGAGCAGGTTATAGTTTTGGAGCATGTCTCATTTCCAATTCACTATAAGCCTTATGTTGGCCAAACTTGCATGGGTGATACATCTAAGAATGCACACTACCAGGCTTGCTTCGGATACTGGACCTGGCCTAAATTTTTCTGATGAGTGGCCAGTTTTTTGAGCAAGTTCATTCTAAAGTAACTTTATTGACCAAATTTGTATGAATGATACATCTAAGGATGCACGCTACTGGGCTTGCTTACTAGTTTGAAGTTTTTGAATAAGTCTATTCCCAAGTAACTGCAAGCCATATCAGATCACATTGCACATTGCATCTTGGGATGCACACTACTAGATAATTACTTAATGTGGACTTTGCCTTATTTAAAGACGACATTCCTTGAGGTGAGCTGTGTAATCTCTGATTACCTAATGTTTCTTCCACAAAGTACTCTTGAAGGGAAAATACTGTAGAAGCGAAACTTTTCGTGGGGATAAAACTTCATTCATTTTTCTTCTAAAAATGTTTCATGGGCATTTAATTTCGTTGTTTCGAAAGAAACCCTATTCAACATATAGTCAAATAAAGATTTTGTTTGGGGTTTAATTTCGTTGAAAATTGTTACCAATGAAATAAACGAAATTTAATCCCCCTAAACAAGAACTCCCTAGAGTAGTAGACGTCACAATAGCCTGGTTCGCGTCACAAAATTGCTGATTGTTTCATCAGAGTGTAATGTTTCCAAGGGACATTTGAAAATTGTTTCAGTAACTTAATGTTAAAATTTAAAGTGAATTTAAGAGAGGTGCCGAATTTGAAAGTTTTTGTATATTCTTAAAGGTTTTGGCTTGTTTCGGTATAATTAACAATTCTTGCTTCATCAACTTGTTTGTCGATACAAATCTTAATTGTCTATCCTTATTTACTAAAATGTATAAATGCAAAGGCGAAAAATATTAAATTTAATCGATCAACTTAAAAAGCAAACACATTTTTATTAGGAATAATGTCAACTTTGATTAAAATAGTTGTATGCATCGTTTGTATTCAAAATATTTATTTATTGTTTTCTACTTAAGGAGGCGATTCTTCATGCTGGTCCCTGAATGGTAGATGTCAATATACATCGGAAAAGTGTTTCCTATATAAACCTGGATACTGTGCTGGACCAACCAATAGACAATGTTGTGTTTGGGGTAAGCCATCACAAACTTATGCTTTTGAAGTAGGAGAGAAATGCAGATGAAAAGATATTCTTGAATTAAACGCAAAATGCATAGTTTAAACATTTTTATTGAATGTCAATTTGACAATTGGAATAGCTCTTTGCATATAAAAATGCATTGAGTTTATCATTAAAATCAACAACATTCAATGATATTAATTCATGACCAAAATTAAATAACAAACAGGATAATGATACCAGGATATCAATCTCGTTTAAAGTCAAGATTTTGCATTTCTAGGGTCGATACAATTACCTTGTCTGCAAAAACAACATATTGTTTAATCAATATTTGACTGACATCTTTTATACGATTTGTTAGTCCATCGTTACCAGATCAAATATTCAATTTTGTTTCGCTGCATTTGATTCATTTTCATTCTATTTAACAACAAGTGTTAATTTTGTCGTTTTTTTACCGAACATGACGAAGAACACATGGTGAAAATGACCGGTCATTGGGAGATGCTCACTCCTCGATGGCACGTTTTCCCATTTCTGTTTTCAGAAGTCTCTGTTTTTTCTCTGCTTATAGATGCAACCTGTATTGTTTTATTTGATTTTGAGCATAAGATGTGTATGTTATTTACCTTTTCCTTTTACACTTAGTAAAGTCAATTGGTGCACCTTTAAAAGAAGTTTATAATGATATGTAGGAATTAAATAAGTGTCAAAGTAAAATGTGTTTCAAACACATGATACATGTATATACAATAAATATAATTAATTTTAATGTTAATTATTAACAGGAGCTGACCTACAATGCTTGATGAGACGTGGAACCTGCCAAAATAATTCGAATTATTGCAGAGGGGGATATCTGCCAGGTCTATGTGGCGGAGATCTATCGCGCCAATGCTGTGTGTTTCCCGTCATATCTTGAAAAAAAAACCCGGATAATTTTTCTTTGTATGCATACAAGAAAATGGCTGATTGGTAAAAAGAATATCATACTTAAAGAATTTTATGAAGTTTAGGAATCCGATATAGGAGGGGTATATTAAACCTACTCTTGTTGACTGGGATGTTAAAAGTTTTACAGACTGAAATATTAATGTGGGTTTTTTTTTAAATCATCTTTAGAAAGAAAAAGTGGAGCACAAGGTGAATTTAGTAGTAGAATCGAAATAAAGATCTTCGAAAAACAGTTGTAATACTAAGCAATAAAAATAAAGATGATATTTTCCTAAGCCTTGTATGCTGAAACTATAACATTTTGTTCATTTAGTCTTTTTTATTCTTTTATCACGACCAAGATAGCGAAAACAGAAGGGTAGGTGGTTCATATAATGCCTTTTAACTTTCTAACACGAGTCTTATTATATTCAAAACCCATATTACATTCTGACAATGTGTTAAGCTCTTCTCTGCCATATTTACACCAACGTCCAGTTTAACTGTCGAAAGAATTCATAATACAAATTTTATCGCGAATTGAAAGACCTGGGTTCTTTGAACTTAGGATTTTAAAGTTGATTTGTTTTTCATCATTATCAACATCACCGGTAATGACGTGTCCAGGGGGACTGTACCTGAAAAGAAGAGCAAGAAAATCAAGAGAATTTTGTTTTGCATGTCCAATATCAAGACACTGTAAGGTTTGTTCATATTTGTAAATTGTGATAGCAAAAGAGCAATTTAGATCAAAACATGACGTTAAATAAGTCATAATTGTTTGACTTAATCTTAATTATCTCATTTTGCAAGAAATCCAGGACATCCTCTTTATCTGATCATATCTGACAATATCTAGTTGTTTTCGTAAGTTAAAATGTTTTGATAGATATAACTGGAAGCGCTTACTTTTTTTTTCACTCGAAACTGTAGCAGCTGGTACATGATATACACATTCGCACATATGATTCTGACCACGGGACTAAAGAAAAATATATGCAAAATAAATTTATTACACTTAAACCAACATCATTTTAATATATAAAAATATTTTAAGTCCACTCGAGGGTGCAAATTCACTATAGGTAATTCAGTTTACCATAATTATATTTAGTCTATACTATGGAGAAATTTTTAATTTAAAATGTAAGTTCAAATTTTATTTTTGGTAAAGTGCAAAATTTAAATAAGTACATCTGTCAATAGAATTAATGAGATTTAGTTACAAGTGACGTAGCAACGTGTACGCTAAACTCTAAGGTACATGTGATATTTGACGACAACGATATTAATTTAGGAATGACTCTAATTCTTGGCCAAATTATTCGAGTATAACCTGGTTTGGGTCAGTTTACGCTTTATAATCCGCGAAGCGGATTATAAAACAGCGTAAACTGACCCAAACCAGGTTATACTCGAATAATTTGGCCAAGAATAAGAGTCATTCCTTATAATTTAATTCTAAAATCATTAAACAACTGTGGGTGTAAAATTTCGTTGCTTTTTATTAGTTCAAATTTGCCGCTCAATAATACAACCCTAGTAACGGAAGTGATGGGAAGCGAGGGGAGGTAAAAACTGATACATAGTCCTAGCAGCCATGTTGTTTTGTTTACATGTGGTAAGATCCAAGTTACTGTTTGAAGTTAAAGGTACATTTATTAAATCTGGAATTTTCCATGATCCCGAGGACTGGAAATGAGAGGATTGCATGGATACAGACGATTCAGCTGGTTGTCAGGGGGATGTGTCCCCATACCAAACCAGGTTATACAGAAATAATTTGTGTTCCTTTTTGGATATTAACCAATCAGAGGCTAGAATACAAACAAAATTAAATTATTATGATTTAATTATACGTACAACGTATGCAAACTTTAGTTAAAAGTGAGCACGATAGATTGAAAGGTATTGTATTCTAATAAAAAAAAAATCGGAACTAAATTGAAATTTATACCAAATTCTAGTCAGAAATATCATGTACAATGATTAATTATTATATGTATTGCTATCTCACTGTATGAGGCGGCTTTACAATTTTTATATCTTAAATATGTCTACAGTACTAATAAAAGCTTTTCTGCATCGCTTTAAAAAGTGGCGGAAGCCAAACATATAATCGACAATAAAAGAGAAACCACAACCCAAAAAAAAGCCATAAAAAGGAGAGTTTCACAAAATTCCGCATATTGGGGTGGGGGTCTTAACAGAAAACCTTTTGAGAATGATAAATGGTAGGGGCTCATACCGTCTAAAAGGGAGGCATAGAATAATAACGCAGTACATTGTTAACAGCAAAATACTTGTCAGACCCTAACCCCATTCTTTCCTTCGTTACATGTGTATACCTGTCTGCACTTTACAAGTGCAAATATAAGGGGAAAATTATTTAACTTTTACTTACTTAACTCTTATTGCTTTATGATCATAAGTTTATAAGTGGGGAAGAGATGTTAAATATTGCTATTTCTCGTCCTGAAATACTGAGACGTATAGTGTGTGTAAAAGGACTTCGCTGAACTATGTCTTGGGAATTAAATGAAACGAGAACACTGTGCTTTTTAGGTGGGTTCATGATATAGATATACAGTCCCTGAAACGTTCTACTTTCCCACTTGAACGGTGAGCGAACGCTGAACGAACGGTGAACGAACGCTGAACGAACGCAGAGCGAACGGTGAGTGAACGATGTGTGAACGCTGAACGCAACTTGGTGAACGATGTGTGAACGGTGAACGGTGAGCGAACGCAGAACGCGAACGGAGCGCAAACGCGAACGCAAAGTGAACGGTGAACGAACAGTGAACGCAAGATGAACGATATATTCGGAATGCCTCTGATCTTTTCCTTGCATTGAAACTATTTTATTGTATTATAATGTCAGGTGCCAAAAAAAATAAATAAATAAATAAGTAAACCAATAAATGAATGAATAAATAAATAAATAAAATAAATTCTCCAAAATTGTCCTAAGAAAGACGATTCATGCACATTAAGTTTTTAATCATACGATTTTAACGCATTAAAACATTGCAATTGTTGCCGAACGCTGAAGTATAAAAGATATTTTTTTAGTTGGAAAATAAAAATGTTTATTCTTATTTGATAACAAATCAGAGAAAACTTCTGACTTATAGAATGAATTAAAGCGATTGTAACATCCATTCATATATCTCCGTGTCAAGGCGATTTCATGTAAAGTAATGAAAAAAAAAAAATAATTACAAAGGTCAGTGGACGTTTTGCATTTATACGCTCGTATTTTAAATTTTAATACAATAATATATTATGTGTCATTTCTATTTTTCATGATGATTTATTGAGCAGACTTCTACATGTATCTGTAGATGGCCGTGATTATACTCGGACAAGATAATACAAAGATACATATTCATATTATTTGTTATAAATTCAATTTTCAGAACTTGATATTTAAGTAATATGCTGTTATAATTTTTATTAAACAGACAAATGAGAGAGAGAGAGAGAAAGAGAGATTCCGTTTTAGCCCCCCCCCCCCTTCCTTTCAGGCTTCACTAAATGTTTGTACCTATATCAAACAATAACTCTGAAATTTTTTTCTAAATATATTAGACAGTGAAAGTAACTTTTTTTTTCTTATCAACAAATCATATCCATCTGTTTGACAGTTTTTATTTTCCTGCTTCAAGTTTACACGAAGTCCACGTGCTTGTCCTGTCAATCAAAATCATTCGACACTGTGCAGGTGTGAAAGTTTCGTCACATCGAAGACGAAGTGCGAGTATTTCCAACAAGTTATAACATTTATTTTTATCATTTCTAGATTTGATACCAACATTTGAATAATAAATGAATAAAATATATTGGGCATTAACACTTGAATTTGAAACATACTCTCTGCCAATTTCAAATACCACCGTCGACACGTGTACATTGTGAACTACTATTGTTTTGTGACTTTTTTAGATGCATTTTTGCTTTGAGACTGAAATTTTTGTTCTAAAAAAGACCTTAACTTTTTTTAAACAGGTTAATTAAAATTTTCTGGAAATACAGTACTGACTAAGTAACCGATTTAGGGGAAAGGGGGGGGGGGGTGTATTAATCTTATCGAATGGCAAACATATAAAGTTAAGGTGAAGAAAGAATTTTTTTCTCTATAACTATAGACTTTACATACATGTATTATAGTAGCGAAAATTCTGTAGTGCATTACATTTTAAATAAATATTTCCTTTAAACACACTATCAATTTAATTCGCTCCAAAGATAATAAATTAACAGGATATCCGCAGTACTATGTATAACTCTCAGAACTAGTTCTATCATATTTTCTGTAGTAACTGAATAAAAAAACGCGTTAGAAATAAATATTTTCGTAATTTTGCTGCGTAATTATTTGACTTGGATAATTATATCTCCATTAACGATTTGTCGTCTTTAACAAAACAACAAAATGTTGCAGTGCTTGAAGTATTTGCACATTGCCCTAAATTAGTTAAATTTAATATATCAGCATCTTTCTACATAGGTACCGAATGTGCTTATAACAACATTTATTTTCCAGAGTAATTTAATAAATAATCTAATAGCTAAGTTAGAATAATAAAAATATATATCTTAGATATTTTCCCCCATGAAATAATGATTCTTCAAACACGATATGTTAGTTATTAAATTAAAAAATCTGTAACTCATTACCTACAAAAAGATAAGTCCTTTCACTTGGGAGTTCCGAATGGCAATGAAAACTGAACGATAAGTGAACGCTGAACGCAAGGTGAACGCAAAGTGAACGGAACGAAGAGCGAACGCTGAACGCTTTGTGAACGGTGAACGCGAGCGCACGGTGAACGGTGAACGCAAAACTGTGAACGGAGAGCGAACGGTGAACGCACGGTGAACGAACGGTGAACGCACGCTGAACGAACGGTGAACGAACGGTGAGCGAACGGAAAAATGGGAAAGTAGAACGTTTCAGGGACTGTAGTATAGACTATTTCTTGTTTAGTTCTAAGGGGAAAAAAGAGTGGTTGTGATTGACGATTTCTACTGTTTCAAACAAATATATTTGCAGGAAAAAAAATGATGTAACTTTAAACATATGAGAATTCATGCTAGGACTACCGCGTATACATAAGGTATTATAATGTATAGAGTATATTATAATTTCGTTTCATTAAAGGACTTATCTTATAGAATAAATTTTATTTGAAAACAAAAATCGGGACTGTATGAAGAATTAACACTAAGGGTGTTTATTTTGTGCATGGGAGGGGTCCCGTTCACAGGAATCCTGCAGGCAAAATAAACATGCTGCTTGATATCAGTTTTTGCTAAATGTACAGGGACTTTGTTACAATTATCATTCATTGGAGAATGTTGAGATAGTCCTCTTGTTTTATTACTTAAAACAATGGAACATTTAAAACAAGAAATAAAGAATTTAATCGATAACTTTACTAACTTGTTTATGCCGTACGTGTAGACAGCATATTACACGATCCAAATTTGAAGCTACACGTCGGGATTTGACGTCATGATGTCAAAGAACACAATTGATGACGTCATCCGTACAAGTTTTTGCATAACGTGTAACTAAGCCTCTCTCCGTGTGTACTAATTTCTAATACATACATTTGTGGTATCTCTCTATTATATAAACATACAGAGAGCAAATATCTTCATACCTGTATGAAGTTTTTCGAAGGTCATAGGTCATTACGTGACCTAATCACACAGCGCAATAATAGCTACATAAAAAGAATTACTCTACTTAGCAATATAGCATGTTTTTTCATGCATAAAAATGTACAAAATACCCAAGTAAAATGATAATCATTTTATTTACAATGTAAACGAGTAATAAATACAGTTCTTGATCGATTTTACATCGAGAATAGAAAACTATGTGTTATAAATTTCATGTCTGAGCTGCATAGTCTCAACGTTTACCCTTATTTTTCTTGTAGACCTCTGAACGCTATATTTTTTTTCATTAAACTTTGCTCACAATAAATTTGAAAATCTGTTGGAAAATTTCAATGTAATGCAATCACGACACAAACAGCTGACAAACACTGCATTTCGGAAGTTCGGTAGGCACACCTCCATCATCGACATCGTTGTCTTAACAATGTAAGCTGTCGCCTGTGTCTCCGTGTCAACATCATAATAAATATGCCTTATTGAAATCGTAGATTTTATGTTTCTGATCAAATTTTAAACTTGATTCCAAGTAAACTGGTCCGGACAAGTATCTCCATCCATCCCTTTCCGACCAAAATTACTCCAACTTTTTATTATCAAACATCGGACGTGTTTCTTGTGGGGTTTTTTTAACATCAAATATGGATTCTCACGAATACAAAAAATCCCACACACCAATATGCTCACTTTAATTGATCACAAGTAGCCTTTCACAGAATATTCCCTTCAAAACAGAATCCTTTGCCAGATGAATTTGAAGCGTAACCGCTTTTCAAGCCGATTTACACCTTGCGTAATTTGTCAAAATCTACGACGAACAGTTAGTGCAATATTTATATTCGATTATATTCAATTGTCCGTCTCAAATGTATAATATATAAGTAATAAATATCAAGTTTAAAAACTTCACTGGGAAATGAAGTGGGTCGGTACGTGATCAAATCTTCTGAGAAGGCCTTCGGCCTTCACAGGATTTGATCACGTGACCGACCCACTTCATTTCCCAGAGAAGTTTTAAACTTATTATTTATTTCTTAAATATAAGTAAGAAAAATTACATACACTTGACTGTACGTATAAATCGTATAAACGTACACAAATTTCACGTGGATTTTTTTTTCTTTTCGGAAATATATTAACTTTTTATTTTGAAATGCAAATCAAGCTAGTGTGCGTATAGTCCGAAATATCTTACGTTTTCCTGGCTTTTTTACTATTTTTATATTTTACGTGCCAGGAAAAAGTCAAAACCGGCGCCATTACGAAAACTGGAAATTTCGCCGTCTCCAATTGGAGTTGATTTTCGAGACTTGGAAAGCGAATGAAATGTCAAACTCACAATTTATCAATAGCACAATGCTTTTAGTACTCATCAATATCGATGAAAAGAAAACATCACTCAACATTTCGATACAGGACTTGAAAGATTTTAAAATGCACGAAATGATAACAAATCTCGGCAGTCAGATAAAATGTTTTCATCGGATTGTATATTTTATAAACAAACTATAAAAAACGATGTTGGTGAGTACTAAAAACATTGTCCTATTGATAAATTGTGAGTTTGACATTTCATTCGCTTTGCAAGTATCGAAAATCAACCCGAGAATGCCGCCTCTGGTTGGAGGCGGCGAATTCCCAGTTTTCATAATGGCGCCGGTTCTGACGTTTTCCTGGCACGTAAAATATCAAAATCGTGAAAAAGCATGGAAAACGTCAGATATTTCGGACTAGTGTGCGTATAATGAGCAGTTATGGTTTCTCCATTGGTTGTTATAGTTTAAGCTTCTTTCAAAATCTTTCACTCAAGTGAAATGCCTGATACGGATTTGAAATTAAAACTTTTACTCGGCACGAAGCGCCATTGACTGGAATGAAATATATGGAAATAACAAACAGCATTCAAGCTACAGTAAGAACTACAGTACTTTATATGGCATTGAAAATGAAGGGTTAAATTTTTTTAACATGTGTTCTTTAGATAACTTTTCAGTCATATTGGGATGCCATTATTTATCTGTTAAAAGCTGCGAATTTCGACCTGTACGCTGCACTTACATGTACCTGTGTATGTCTATAAATCAGTGGCAGGATCTTCCGTGTTCAACTTTTGACATGTACTCGGCGGTATTTTTACCTACATGTATGAGCAATCTTTCTCCTGCAAATTTCGATCTGTACTCTGCACTTATAAACAATGAGTAGAGAGGGATCTTTCTCGTGACTCTACACTATTTGATCACTCAGGAATCTTTTTTTTTTTGTGCCAGCACCTAGTGTGACAGAAGACCGCAGTTTATACAGTCGCATCCGAAGCACCAATCTCCATGTCCAACATCACCGCACCATATGTATAGATTAAATATGAATCCATTTTTTTAAATGGTTTTATTGAAACTAATTTATTAAGTCCTTTTTAGATCTACTTCATCGATTGAAATAATACAAGTAAGTCCTTCGGAACTAAGGAACAGAATGAAATGAGGGGGGTGGGGGTGGATGGCTAAATCTTCTTACAGAAAGAGAAATTCAAGTTTTTTTTCAAATATATAATTACTTAAAGAGGATTTTTATGAGAAAATGTATACTTTCCTTGCTGTCACCCAAGTTACAAATTCTAAATAACTACGGCTTAAAAAAAGTATAAAAAATAAATTATTAAATTAAATTAATTTGTTTAATTTTTTTTAATCCATCCACTCCCATTCTCTTTTTACATCTCATGAACTTAGAAAATAATCGCAGTGATTATCAGCAATTCTCAGTACCGATAGTAACTCTCAGCAAATATCAGTAATTATCAGAACCCACAGTAAAAACGACAGTAAATTTATTCATATTAATGCAATAAGTATTTTGATAGCCCAGTTAAATTGCTTATTTCTCTTTCCATAATCCTCTCATCACTAGAACACCTTATGTTATTCTCCTTCAATGAACAGTTTGTCGTGTGTTGCCACCTTTGTGACGTTTAATAATTTGTTTTAAATTCTCAAAAGTATTATTAACAATGGCATATAATTTTATTAGACACAAAATATAAATATGAGAAATAAACCAATTTTGTGAAGGGAGAGAATCCAAATTTCCAGTAATTACAACTTAAACTTAAGGAGGGATTCTTCTCATATTTCTTGTATTTAAAAATTGCTGAAATTTTCATGGATTCAAGAAGACATAATCATTAAGTGATGGTATAAATAAGATTAAATTTGACCGTTTTATTTTAAAAGCAAGGTCAGGTCAAGGTCATTATCTTTTTCTTTGACCTAAAGAATAAAAAATTACTGTTGCCACTCATGCGATGCCTACTTCTATTTCAAAAGATTAAATGTTTTTCTTTCTGCATAAAAAGATATTACCGTATAGGGTCTATTAGATGATACTACCAAATTGACATAAATAGTTTAAATAAAATAGATATTGGCTAATTCGAATTTTCTCTGTTTTTCCTAGATTTTTAGGATATATTAGTTATTTTTATATGCTTCGTATATTTGATTTTTTTTATTTTCACATATGGTAAAGCAGTCATAGAAAGGTACAAATTGATACAAAAACAAAAAGTTTTGAGCGTTTACTAAGAGGGAAAAAACCTTTTTAAGGATTTTTTGTTCAAATCTGTATTTAGATTGGAAGCTTTTAAAAGCTAACAAAATTGTAATTTGTTTAGAAAATCATATTTATTTGATATAGTTTAAACTACAGTCCATTATTATTAATTTTTCTCACATTTGAAATTTTCTTAAAGTCTTTAATTGTTTAAAAATTGTAAGTAAATTCATTGCTTTATAGTAATTTTGATAAGCAGAAAAGGAGTTTTTCCACACACCACCGTTCCGCGAAAAATATAGTCCCTGCTAGATTTCAAACTCAGTATACCATTTCTATTTAAAGTTGTACAATTATAACGAGGAACGAAAAATATGATCTTTTAAATCTCTTACATCTAAATATATAAGGAGATATATAAGCAAATATACTTTGAATATTTCATCTAGTCAGAAACCAGACAAGAATCCCTCCTTAACAGAAAAATCATGAATATGGGTCTGAAAACGCCATTGACTTGACCGCACTAGGGAAAGTTCAGACCCATGAAGGAAAACGGCAACACACATCAAACAATAATCATACCAGAAGTGAGAAAATTTACTTAATCTGCACAATGCAATATGGGAATAAACATATGTCCCATAATGCAACAAAACACCATCTGTTCATGAGACATACAGGACAAGATAATGTATCAATCTATTACAATTCAGGCCAGTAGTGTAAAAAGTCTATTTTGTTTCACTACATACGCTTCATCTTCATGGAACTAATCATTGTCTAACAAGTGTTTTATCCGAACATTACAAAGAATACACGGCGGATATGACCGGTCGAAAGCAGATGCTCACTCCTCGATGGCACCTGATCCCACTTCTGTTTTCAGAAGTTACTAAGTCTTGTTTGCTCTGCTCACAACTTGTATTGTTCCATTGGACTTTGAGCATGTTTCGTGTATGTTTCGAAAAAATATCACTTTAGGTTGGAGATAACATGGTTTATCATTCATAGAGGTATTAAGTCAGAAATAAGAAAATGCTGAATCTATATTATGGTATATATAATTTCTTGTTAATTGTTAACAGGAGCTGACCTACAATGCTTGAAGAGACGTGGAACCTACCAAAATAATTCGAACTATTGCAGAGGCTGTTATCTGAGAGGTCTATGTGGCGGAGATCGATCGCGCCAATGTTGTGTTTATCCCTTCATAGCTTGAAAATAAATTTGGAATTATTTTTTATGCATTCAAGAAAATGGCTGATTGGTAAAAAATATATATGTACAGTACGTCTGTAGTTTCTCCTTTACATTTAATATTTTTTTGAAGAGTAAAGATAGGGGCTTCCTAGAGCAATTTGCTTGACCCGGAAATGTATCTTTGTAAGAATTTAATGAAGCTTAGGAATCCAGTATAGGAGAAGTAGATCAAACTTACCTTGCATTGGCTGAGTGGAATGTTAAAAGTATTACAGACTGGAACCTGATTTTGAAGAGTTTTATCCTTAGAAAGAAAAAAATTGTGTCTGAGTATAAGGTGGATTTCCAGACGTACGATTTAAACCAAGTTCTTCTAAAATACCGTTATAATGATGAAGAATACAAACGATATTGTTCTTAGCCTTGTCTGCTGGAACCATAACATTTTGCTCATGCAGTTTTTCTAACTCGTTTTTCATCTCCGAGTTAGTGAAAACAGATGGATAGATGGTTCACATATTGCATTTTAACTTTCCCAAATGACTCTTGATATGTGTCTAAAGCACTGAATCCATTGACAAAATATTTATTCTTCCCCGTCATACTTTGACCAAAGTCTGGCATAACCGTTTACAGAATCCATAATAGAAATAAGGTTCTATTGTAAATTGAAAGATCGGTTCTCTCTGCATTTAGGACCTTTGATGCTGATTGCTTTTTCAACTATATTAACATCATCGGTAATGATGTGTTCAGTGGCATTGTAGTTGAAAAAAGAACAAGAAACTTTAGAGGATTTCCTTTAAGATGTCCAATATCAGGACACTGTAAGATTTGTTTATGATTTAATGTTTATTGTAAGGTGTCTTTTGATTGGATAAAAAATTTAGACTATATCGTATAACCTGTGTCGCCTACGTCACAATTACTTACGTCAAAAACAGATCAATCAGCTTGACGTTACATTTAAAATATAACAATATGAAGGCATTTTTGAAGGAGAAATTGTCTTATTTTTTACACTAAATGGTGAAAAATTAAATAATAAAGAATAAATTTAGTAGCGACCCAATAGTGGTATAACCTGGATTGGAACAGTTTACACTTTTTTTTAACCGCTTCACGGTTTATACAGCGTAAACTGCCCCAGCCCAGGTTATACCAGCATAATTTTGGTAGCTATTCCATTCATTCCTTAAATAATTGAAAATGGTGAAAGCAAAAGAACGTTTTAGATCGAAACATTGTTTGCTTAAATCTAAATTATTTCATCTTGCAACAAGTGATCCAGGACATCCTCTTCATCTGATCATATCTGACAATATCTGGTTGTTTTCCAAGGTTAAAATAAATTATGTTGATTGATAAGTGCGTTTGCTTTTTTTTTTTTTTAATTCGAAACTGTAGCAGCTGGTACATGTAAATGATATATGCATCTACACAGTGTCATGTGATTTTGATGAGTGGTCAAAAGAAAAATATGCGCAGAATTAATTTATCACCCTCAAACCAATATCTGCATTATCAAAAAAAAATATGTATATATAAATAAATAAATAAATAAAATAAAATAAAAAATAAAAGTCTTACTGGGGGTGCAAAGTCACTAAAACTAAGTAAATGTACTTCATAAATATATTTAGTTTATATTGTGGAAAAATTGTTTGAACATGCTATTAGTTATAATTAAAATTTTATTTTGAGGAAAGAACATATTTCAAACAAATACATCAGTCAATAGAATTATGAAAATTTCGTTTAAATTTCTATTAAAAAGACTAATTTAAATCTATATGTATAAATCGTGTAAACCTACACAAATATCACAGAGGTTGTTGCTACTTTCGAAAATTTAATTGAAGTGCAACTCAAACAATGCATGGAATATATGGAGATAACAAACAGTATTCAAGCTCAAAAGTCTATTAAACAATACAAACTTTGGAGCAGAGCAAACATGGACCTCCAAAACATCAGAGGTGGGATCAGGTGCTATGGAGGAGTGAGCATCCCCGGCCGACCGGTCATACATGGAGATAACGAACAGTATTCAAGCTCAAAAGTCCATTAAACAATCCAAATTTTCGAGCAGAGGAAAATCAGACCTCCAAAACATCAGAGGTGGGATCAGTTGCCATGCATCTAGGCAATTATGATTTCTCTATTGATTACTGTAGTTTTACGTTTCTTTTAAATTAAATTATTTGACTCACGGGAGATGTCGGATAAGGATTTGAAATTTAGACTTTTGTTTGGCACTAAGCGCTTTTGAGAAGGGAGGGTTCTTTAGATTGTCAACGCTACCTGCTACCCAAGACCGCGGTCGTGAGGCCTCATCCGGAAGAACAACGACTTTTCTATCCAAAATGTAATTAGATGCATCAGATTTGAAAATTAAGTTTATGAATAATTTGCAATTTTTTTCCCTAAAATTTGAATTTATTTTACAAGAATTTTTACCGATGACAGAACATTATATGCTGTTCGTTTACCACGGACGGGGCAATGGACTTTTTCAGTGTATGTTGCTCTGCAAATTATCGTAAAAAAACCCGTAAAATAATTATTTAACAAGATAGTATTAACTTGCTTAATTACAATTTGTGTGGGTAGGTAGGTTGAATTTCTCGTGAAATATTCTATGTTCCTTTGTTATTCCTACAAGTCCGAAGCCGAGTCAACTGAGCTAGTTTTCTGATGGATTAAGAGAAAATAACAGCACTATTGAAAGTGAAAAAATGTCATTTATTCAAGTAAACGACACAAAACAAAAATACACATAGTTAGGGGGTCAGAAGAGACTAGAAAAAACTTCTAAAGAACACAAAAATCTTTGGCATCATATTATGAAAGAACTGGCCCCCTAAAGTTAAACATTCCATAAATCAGGCACTGATATGCCTGCCATCAAAAAAGGGTGGGATAGAACAAAATGAATGCAAAATATGAACACTAATACATATATAACAATAATAAGAAAACGGTGGAAGAAAGGGGATGGATGGAGGGTTTTTTCAACAAAAATTTCTCTCGCAATTTTGCGTGGCTTTCTCCTTCGGTAAATAAATAACAATGGTCACGTGACTGGGACGTGATTGGGAGAAGCCACGCCGATTGGCTTCTCTAATAACTAAAGAACAATTAAGATGAAATATGAATATAATGAACAGTATTCAATCTCAAAGTCCAATAAAACAATGCAAATTTGGAGCAGAGCAAACACGGACATCAAAATTTAGGGTTAGGATCAGGTGCCATGGAGGAGTAAGCAATCCCTGCCGACCGGTCACACCCGCCTTGTGTTCCTTGTCATGATCGGGAAACAAAAACCCGAAAAATCCGTAAAAAAGTTCAGTACATAAATAATGGCCTAACAATTAGTATGAAAAATGATCAAATCCGATGTCAGTTCATCAACTCCAAAAACCTAATTTTTTTTAAAATTTTGAAACTTGATTTAAGAGAACAAGGACGTCCTCTTTGTCAGACAATATCAGATTGTTTTCCAAGGTTACAATATGTTCTTAGATATTAATTAAAGCGTTCGTTGTGTTTTTATTTTAGTCAAATATGCAACATGTGGTATTATGTGGTATCAAGTGATTCGGATAACGGAACAAAAGAAAAATATACGCAGAATTAATTTATAACATTCAAACTAAAATATTATAATAAACTTACATGTAAAATACACAATGCAACATCACTAAAATAATCAACTTTAGTTTACTCAATACTTTCATGTTTAAATATGGAAAATGACGCAAGGTTTCTTTAGAAATTTTATAATTCTAGAAATATTCTTAAATCTGTCTTCCAGACAGTCTTTTAATTATAAGCTGGCCGTCAGAATATGAAATTCGCTTAGTAATATGTACGAACCTGAGAACACGTTAGTTATTCATGTAAAGGACTTGTTTTAGAAAATGATTCAAGAATGAAAGAAGTATTGAGTGAATTTCGGTTAATCAAAAGTAAACGACAGAGCCCCTCCTTAAAGAAGATTTTAACAATTTAAAAATACAGAAGAAACACCCGTTATTAGAAAATTTCATCACCCAAGATGTGGGACCTGTCCTTTTTTACAAGAAACCGAACAGTTTATCTTTAAAACCAGAAGAAAGTTCATTGTTCATTTATCTTTTACCTGCGAGAGCAGGGCTCTAATTGGCGACTAATTTATTGCGCCTAAAACTTTTCGTTTGGCGCCTAAAATTTTTCCATAAGTCGCCAAATTGGTGACCATTTTAAATTGACTTTGCGATTGTCGAATTCCTGAAATTTTCACATTTTTTACAATTTTTCTGAAAAAAAGAGAAGAAATTTAAAAGAAGAGAAAATTATTTTTAGCAATGGACATGTCATGTTTTCTTAGGCACGTTATGGGTCCCTATATTCTATTAACTTTTAAAGTTGGCGCCTTAGAAAAATTGCCTGGCGACTAAAAATTTGCATTGGCGACTAAATTCTTTTGATCAGGCGCCAGCTGGCGCCTAAATTTTAGAGGCCTCTTAGAGGCCTGGAGAGTTCTGATTTGATATATGTCATTACATGTTCAGGATACGGTGAGCATTATACTGTGCCAAACCGGGGACACCTTTAGACACCGAATGGCCGTCCATCGTCATCAGATTCGTCAAACCGAGTACCAGTGCTCTGCCGTAAGCGAACATTTTAATTAGAACATGTGTAAAAACATATTTTCTAACTTCACAGTGTTTCCAATAACAGAGGTTCTACAACACGACGTCACAATGTACTTTGAAATGTTTGTATCTATAGCAATACGTCAAATGATGATATAATTGAAACCGGTAGAGTATATCTATCTATCTATCTCTATCTATCTATCTATCTATCTATCTATCTATCTATCTATCTATCTATCTATATCTATATCTATCTATCTATCTATCTATCTATCTATCTATCTATCTATCTATCTATCTATCTATCTATATATATATATATATATATATATATATATATATATATATATATATATATATATATATATATATATATATATATATATATATATATATATATATATATATATATATATATATATTTTAAAAAGCGGAAGTTTTCGTCTCAGGCAAAGTTATATTTTCTTTGACCGGGTATTCAAAACAGTGCAGGATGATAGGACTAAAAACTGATTTTAAAGGATATAATTGAAATATTTAAGCCTGGATAAGTTTTGTGATATCACTTCTTCCTATGCCTGCATGCGCGGCTTTGTGTAACTTCTATAAAAAATGTTTTGTGATATTGTTTACTGATTGTATTCCACTTTTTAGTCTCCCCTTATTGTCTAGAAATAGAAAACACAGTGGATATAATGCCTCTGTGGACAACTGCATATATCCTATAAGTTCCATTTATTAACTATTAAATATTATTGTGTTTTCAATACAAAAATCAAAGCAACAGATAATACATAACACTGTTATATCCCTTTAAAAGTCTACTTTTAAATTAAAATACATGGACAAATTCATTTGGTAATACCGAGTATGTGAAATCTCAAACTATGATCTATTTTAAACAAAGGGGGGGGGGGGTACATCGTAATTCTGTTATTATCTATAAGCTATCTCATTTTAGAAAATATCCGGCGAATATGTGGTAGAGGTCAAGAAAATAATCATGAAACAAACATTTTTTTTTATTGCTAACGTTTTGTTTTGTGATATGTCACATAAGTATGGAAACATGCGGATTCAGCTTTTTGTGATGACACTATTTGACTTTTCATTACGAATAATACATGTGTAAAACTGAACATCAAGAGATCCACATGTTAAAAAATCATATCAAAAACTTTGAAATAATATTATAAAGCTCTAATTTTACGTGACAGCTGTTAGTTATCCTGCTATCCTGTTAGTAATTGTTTGAAGCAGAATTTCCGAATCAAGGTCGTCAAATAGTTCCCAATGTATAAATAGAAAATACGGGAACACGATAAAGTTAATTCGGTGTATTCGTTCAGATATGGTATTCAAGAACAAGTCTGCTGTGATTGTCATTTTGGCTATTCTTTTGGTCAACAACCCTGGTCTTCTTACAGTAGAAGGTAAGGATACCCTGCTTCCATTTACAAAAATGAATTTTGATTGATATTTTGTATATTATTACACGTATTATTGAAATATATTATTCCTTAAATTATTCAATATCATATTTAAGTCAAATTGTGTCCGGAAATAGTTTTCAGCATTTAAATTTTTTTCTAGATTCAAAACCGACAAAATGATGCTTAAATAATAGCTCCAGCATGTACGTTAGGATATGATATTCAGTATCGACACTGTTGTATTTTCTTTTGTTTATTCTTTTGTTAAACAATCCTTTTTTTTTGGACGTTGAATGCTTTCTACAAACTTTTTAACTCTCCCTTTGTACTTATGAAGTTATTAATCCATCTGAAAACTATACAACATTAAAGACTAGTTTTTCTACATTTCAAAATCATATCTTTAATATGAGTTCTTCAGCTATTTATGTTATTGAGCACAATTCTCACAAACGCCCTCATTTTCACCTTCTTGGCAGAGATCATTTTAAAATTTAAACATTGTTCAGCTCAGTGTAGTGACCATGCCTACTTTACAAATAAAATCTTTGCGAGGACAAAAAGAAAAGGCATGGGGTTTCGTGCTATTAGAAGTTCTTTAATAAAACTTTTCAACTGTTAAAACATAAAATTAAATACTTCTACATTTATTATGATAAACTGTTTTTTTCATTACTTATTGCATGACCCTCGTTTTTTGTTTGTTTGTTTATTGTTTAACGTCTCTCTCGAGAATTTTCGAATTCACTCATATGGAGACGCGACCACTTGCCGGCGGAGAGCTGCACATTTTTACCTATACTCGGCACCTAGGGCCATTGAGCAGTGAGGGATCTTTTTCGTGCAAGCACCTACTGCGACACGGGACCTCGGTTCATACGGTCTCATCCGAAGGACCGGTCTCCACGTCCTACAGTGGGATTCGAACCCGCGACGTAAGGATCAACTCCTTACTCGGCGACTCTAGAGTGAAAATTCTAACCACTGCGCCACGCGGGCGACGAATGACCTCGTATCGTATTGTATTGTGACAAGAAATGAGATATATATAAAAAGCTTGTTTTTAGCATATCATAATCATTGATATATTTTACTTATTTTCATTTAAGAAGTGTGCGATATAATTTGTATACATATATTTATATGCAGGCCCGTAATACGATAAGGCGAGTAGGGTTTTTAAGGACCGCCTACTGATTTAATTTATTATGTAACAATATCTTTTCGTCTTTAATTTAAGGATTGCCAGTCTTTGATAATTGAAATAACATATACTCTGGATGAACAGGATCTGGATTGTCAATGTGACTTGATTACCTCGTAAATTTCCTAGGGCCCATAGATAAGATAGTTGGGGATTACCTACATCCCACTGCACACGCAGTATAATTATGTAATACATGTGCACATTTTTTTGTGAAATTATGCAGTGTTGTGAAGTTCATAACCTGTCTGTTTCAAAATCATAAAAATGATAATACGACGATTTAGTGAATGTTAGCTCTATAAATCTTAAACGTACTCACTGGATTATATATACCATGTATACTGCTGCGCGGGTATGTTAAGGAAGCATATAAGTCAATTCTCTGGAAATTTAGACTTTTTAAAGAAAATTAAGTTTGATAATTTACCAAAACCGCTGATAAATGTAAACTATTATTATCTATCGCATAAAGATAAAAGAGTGTCTAACGCAAAGACGTGCACCACCACCACCACGGCATCACGTGACTTCTATTAATAGCGAAATTTTCCTTAGTAAAAAAGCTAACAGAACAACAATACCCCGAAGTGTAATAATTTCTTTGAGTAAATAATATAGTTGGAAAATATCTATTTTGCCTAAAAAGTGCTGCTAGAATCCCACTGTCCCGTCAGTAAAATAATAATTCCACACATTCGCACGAAACCTTACCCGATGTTTTGAATTTTATACATATAAACCGAGACTTTTCGTAAAACCATGCATAACTCGGGATTCTAGCAGCACTTTCCAAGTATTTTAGGAGGCAAACTTTCCATCTGTACAAATCTTATGTTTTGAAATATACAGCTTATTGTTGTTCTGCTGCATTATTTTTTTCACAAATGACAGAGGAAAGGCCGACCGGGATACGTATATAGCTGACTGTCTTCGAAGAAAATACAATCGATGAAAAAAAATTAGCATACCTGTTTCAGTAACTGAACTCCATATGAATTTCTCAAAATATTCAGGATATTTGCTTTTAAACTCCATTTTACGTATCTTTGTACATGCCGTCTTAGCCAAATTCTCTTTACACGACATGATCAATTCCCAAGTTACTTGAAGTACACATATGACGTCATCGGTGGTAGATTTTAATCAAAATGACAGATACAGCATAACAAAATAAAAACATTTTATTTTTGTTAATGTTTACACGTTTCTATTCATTTTCTAGAGTTAAATTACATCTCTAAATACGAATATTACGAAAACTTATATTCTAAAATTGACGTCATCTCGCCTACTATGACGTCATAATGTAGCACTGATTAAGTCCAGGTAGAATATTTTGTATGCTTCCTTATTACCCCTGCGTGACTTACAAGTATTTTGGAATATGAGCAAGGTGGGTAACTCAGGTTACCCCCCCCCCCTCCCCCCAAAAAATGCTGTGATCGATATTATCATTTATAAAAGAAACATGTTGAAAGAGGAATTGACTAATCATGGCGTGATTTGTTTTTACCCCCCTCCCCCTATGTAATACTAATAAAATTCTGTATTTGGTACTTGAAACATTAAACCATTTTTAAAATGGTCCTTAAAAAGATAGAACTTATTCGATTTATAAGGCTTTTGAAATTGGATTTAAATGTTTTTCTGTTAAATATAATAAAACAATTTGGAAAAAAATCAAAAAAGAAATAGATAGTAATGTTTCCATCATATGTTAGATTTCATCGAATTGACTACTCAGAGGTCTCAATTAGGAAACTCTGATAAAGAAAACTATGAGTAGTATTCATATTTTGACTTTGAAAGTTATCTCTCTTATCAGAGGGTCGGTACCCCTTAAACATAATTTATTCAAATTGTCAATCTGTCTCTCTGGAAAAGCTGTTTTCATATAAAAATACATTGAATTCACCACTAAAAGCCCCGATATTAAAACAATAAAAATAATCAAAGATCTTTATACTGTATAAAATTGACCAATACTCGCCTTTAAGAAGTTTAAGAAGAATGTTTTATTGGAAATAAATAAGAACCACAGTAAGGGTATGTTTCATGAAATAAAATTGATATATCTACTTTTTTTTTAATTGGAGGTCGAGATTATATGTTTTATCTTTCATAGAAGCACTACGATATTAATAAGAAAACGCTGAAACGATAATTGAGTTTTCTAATTACTCGTTTTTTGTTAACAGGAAATGATTTACAATGCTGGATCAAACGTGGTACCTGCCAATATTATTGGAGATATTGTAGTGGCAGATATCTGAAAGGTTTTTGTGACGGAGGTTCTTGGCGTCAATGTTGTGTGAATTACTTCTAATCTTGAAAATAAAATCAGAATGATTTGAGTTTTCTATTTTTTTTATTTTTTTTCATTGAAGAAAAAGACTGTTTCGTAAAAAAAAAATCTATACTGCCATTATACTTTTTTAGGGCAAAATCATATTTTAGTGCCATTTGCTCTGATTTTTTCAACTAATTCAAATAGACGCTAAAATATGATTAAAACAAAAGCATAACTTCTAAAGAATCTCTTCTCTAAAATACGCTTATTAATGACTACACTTTTCAGCTACATGGCATTTGTGTAATTGGAAAGTTTGCACTCATGTATTTTGTGCACTAACTTATACTTGTTTACAGTATACCGCGGTAGCACAAAACATTTTCATAATCCAATAACAAAGCAAAACCGTTGTAATCATAATATATCGCTTTATTTTTGGAGATGGACTGCCAACCATATTCCAAAAGCATGCTCAATTTGGTACCCTTTGCGATAAAGAGCAATTTATTTATTCTCGTCGGCTTTGCTTATTCACAAAATAGAAAATTATAAATTTGAGAATATTTCAATGACATACTCGTTTTTAAGGATTTTTGGCTCAATGCCAGTTTCAAATAATCTGACAAGAGGGGACTCTTTAAAACCACTGGAGTCATGTACACTTTCAGACCATTATGCTACAAAGTTACGAAGCAAAATGTTGCATCACAAGCAATCTAAGTAGACAAACTAGTTTTATTTATCAATCATATCAGTGACTAAATCCACTTTATAATTTACAATAATTATTGTTTATGTTCTTCATGCTAGCATTAACACTGAATACAAGAAACAAGTAACATACAGTCATTCGATTCATAATTCTTAATAGGCATATGCATATTGGATATTGTAGACATTTCGGGCACGTAGAATTTTTTTTCAGAAGAAGGGGGGGGGGGGATAATAATTTACAATAATCTCCGGAAACCTCTTTAGGGAGGAGATTTCAACGACAAGAAAAACTTACTAAGAGATGTAAGTATAGATGCAACTTACCTGCTTACAGATAAAATGTGTTCCGATTCGTGGAAAACCATTCGCAGACGAAATTTTAAAAAAAATTGTGTTAAAGCGCACAGAAGGAAGAAGAAAGGAATCTAATGCATAGAAGCGTACAACAACAAGAAGAGGTGGCAAAGGACATCTCTGTGTTTGATGGCTTAGGTTTTCAAAGATGCAACCTGCATATGAAAATTATCGTGTCGTATTTAAAGCAATATCGCTGAAAAATCTCTCCACTTCTGATGTAACTTGCAAAGGATTGAACAGTTCCTCTAGGAATGCTTATCATGCTCCAAAGGAACATTCTCCTGGCAACCATTTATGACATTTGACTTTTGAAACAACTACCTTGCAATCTTAGATATTTTGAGAAAAAACAAGAAATAACTCTAAATGAGTAAAATGAGTAAGACTCCAGTTTCCTGGCATGCTTTATTGAGTTTAACTCAGTGATTCGAGAAAAAATTATTAGATTTGAGTAAAATACAGCCCTTGAGTTATAAACAAATGTATTAATCTGTATAGCTGTAAAACAGCTTGATTCAGCCGTAGAATCTGGTGAAGTTGCAAAGAGTGACAGTATCAAACTGTTGCAAGAGTTTTTCATTTAGTCAAAATTGAAAGTTTTGCAATATGCATATGCTATAGTGCTTTAATTTGCAATTCTGCAATGAAACCTCATACGATTTCGAAACAACTTGTTTTGCGTTTCAAAATGCTGTTCTCAACGCGTTTGATATCATTTGAAAAATGATAAATCTACATGTTAAACGAGGTAAAAACATGACTTAAAACTGACAAATCAGCAGAATGAGTTGAATTGCTTTATGGATTACTACGAATACTACAGGAATTTTACACTTCGAAAAGACCAAAACTACTCGCAATCGGAAAAAAAAAAACTATGACAATTTTTTCATGCATTTCACAGATGAAAAACAATATGTCTATTTTTATCTATTATATTTTATTCCAGTATTTCTTCTTTCCATGCTCATACTTACAAAATAAATAAATAAATAAACGTAGAATTGTAGGTTTCTCAAAGCCATTCTGTAAGGCGATTTGCGTATGTATTCCTTTGTTGTACTATCGGTAAATGCAAATGTCACGCGGTTTCCCTGACCAAAGACAAAGGACATATGATCACGCATATTGTAATGTAAGAAAAAAACTTTGTTGGTCATTTATTTGCTTAAGAGATGTTGCTCTTTCTTCTTATCCTTAATGCGCTGATATTCTTTGCAAAACATTATGAACGTGGCACAGACTACCTTTTATTATGTGCATTGTATAACTTTGAATTTTTAGTCAACAGTCAGAAACAACACATTACAAACTCACTAATATTAATTTATTAGGTTAAAACCTACTTCCTTTATTATCGAGAGTATGACCGGAATATATTTTCATCGTTTCTAGTCTTTTTCCTTAAATTAAAGCAATGCAAATTATTTTCAGTTCAGTTGATTTCATAGCAAAATGTAAACATGTGGCTGGTCAACATACTTGTACCTTGCTATTCATTCAATGATTGGACAATGAATCGTGGTTAGATCCGCTGAGCCCAATAATAATAATAGCCATATAAGGTAAACAAAAGTACGTCACTGTTGTAGCTATTAAACATTTTTCTACCAGGTTATTGGCCGCCTTGAAAAACTGGTAGCTACTGAGCACCAATCTTCGCCGTAAATAATCACAGAAGCGAAGATTAAGTAACATGTGACTTTATCCCCCCACCTTCCTTTTTAAAATCATGAAAATGAATCAGAAAGGTATGGAAACACATTTCTTCGTGTATTTAAAAGAAACAAATTATAGAATTTCCTGTTTACTGCCAATTTATTAACCTTTCAATGGGTTAACCAAGACCACATGTCTTGAATTTAAATCACAAATAACATTAGTAGGGGTAAAAGATTTTTTCTTGAATAACCGTCATTATAAACTTCAGGAACCTTTTATCTTCTAGGCGATAATTTAATTAGAGACTTTTTTCTCGATGTAAAATCTTTTTCGTGTCTACCTTTGACAACAAAATGAGTTGGTTGGTATCTAATGTCAATCCATTATTGGGAAATTATCACATTTGACAAGAAGATACAAAAGTGTACACGGATAAACAAATACATTTTTTTCTTTTACCAAGGTGATCATCAAGACAAAGGTAGGACATAAGGAAATAAATAGTTTCGATTTTTTTCACGTTTCAAGATTTAGGCATCTTTTTCGAGAGTTATTGACAATGTATAGAAAAATACGCATTTTTTCATAGAAAAATTCGTTTTTAATGGACAATATACTTAGGTATATCGTACACAATTCATCATGACTCACCTTTTCCTTATCCTTATTTAAAGTAACATTTCTAGCTATAGCTAATATGCAATTTTTCAATAGGAAAAAGACATGAAAATCTATAGAACTGAGAACAAAGTTAGAGTTGTGAAAAAGCTTAACAGGTTTGGAATGAGGTTGTCACTTCACCTAACGTCAAGTGATTGCTCCGTGAATCCTATGACTGCACAGTAAAAACCATTGTAATTTTTTCAAATTTTAATGAATGGACCTGATTTTCTACATACTAATGAACAAAAGATAAGAATTTAATCATACATATGCTATTCTTTAAAGTACGCAATAAATTTGGGAGACCTGGTCTTCAAACAATCTATTGGAATTCCCATTGGTACCAATTAAGCTCCGTTATTAGCAGACCTATTTTTGCATTCATATGAAACAGACTCTGTTCAAAGTCTTATAAGCGAGAAGAAGAAAACACTATGCAGCTCAGACATGAAACTTATAACACGTAGTTTTCTTTTCTCTATGTAAAATCGATCAAGAACTGTATTAAATACTCGTTTACATTGTAAATAAAATGATTATTATTTTACTTGCGTATTTTGTACATTTTTATGCATGAAAAACATGCTATATTGCTTAGTGGAGTAAAATCGATCAAGAACTGTATTAAATACTCGTTTACATTGTAAATAAAATGATTATTATTTTACTTGCGTATTTTGTACATTTTTATGCATGAAAAACATGCTATATTGCTTAGTGGAGTAAGTCTTTTTAATAGAGATATTACTGCGCTGTGTGATTAGGTCACGTAATGACCTATGACCTTCGAAAAACTTCATACAGGTATGAAGATATTTGCTCTCTGCATGTTTATATAATAGAGAGATACCACAAATGTATATATTCAAATTTAATGTGAATTATAGTAGTTCAAAATATCGAATTTTTTTTGCCATGGTAATTCAAACGTACTTAACTTTTTGTCACGGTATATACTAAAGTATTAGCTATAGTCAATTCATACGTTTAAGTTCCATAGTGTTTATAATAGTAAATAATCGTAAGTAAATCGACGCTTTTACTTTATTACATGATTTTTGCTTTAATCAAATATTGTATGGGATGTGGTAAAGTGTTTGATTTACTAAGATATTCCTTGTCCATTTGAAAAAAAAGACATTAGACCCATGTGGCTTGCCAGGTGTTGCCAATTATTAGTAGATATTAGATAATAGGTGATTATGAAGGTTAAAAGTTTGAGGTGATTCCAAATTCAAAAACACTTGAATCACATGTCATTATTAAAAGATTAAATCCTTCTGTGTCAGTCATTTAATGCATAAAAATATTTAGCATCTGGGCATCAATCACGTGACTTGAACCCTTTCTAAGAAACATGTATGGCCTTATTACATTCTTCGTTCCCTTGACAAATTTAGTAGAGGGAAATACCAATTTTAACAAGCAACGAGCTCCTGTAAAGAAAGGTCGGGAGGAACTTACAATTATCTCTTGGAAATATAGCTTTTAATTGTAAAAATATCTGTCGATTTACTTTAATTAACATCACCGGTTTCACTGACGTGTGAAAGTCGACTACCATATTAAGTCTCAAAATCTCTATAGTACTGCAGAAGCGCAGAGTTAATGTCAATGGGTTTACAGGTGTGTGAAAATCAGTCAACATATGATCGGGTCTCAATAGCTCAGAAGTGAGAGAGCTGGAAAGGTGCGCCAAGTGCCCTGCATTTGAGTCCCGGTTGCGACTTGATTTTTCACCAGCTGTGACATTATTGATTCATGCCTATTTACAGTGCAGGGAACTTTGTTACAAAAATCAGCATTAGCATAAGCAAAATAAGCATCAGCATCCAGCTACATGTAGTATCAGGATCAGCATTCAAAAACAGCATTGCAAGGATCTGCATCAGCATAAAAAATAGCATAAGTAGCATTGATTTAGTTAAAATTAGCATTGATCTACTAGCATTAATTAAAAATTCAATGAATTTCAATGAAATTAAAACAGCGAACAAATACCATAAAAGGATGCTATATTCTGTAAAAAAAAGTTTTAATTTAGAGGGAACTGAGAACGCTATCTTTGTTTTATCTATTTTTTTCCGTTTATTTCTATATATACGAAAGTAGATTTTTTTTTAATAAATAATTCATATTTACAAACTGTTATAAATGTGTTAATACATTTACATAAAAGAAATTATCACGATAACATGAAAATGTATCATTACTATAATCATAACTGCACAAGGATTTCCTGTCTATCTTTAGTTAATATATTATTTGTATCCCGGACCAGCTACTATATGTTGTAAAACATTAAATAAGGACAGTATTACAAATCTTATTTTATTATATTGTAGAGAATAAATAACAATTAAAATTTAAATCTATATATAAAGCAATTGTAAAATAAAATATTGCCCTCACGAAATACATCTGTTTAGAACGATTTAGATCGAGTACGACGTCAAGTTAATTCGGCATCGCTTGCTAAAATCTAAATATTCATCATTTTGTAACAAGCGATTCAGGACATTCTCTTCGTCTGACAACACGTTTTCCAAGGTTAAAATATGTTGATAGATATAATCAAAAGCGCTCGCTGTGTTATTTTTTTCAATTGAAACTGTAACAGGCGGTACATGCATGTACCCATCGGCACATCTGATTCTGATAAAATATATGTTTGCAGAATTAACTTATCACCCTCAAACCAATACCTTAATAATTAATTAAAATATTTTAAAAGTTTACCTGAGCGTGCAGCATCGTTAAAACTAATTAACTTTAGTGTACTGCATGATTATTTTAGGTTTTATTGCGTATAGAAAAGAACAAGGTACAGTTTCAATACCAATCTTGCCTTGTGTTTTTCTTAAAAATGAAAGTGATGCATGTAAAAAATTAAAACTCATGATTTCTGAATCATTGAAATTCCATACAGAAAGATCACACAAATCATTTTTCTCACATGACCTTCTAAATGCTAATTGTGACGTCATAAATTTGTGCATTTTCCCACATTTTCTTAAAAAGTTGCAGAAGTCACCAATTCTCAATGGAATTTTCTTTCAGATAATATTGTCCACAGGCATCGCCCACAAAGATTTTACAATATGTGATTTTTCAAAGAATTTTAAACAACATATCCGAAAATAAAATTGGGCGACGGCTGTGGACACTATTTTCTTTATGCAAATAACTCTTGAAATGGGCCATTTTGAGGCCTTTTCTATTGAAAATAGAGAAATGCATCCAATTAATGACGTCATATCTCCAGAATGGTACTTCTTCATGCCATATTCTTTCCTGATCTATCACAGTAATATACTCAACTAATAGTTAAGCCAGTGTGAAAACTTTTTGAAAACATTATTTTTTTAAGGCACAATAAAGCTAAAACGTACCTTCTTCTTTATTGATTAAATATGTAAGTTTAATTTGAATTTTAAGGTTATAATGCCTTTAAAATAAGTACATTAGTGAATACAGTTATCTTATGAATAATAAGGATAAATTTCGTATAGATTTTTATTCTACATACTATTGATTGATTGTGTGTTTTTAACGTCCCATTCGAGAAATTTTAAATCATTTAGAGACGTCACCGTATGCTCGTGAAGGGCCTCAAATTTAGAACACTCGTCACTCAGGGGCATTTGTAGTGCAAACGCCTACCGTGACACGGGACCTCGTTTTTTTTAGGTCTCATCCGAAAGACCCGTGACATTCACTTCTAGTGACGGGAGTTTAAAGAAGGAACAGCTACTATCTATATTTAGTCTTAGGTTTGACGCGGCGCCGCGAGCCAGAATCGAACCCGGGCCTCCCGATCACGAAGCGAACTCCTTACCTCTAGGCTACCGTGACGGTTTATTCATACGAAGATCTATGTTTAAATCGTATAAACCTGCCAAACTTTTACATGAGTTTCTTTCTCCTTTCGTAAAAATAATTTACTTTTCCTATGAAATTTAGACAAACTCCGTACGTTGCAATTTTCAGAAAGCACACATACGACTTGGAATTTCGCGTTGCTTCAGTGCACACATAGTCTAGTTCGACAAAATAAGACATTAACTGCCAAAAGGCTTCAGGGAATCGATAAAAAGTAAACTCGAAGGGTGCTGTGGTCAATTGTTTAACAATCAAAATTTCACTCAATATTGTTTTCGTCTCCAAATTAGTGTCAGCTCGTTATTTTAGTATATGGATAAAAGAATTAAATCATGTAAACAAACTTTCAGATTTAAGTTATCAAAAAATTAGAATTATTCAAGTTCACTTTTGTTGAAAAATGTATTATTTTAGATTAAAATTTCTTTTAATAAATGATTGTTTAAAACATTATAAAAGTAAGGATTTTACATGTAAGCGAAAATTAAATTTGTATGAAATTTAATTGACTTAGATTTATTTCTTGTCGGTTCAGATATTTTTGCAAAATGGAATGCAGTGCATGCGCAAACTTGCTAAAAATAATTTACAGTTAAATTTCCCAGATTTACGGAATATGTTGCTAGTCTACCAAAGACAGGGGATGAGGCTGTTTACTTGAGTTTTCCCTGAAATCGCCTACAATGGAAATCATCTTAGACCTAAAAGAAATTTAAGGATAAAAGCATTGGAGGAGTAATTTAAAATTAGTTGAGATGAAAGGGGGTAAAACTAACAGACTTCCTGTGTCAGTCTTGTAGCGGCAATCATATCTGCTTCCAAAGATATGTTCAGAAATTGTGATTATCTTTTTAAAAAATAAATCGTTCTACAGGTTATCTCATAACTCTTAAATAAGTTACCAATTTACATTTCTTTTTAATATTTTCAAAAATCAAATTGTATTTGAATTACCACACCTATTTTAGATTTCTCAATTACATAAAAATCGTTACAAAAAAATAAAAAGCGGGTTTTAGTAAATGTTATACCATGCCTCTTGTCGCCTGCGTGGTTCAGTGGTTAGAGCGTCTGCTATAGAGTCACGGGGTAAGGAGTTGATCTTTACGTCGCGGGTTCGAATCCCACTGTGGGACGTGGAGACCGGTCCTTCGGATGAGAACGTATAAACCGAGGTCCCGTGTCGCAGTAGGTGTTGGCCCGAAAAAGATCCCTCACTGCTCAATGGCCGTAAGTGCCGAGTATAGGACAATTTGCAGCTCTCCACCGGCAAGTGGTGGCGTCTCCATATGAGTGAAAAATTCTCGAGAGGGACGTTAAACAACATTCAAACAAAACAAACAAAGCCTCTTTCTTTGCTCCTCACTAAAACACTACAGCATTAAAGGAGAAACTACTGGAATATTGTAAACACAAATTTGAGAAGTGGTGTTAATCAGATATGGATACTTTAAAACTCAAAGGAATTTTAAGGAAATTTGAAATCACAAAAATTTAGAAAAATAAACAGCTTCAAAACCTACGACTTTTCTACACTTATACAACCCCTCCCGCAAACCAGACTTTTCTGCGTCATAGATTACTGCTTTTTCAATAAATTCTTAAATTAACGTACCTGTTATTGGTCATCTGCAAAAGCATTTTGTTGAAAACATTCATGGAGCTTATGTCTGCCAGTTTATTTGATAAACAGGAGAATGTTTTACATACAATTTCTACATGTATGAAGAGGCAACCTATTGACAAATAAGTTGATGATACAAGGATATCAAAAGTCATCATTTGCAAATGCAAATATATTGTTGATACAGTAACCTTGTAAGCAAATGCATTCTACATTGTATCGTTAAGTCGAATGTTGACTGGCGTTTTCATCCAAATTGTTAGGCGATTATTTTTAAACAGAATTCTCTACGGATTTTTCCGATTACCAGATCATGACAAGAAGCTCACGGCGGGTGTGACAGGTCGACAGGGGATGCTTACTGCTCTATGGCACCTATTTCCACCTCTGATGCTTTTACACATGTAGTGGTTTGCTCTGCTCAAAATTTGTATTGTTTTATTGAACTGTTCATTATCTTCACATTATCTTCACATTTCCTCATACACCACTCTAAACCTTTACGTACCAACGATTTCCATGAAATATGAAGATAGCAAGCAGAAATCAAGCTCAAAGGTCCATTTTAAAAACAATACAAAAGGGGAGTATAATCCTTTTTCTTTATTTTATAGACGTAAGAAAAAAAAGTAAATTTGAAGAAGAACAATTCAAGGGAACATTTATTTATGTAAATGCATTCAATGCACATTGGGCGATTCTCCGATGATATCTTTATCAAACATGCACATATAGGATGTGTTTTACATGAACTCATGCATTTATTTGATTTAAAAAAAATAAATAATTTTTTTGTCTCACAACATGCAAATTTTTCTAATTGTAAAGCGTTTTCCTAAAATCTATTCACGTTATTTGCTTGTTTGGTTATCTTACTGTTTCTGTATATTAATTTGCTGCTTGTGAAAAATGCGCCTGACGCATCGGTGTGTAAAAAGATGTATTAAACTGTTGTCAAGATTTGTAATGCACAACAACAATCTAAACTTTTCTGTAAATTCTAGCAAGAATGCATGTATGCGTTTCTTACATGACAGCATCTGGAGACATGTAATTCATTGAATCTAATAGCGTTTTCATCAGCAAATTTATTCTGCAAATGACTTTTCATAGAAACAAGAGGGCCAAAGCCTTAATGGTCACCTTGGTACATGTATAATGTAACGATCCATACATTAAAACAAAATAAGAAGATAAATGAAGCTATATTGCTCAAAAGCAAGAGAAATAGGATGATCAGGAATCAGCAAAATATTAACTTAGTGCCCAGTAACAAATCTTAAAGTTGACCTATTTATTTGCCTGTGCTTTCCCCCATTTGTCACTATCCTCATGCGGACTAAACAAAACACTAGTTCTAGAGCACCATTTCATTCCCCCTCTCATTGACCTCTCTTAGTCTTTGAAGATTATTCAACGTACAAAGATATGGTAGTTTTGTTCCATTTTCATTTATCTTTTATTTAAAAATCTACCTGATGATTATATATACTATGAAAGTACTTTGTGTATTAAATATAAAAAAAAATCTTGAATAATTCTGTTATTCAGTTGACATTTTAAGTTACATTATTTACTGTGATTAACTATCATAGGTGAATAGCAAAGGGGAATAACTTCTTTCATTAGAAATTTATAAACTGACCAAAGGGAACATAATTTCAAAATCTGTTAAAAACACCCTTGCTTAGTAAAACTTTATTTACTCTGTCTGCATCCTAAATCCCCAGAGAAGATTTTCAAAGAAATAATCCATTTTCACTAGAGATTCAATATAGCACCACCCTAATACCACAACCCCTTAGTCAAGATATTCACAATTATGGAAGAGGCGCTCTTGCTCATCATAACTTTGTGTTTAGTTTATCTACTAAATACCCAGGGGCAGATAAGAGATTTTCAAAGAAATATATTTCACTATATTATCAATAGAATCTCTCCCCTTTCCGCAGAACTCCTTCATCTTGGGACCACAATTTTCATAATTTTGGAAGAGGCACCCATAGCATAACCATGCACCTAGTTTCTTGCTTTATATACAGCGGGAGAGATGAAGATTTTTAAAGAATTTAGGCATTTTCACCATATGATCAATAGAGCCCCACCCAAACTCCAGAGCCCCTGACTCTGAGACCATGAATTAGTTTGGTTTATCTACTCAATAGTAAGGGGCAGAGAAGAAGATTTTCAAAGAAATAATGCACTTTCACTATATTATCAATAGAGCCCCTCCCCTTCCCGCAGAACTCACTAAACCTGGGACCACAAATTTCACAATTTTGAAGGAGGCACCCTTGATCATAACCATGCACCTAATTTATGTGTTTTATATACAGCAGAAGAGATGGAGATTTTTAAAGAATATAGGCATTTTCACTATATGATCAATAGAGCCCCACTCTAACTCAAGAATCCTTGACCATGAATTTCGCAATTTTGGTAGAGGGTTCGTGGTTATTACAATCATGCCAACAGTTTGGCTGCTTGATGTCCAGAAGCAAAAAAGAAGATTTTCAAAGATTGTACTCATTTTGATGGTTTTGATCCTATCCCTAAGGCCCGGGGGGGGGGGCAAAAAATTTACAATTTTTGTTTCCCTTTACTCATAGACATCCTATGCCAATATTGGTTGAAATTAGTTCATGATCAGCAGTTGCAGAGAAGAAGCTGAAAACGTTCAAATGTTAACGCACGATGCATGACGACGGACTACATTGGATAGCAATATAAAACACATCTTTTTTTATTTTTAATAAATATATGGCACGGAACATTTATTGTATGCTGAGATGATACATACCTAAACTCACTTCCTCAATGGTTTATAAATCTATTTTTATGAAAAAGCTAATGAATTCTTATCTACGCATTTACCATAACAATTAAGATTTAAAATTTCAATTCTTTTTTTTTCAGAAATAGATTCATCGATAGGGAAGGAAATCTTAACATAATTTCCTGGCTATCAAATAGATCTATTTTCAACATTTCAAAACAATCTAAGTCCTAAGTACTTTGATGTAATTAATTAACCTTCAAAAAGGAAATTCTTTCATTAGCACATGTTATGAAGTGTTTTTAAAACTTACATTTTGATTTCCTGCAGCTTCACATTAAGTTAAAAGGTTCTATGTTCAATTCCTTTTTGAATGGTCAACTAGTACTGTACACAAAATTACAAGATATGCAAGAAGACAAAATATCAAAATAGGTTCGGAGTAGATGAAATCACATTTTTTTTTGTATTATTTTAATAACAAAACAAACAAATCCTATTCTTAATAATATTAAATTAAACAACTGGTTTACATGTTTTAGAGCTCTCGAAACATTATGACAGAAATAAAATAAACAATGTCTATGGTTATCTATTTCGGTGTAATTGTTGTTCAACACGTCCTATTCTAATATCTGTAGCTTCTTGTATTCTATGATATGGCATCTGTCTAAGTGACTCTCGATAAGACAATAAAGACCCGTGTAAGTCTCCCACAACATGCTGACAGATTCCCAGTATATGCCAGGATACGTCTCTGGTATTACAATGAACGTAAGCTCCATCATCATAGAGTAGCAATGTCCGGAAGTCTGTGAGTGACTGTACACACTGAGATATATTGCCTAGTTTATAGTAAGATAACACTGACAACATTTCTATCATAACAAACGGTGATAAATGTAAGACTGGCTCTTCATTTTGTTGTATAATATTTTGTTCTAAACTGATTTCTTCAATACATGGAATGTCGTTGAATAAACGCACAACGAACACCCAGGCTTTTGTCATCCTTTTAGACAAAGATAGATTACCAAGAGCTTCGTTGTAACTCTGTCTGTCGACAGTTTCGAAATTCATAACAAACAATTGTGACAGTCTTTGTCTAGTGAGACATGTGATATGCAGTGTTCTTTCATATCTCCCTGTTTTATAGTAATACAATGCAATGTAAAGTAAATGTGACAGAGGACCTACCCTTGCTGCCAATTTCAGCATGTTACAAATCATTCGATCTAAGTTGTAGACATTTTTATGTGTGCAACATGACATATTTTTTAGCATCATGAAGGCGAAACGAACGAGTGTCTCGGCTGTACAATACTGTAATGTTAATAACTGGGAAAGTGAGATTGATAACTGTGAAAGTGTTTCAATTCTTTTTAAGTAGAGATATGAAACCAATTTATGTTCAGCAGGAAATGCTGACTGAAATAGTTCAGTACTGCCACACATATCGATATCTGCTAAAGTTGTCTTAGCAGAGGATAACACTAAGTTCGGGCTATGAAGGCCTTTTTCCAAAATCGATCTGAGAGTGGGACTAAGAAGTAAACAGGACAAACCCATTCTGTAATACTGATAAAGTTTTTGTAAAAGAAAATCACGCGCACATCCAACTACTTTGTTTTTGAACAAGTTGTTCAGTGAAATAAAAAAATTGGGAAACACTCCACGATAAACACAGTGCACGAGATATTTCAAACACACCCAAAAGCAACCAAGTAAATTGTTCGGATACCATTTAACATGTCCTAGTTGTATTATCCAGAACATTGTGGTCTTTACGTAATATGAACAAAGCAATTGCTCACTTCTGTAATTAATAACTTGCTTCAGAAATATTTTCAGCAGTCCGTAACACAGAAATTGGGTATGATTCATGGTAAACACAAGTTGTTTTTCTGCTTGAGAAAACGATAATCTCCATTCTATTTCGTTAGAAGTCGATCCAGTTTGACTTCCAATAGGCACACAGTGACATCCATTACTTAGAATTTTTTCCAACTCAGGCATAGACGGCCAGGTATGTCTCAGACATCTGTCAACCCAACTACGCATTAGTTTAGGCCAATACATAGTGACCAAACATAAAAGATGGTCAAATTGAATAGATCTTTGAAACCCACTAGTGCAAGGACCATGGATAGTGATATTCGTCTGCTGAAGGCATCTCCCGTTCCTATGGCATTGAAAATGTGATTCTCTCCATACAAAGCTAGATATATACACATTCCCATTAAAAGGAACAAGCCATGATTTCATGGTATTGTTTCGGGGTTGTGTCAGAAGGCGTAGTCTAACAAATCCTGGCGATATGTCATAATCCTCCATAAGTACAACAGCAAATTTTGATGCATTGTAAAATCGAGACTGAGAGATGTCAGTTATTATTTTAATAAAAGAAGGCCACAACATTGTATCCCTGTCAGATGATCTAAACCTAAATCCCTCTCTATAACTACCACTCTCCATCCAAAGGCCTCCTTTATGCATATTAACAGGCTTTTTTTATCATCTCCTGAATGTCCATCACATCTCTTCTAATGGCTATATCCGTCGGTGTCCCTATCTTACGACATAGACCAACGTACATCACCTCAGATACCCGGGGAAAATATTCCATTCTGTATGAAAGATATCATGATATATAACTTTTAATCTTTTTATAGAAAAAAATATATATATTTAGTAAATACTAGATACATATCAAACTGTATATACATGTAACCTTAACGAACACTCATTACCTGATTATTGTCTCGCTGCAAATGACGGTCTGCATAAAAGAGGAAATACCCAGCACACCATCTTTCGTTTCCTTATTAACTTTGATTACGAACGTAAATCCGAGTAAAACTTAAATTGTTTTATATACAAATAAATTTCTATAGAAACAAGTTTTCAAGGTGTAAAAACAATTATACTACACTTTAAATAGGACAGGGTTAAGTGCTGATAATCCTAAAATTAAAGAAAAAAATCTCAATAAAGGTAAATTTCCATATTTTAATTAAAACAGAAATTTTCAACTAGAAGTTTGTAAAGAGACTGAAGCTCTCCTGGTGTGTACCTTTTATAAAGAAAGATATATCCTAGTAAAGTCCAGTTGTGTTAAGAGTCTATTCAAACCAGAACTGCAGAAGAATAGTGTTTTGAAAAAATTCACTAGTATCCAGAGCAAGTCCGTTTGTCGAAATCAAAAACCGATATATAGAATTAGTATTTCTATAAAAATGTAAATCGGTACACAGAATTTTGTACTATAGTGTATAATAGTGTATATGTACCAAGTCGTATTGAAATTGGACGAAAACTGTAGGAGGAGCAGCGTTTACATTATATACAGACAGACATACAGACAGACAGCCAGCCAGACAGACAGACAAACAAGGGACATCTTTTAATACATAAGCTTTTCTGGTCTCTGATCAGAAGAAATAAAATCAAATTCTTGAACGTTTTAGTCGATGGTCTTAAAAACTACCCATTAAAAATTAATGATCTGCCCAAACTATAGCTCGTATTGTAAGAATTCAACATTTTGCAAATTCTGTGGTCGATACAATTACCTAAGTTTTCTGTCGTTGGGTTGTTTCTCATTCGAATTGTTAAGTCGTTATTTTTTTCTGATCAGTTGCTTACGTTTTTATTTACGTTTACACGATCATGACAAAGAGCTGAGGGTGAGAACGCTCGACAGGGGGTGCTAACTCCTCCATGGCACCTGATATTATCTCTGTTTTCAGAGGTCCATGTTTGCTTTGCTCAATATTTGTATCAATAGGATATTTGAGCATGTTTACTATTCATTTTCTTCGCATTTCTGTAACTGACCTAAGTTAAATTATGTAATTCTACAGATATACTATCTTCATTAAATTGGAACTCTCTCTCTCTCTCTCTCTCTCTCTCTCTCTCTCTCTCTCCAAAGTTGTACGTACACATGTAAGGCACCTATCATCTTTTTTCTAGTTGGACATTCAGCCAGTCATAGCAATAATTGTAATAAAAAATACTAAAGACATTTTCAAATACTCAAAGTGGGAATTGTCCCTTTCATTTCTTTCCGTACAATAACATACTGAAGCAAAAAGTAAGAAGGAAGGCAGCCACCTGAGATTGCAAATTTCCATAAATAACAATTTAAAGGAATGAGTGCCCCCCCCCCCCCCAACCCTTGTTTTGTTCAGTGGCTGAAAACATACACAAATGATTTGTTAATTTGTCAAAGCCGTCAATAAAACTTAAACAATTAGGCCTAAAAAATGTGTTTCGGGTAACACTGATGAAAAAATAGGGTATTAAAGAATTAAGGTAGGGATTTTTTTTTGGATTTTTTTTTTTTGTATGACCAATGAAATAAAGATAGAAAATCATGAGATTGAATATCATTCTGTACTTTACTTAACTCCAACATGTTAGAAAAATATCGGACGACTAAATTTTAAAGTTTCATATCATTTTCAATTTTCATTTTCTCTTCATTTCAGCAAATACGAGGGGTTAAGTTTCAAATTCGTGTTTGACCCTTGTGGTTACGACCTCAGTAGTTTCGTTCTGAATCAAAAAGATAACAGTCTAATAATGGATAATTTAAAATTATTTTCTTAAATATCTCTTCTGCAAGGCAAAACTTTCATTTTTACACAAATCACATAATCTTAATTAGTTTAAAATATATTTATTCATTACAAATGAAATTGATCGAACAACAGGCATAATGCCTTTAATCGTTCTCTCCTTAGGTCAAGGTACATATAACATTTTTTGGTACATTTAACATTGAAAAGCGGTATGTAAAATAAATCATTAATTGGTACATGTATAAGGTGAATCCAGAGAGAGAGAGAGAGAGAGAGAGAGAGAGAGAGAGAGAGAGTAAAATAAAGAGAAAAGAAAACATAATAAAGTACATTTAATATTGAAAAGCAGTATGTGAAATAGATCATTAATTGGTACATGTATATGGTGAATCCACAGAGAGAGAGAGAGAGAGAGAGTAAATAGAGAGAGAAAAAACATTAATAACAAACATAATAAAGTTGACTCAGAGTGGGGAAAAATTCCTAAACATGCCTAAAATGAGATAATATTCTACCTAGCATATCATAATAAACTATGATTTCAGTGAAAACCTCTTTGAGTTTCTTATAAAGGTATGTACATTATCAAAAAATGAAAAGTTTTCTTCTAAGCATAAGGAATCAGCACCATATAGTATATTATCTATATTAATTGGTATGCCATTCTCATTCATATATTTAACAATAGAGCTTTTTCAAAAAGCTCACCATCTTTAGCAACAAGCTTAAAAAGTAAACTGACCTAAACTTATCAGGCAGTATAATTCTTGAAAATTTCTTGGCTTTGTATTTCTTCATTAGTTTTTTTCTGACATAAGCCCTACCAAGTGAAACGTTAATAGTTGCTCGGCTGTCTCCGTAACCTTCGACTCTGCTACTGAGATCATTCGGCAAACCTCGACTGATTCCGTCACCTTTGTGATATGTAGATGATGTACGAATCGGCCGAGGTGTTGCCGAGTGGTGCCGAGATAATTAGAAAGACAGTGCAAAAGAAAGGGAAAAAGAAAACATACAAGCTGTAAAGCTTGCATGCAATAAAGATCAATTCTGTTAAAAATGAAAATATAGAAACGTTTTTGGTAATTGCTAAAAAAAAAAAAAAAAAAAAGCATGTAAATCGAATTAATTTGTGCCAATTTCCACTGTTCGTTTTGTCATATTTTTTTACGATTGAAAATCTTGAAAAATTATTTAGTCGTACGAAAATTAGATCATCAGAAAATTATCTCCCTTGCCTCGAACAGCATTTCAACCAATGAAATAATTGAAAATTTTCTCATCATGCAATTTCTACTAATCACAAAAGAGAGGAAGTGGAAGTGCATAGTCCGAAGACTGTAAAATACTTCAACTGTGTATACCGTCTTCCAAGGAAGACGGTAATCAGCATTTGTCTTTGAAGAACATATTGTGGACAATACATGAAAAATGTAATGAATCTTCAGTTTGGTATCCACAATTTGTACATTTTGATGAATCATTAAGGTGGTCTTTAAAAAGATCAGCATCAAGGTTACTACATTTATTTCTCAACTGGCAATGTAGTATATTTTCAATTCTATTCCAATAATTGTATAACTTGACTTTATTTTTCTGAATGGGATTGGTGTAGGTTAATCTTTTGTTTTAAATTTTGCAATGTAGTGGAAGTTCTACAATCATTTGGTAAATTATGCCATAAGGATATTGTGGATGATACAAAACTATTATAGTACTGTAAGACACTGTTCGAGTGATTGAGATACGATATGAATTTGGGTTGCGTAAATTGTAATTATGCTGAATTGGCATACATCCCCAAACATATTATACATGTAATCAGGGGTAAGGTTATAAAGGATTTTATACATCAGTGTGAGCGTATCATTTTCCCTACTTGAACTTAAGGTTTCCCATCCCAACTCATTATATAGGTTAGTTTTGGATGTATTGCACTTAATGCCCGTAATTATTCTTGCAGCTTCCACCTGAACACTTTCCAGTAATTTGGATTGTTCTTCAGTGCAATTATCCTATACCACATCCCTATATTCTACAACTGGTCGAACAAATGATAGATATATTTTGATTAACGAGTCCCTTTTCAATTTATATTTAAGTGTACGCAATATATTTAGTCGTTAAAAGCTTTCTCATAAATTGTTGTGATATGTTCGGAACCCCCCCCCCCCCTCCCCATTACACTGTAATGTCAATCCTAGGTGACAGTAACTTTGATTCTGAGAAATAATATTCATTGTGTTCCCAAAATTAGATATTTGGGTGTACTCGTTGAGTTCTAGTAAAACTAACATTTACTGTCTTAGTAGGGTTAAATTCTACTAGCCATTGATGAGACCATTGCCTTATTTTAACAAAATCATCAGTACGAGATACTGCTGGGCTGACAGTGTCAGCATCTACAATAACAAACAAAGGATGTGTCATTTGCAAACAGTCTCATTTTATTTTGTATATTTTCAGTAATATCATTGATATAGATAAGAAAAAGAAATGGACCTTAAACTGACCCTTGTGGGACTCCAGCATTAACGCTTTCCAATACAGAGGAGTATCCTTATTGACTGATTAAGATGGTTTTGAAATATATTTACATTTCGGATGCAGTTTGAATTCAGAACAATATCATCTTTATTCATACAATTCATTATTGTAATTTTGAAGCAATTATATTTGTACCAGTGAAGAAGGTTTTTGATCTTTAAAGAAGGCTGTAATTGTGTGAATGTAAATTATCTAGTTATTGCTTACACTGCAGCTTGTCCCCGCATTTGTGGGTTCTTTCCAAAGCATTCAACAGGTTTTCTTTTATTTAAAAAGCGATCTAAAATATTGTAATACACATTTATCAAAATCTTTAATTTTAAGAAAAGAAAGATAAAAATATTTTTACTGTATGTACTTATTCATTATTCGTGCTACTTGTTTGACAGAAACAATCTAATTGACACAAATATCTATTAAGCCTTTTGCTCTCTATTGACAGCTACCGTACACCAGTGTGCTTACCACACACCTGTGTGTTCGTAAACACGTTGGTTCATATTCACCTGTGTGCTTGTATACACATGTTGGCTTATACATATGCAGTACAAAACCATGCGGGTCGAACACGTAATCGGAACGTAACCACCCAATACCATTTCAGTTACATGTATGTCACAAAAATTTGAAATTACAGAAATTTCAGTGTCAAAATTATATCGTTCAAAAGATTTCTCATTCCAGGCTTTCTGACCCGTCATAAAAACGCTTGCATGCTGATTTAAATATCGTTAATGTTCACTGAAAACCTAAGCGTTTTAAAGACGTTTCTTAGGAATGAGAAAAAATATTCTAATAAAAATGGATTTTACATAGAAATAATTGAAATTTTAATCGGATAAATACGGACATCGAAAACAAAAATTAGGATCGGCGCATTTTTATAGGTTAGGTCGCGTTACCCGAAAAACACAATTTTTTAGGCCTTATTAACTATTGCATACAGACAACAGAGTGTCTGAGGACAAAGAGTGCATCGTCACGACATCATCACGTGACTGCTTTTAATAGAAAAAAAAATCCTTAATAAAAAGAATTACCAGAACAACATTACCCCGGGGTTTGATAAATTCTTTAACACAGGCGTGTTAAGGAAGCACTAAGATAATCTGACTTGACTAAATCAGTGATACAATATGACGTCATAGTAGGCCAGATGACGTCAAGTTTAGAACACAAGTTTTCTTAATATTGTTATTTAGAGATTTAATTTAACTCCTGAAAATGAATAGAAACTTGCAAATATTAACAAAAATCAAATGTTTTTATGTTGTTATGCTGTATCTGTCACTTGAATTAAAATCTCCGATCGCTGACGTCATAACTGTTCAACAAGTAACTAGAGAATCGATCATGTTGTGTAACGAGAATTTGGCTAAGACGGCATGTAATTAGATACATAAAAGGGGGTTTAGAAGCAAATATCGTGAATATTAATTGTGTGTTATTCATGCGAAGTTAAAGTTTGTTTACAGTTAAGGAAGCGATTGCAAGGCGTCTCGTGATCGACTCATGTGATGCTTAAAAAAAGAAAGTTTACGATAACCATTTCCGGAATAAGGGGCGTGATATGATTTCGCCAATGACAAAAAGTCCTCGTGGCAATATTTCATGAACAGAGATAGAAGAGTTTTCTAGAGACGTGTTTTGTTTTTGACACGTCTAGCTTTTGTGTATAGAGTTCTGAACATTGAAATTTTATCTACTAGTATTTCATTAATAAATTGAATTTATATCTGGATCTTTATGTCCTCTTGTTTTAATTAATTAAAATATTAGAATTTACTATTGGATCTACATCAACGTATATATTCATTTCCTAGAAGCTTCAGACGGCATGATTTTCTCAGTGATTAATAAAAATGGATGAACAGATGAACGAATGCGATTTTGATATACAGTATATATACGTTATAGACTAGTTTGAGGTTGCATGCTGGACATGTACCCCCTTTTTTAATATTGCAGAGGAAATTTCTTTTCCTCTATAAGATCTTCTCTAGCATTTTCAACACTTACATCGGTCATGTAAACATTGAATCATCGGTGCATATATTGTGTAAACATTCTGTTGTAAAAAGTTTTATGCGTCGTATTTTGTCAAAAATTGAAACTGAACACATTTCTTCTGACAGAAAAGAAGTTTTTTTTAAGTTTTCACAAGTCTAGCAAAAAGTAATTTTTAAAATAATAATTTTGAAAATTCACGAGGACATGAACAAAGACACTTCACGCCGGCATATTTTATGAAGCGCATAAGCACGAAGCGACGCAAATGTATATTAAAATGTCATTCAAGAATTAGGCCTATTTTCCAAAAAAAAAAAAAAAAATTAAGTTTCTAGTTTTGACGTCGTGTGGAATTATGACGTCACAATGGAGATATTCTTGCTCCCTCATGTACTCATGTACCTAGTTTATGAGAAAATGAAGGAAAAATATTTGCAAATGTAAATATTAAATTGCAAATCACTATTTTTTGCCAAATAAGATATTACGATTTTTATATATTTATTGCAGATACAGGTTCTATGAAATAACCCCAATTCATTCAATATGTGTCAGACAGGTATCTACCACTACCCCCCCCCCCCCATTCCAGGTCACAGAGCAGAGACCTCGGTGTTTATTCAGCGCATGAACAATTTGCCCCTTAGACCACTGTGTACTGCTTTAGAATATATATATTTATAATGATATAATAACGGAATGAATGTTTTGGACATGGGAAAATTAAAAAAAAAAACAAATGTGCATGTTGTTATTTTTTTTTAGTGCATGATTTTATTTTTTTACTTTTGTTATTCTGATTTACATATAAAATGAGCAACAAACGCAAGATTTTCAGAAAAAAGTATTTATTAATTAATCTATACATATTGTTTTTTCTTTAGTCTTTTAACAGACTATACATATGTAAGGTTCAGCAGCAAACCATCATACGAAATTTTATGAAATCTTGTAATATTTTAGAAATGGGGGGGGGGGGGGTATTGAAATGCATGTAGCTTCAAGATGAACGTGATAACCTTACTTCATATTTTAACCATAAATCACTTATAATAATTTGTACAAAATATATTAATTTTTGGAAAATTCATTGGGTAATTTTTTGTCAAGACGTTGAGAACTGCTCTTGAGGTGAATTAACAATGAATACTCCCCAAAGCAGCGGTGGCATTACTACATCTATCAATAGTTTCCGATACAATTTTTATTTTCATTGAATATAAAGCATATTATTTAAAATATAGTGGAATTTTTTTTATTTTGTTTCAATTTTGATACCTGTATGGGATATATAAAATTTCACCTCATAAATATCAAAATATTGAAAAACTGCGGTTACCATGGCAACCATATCATCCTTGTAACCCTGATGACCATGGTTGATATTTTCAAATTATGATACCATTAACGTAAGGCAAATTATATGTAAAAATGAGAAAAATTCATTGAGGGGATTTTTTCACGGACCCTTGCAATCGCTTCCTTAAACAGGTGTGTTGATTTATTTTCATCGATTATATATTCTATTGAAGACAGTCAGTTATTTACGCATCACGGTTGGCCTTTCCCCTGTCATTCGTGACAACAATAATGCAAAAGAACAACACTAAGCTGGTTACTTAAAAACATAAGATTTGTACATATCAAAAGCTTGTGTTCTAAAATACTTGGAAAGTGCTGCTAGAATCGTGAGGTAGACATGGTTTGAGGAAATATCTCGGGTTATATATGTACAAAATGCAAAACATCGGGTAAGGTTTCGAGTAAATATGTGGAATAATTATTTTCCCGACCGGACATTGGGATTCTAGCAGAACTTTTTAGGCATAAGAGATGTTTTTCAACTATATTATTTACTCAAAGAAATTATTAAACCACGGGGTAGTGTTGTTCTGTGAATTTTTTTATTAAGGAATATTTTGCTATTAATAGCAGTCACGTGATGACGTCGAGGTGCTGCACTACTTGGCCTAAGACACTTCGTGTCTTTATGTAATAGTTAACAATAGTTTACGTTTTATCGGCTACTTTGATAAATTCTCAATCTTAATTTTCTTTAAAAAGTCTAAATTTCCCGAGAAATGATTTGTATGCTTCCTTAACATACCCGCGAAGTAAATAATATAGTTGAAAAACAACTCTTATGCCTAAAAATTGCTGCTAGAATCCCAATGTCCGATCGGGAAAATAATTATTCCACATATTTACTCTAAACCTTACCCGATGTTTTGCAATATATACTATAACCTGAAATATTTCTTCAAACCATGTTTACCTCACGATCCTAGCAGCACTTTCCAAGTATTATAGAACGCAAGCTTTCGATCTGTACAAATCTTATGTTTGAAATATCCAGTTTTATTAGTGTTGTTCTTTTGCATTATTGTTGACACGAATGACAGAGGAAAGGCCGACCGAAATACGTAAATGGCTGACTGTCTTCAATAGAAAGTATAATCGATGAAAATAAATCCGCATATATGTACCTGTTTGACAAACATCAACTCCATATGAATCACACACAATATTCACGGTATATGTTTCTAACCCCCCCCCCCCCCCGTCGTATCTTTTTACATACCGTCTTAGCCAAATTCTCGTTACACAACATGATCAATTCACTTGTTGAACAGTTATGACGTCATCGGTCGGAGATTTTAATCCAAGTCACGAATACAGCATAACAAAATAAATCCATTTTATTTATTTATTTTTTTTTTTTGCTAATATTTGCATGTTCCTATTCATTTTCAAGATTTTAATTACATCTATAAATACCAATATTAAGAAAACTTGTGTTCACGAATGACAGAGGAAAAACCGACCGAAATACAATTGTGTTCTAAACTTGAAGTCTTCTCGCCTACTATGACGTCATATTGTATCACCGATTTAGTCAAATCAGAATATCTGAGTGCTTACTTAACACACCTGCGAGCCTAACCCTTATCTGTTGAAAGGATACGATACTCAACCTAATCTCTTTGAACGATGCAAGCCTAAACTTAATCTGGAATGATGTGAGACTAACCCTAATCGGTCGAAAATGTTTAACAACTAACCTAGATAGCTTGGATATGAGAGAGACTAAACCTAATCAGAGTAATAATGTGTAAATATTATCCATTATCCGTCGAGTGGTGTACGAGAACTAACCCTAATATCTCAGGTTGGTGCAAGCAATAAGCAAAATCAATCAAGTTGTATGCAAGGAATCATTTGAATGGTAAGTTTTTTTCAGCAGCTGTTCAGATAAGGATAACTATAATTATAATATCTGAGGTATACAGAGTACAGAATTGCAATTTATCTTAAGATAAATTTGAATCAACCTGAATTACTTTCATTGATTAATTAAAATAAGGATGAAGCATGCAATGTACCAAAACCATGTGTGTAAATTGATTTAAAGTTTGATTATTATAATTTATTTTAAATATCTATATCTACCGTGTCTACTGAATATTCATCTCAATAATTAGTCTTTTTACCCAGACCGTAGTCTGTCTGTTATCAAGCGCACAAGATCAATAGATATAAGTTTTAAAACAGAGGCTGATATCAACAACAATAACATCCAGTTAAGCACCTTTCTGGGATATATCTTATATCTATAGAGAACTGCACTAGGAATAAGAAATACATTACGAACATCCAAACTTGGGTTTTCAAAATGGAGTCAAATAGTTGTTTAAACAAAATCACAGGCCATTAACATAAAACCACTTGATGATCAGAAATTCAATTTCATTCCGGCAGCATACCATTTCCCTCATTTTTCATCTCAAAACTATCTGGTTTGTGATATTGTGATGTATCCGATTTGTGACGTTTTTCATCTCAAAACTATCTGGTTTGTGGTATTGTGATGTATCCGGTTTGTGACGTAACAAAAGTAAAGTCGGCTTCGATATAATAAAACACCTATTTACTGACTATTCGGACGATAGCAAATTTATCGTCCCCCTCAATAGCAACTATTTCCCTGGGCTGCGCCTAGGGAAATAGTTGCTGTCTTGGGGGACGATAAACTTGCTATTGTCCTCATAGCCAGTAAATAGGTGTATATTATATAAATTATATGTGTTAATTTGAACACAGTTTCCTGAATATTCAATTCCAAAAATACAAATAAAAATATCTGAAATGTTAGCATTTTCACCTATGTATTTAAGCTGATTCGGAGATAATTAAGGCCTTACGGATTGATATCGTGGGGGTAATTAGTCGGTTTTCGAGATGTTAATTGCTGTTTAAACGCCACGTCGTTACCCAGCCTGTCCTGTGTTTCTTTAATGATTTTAATTAAATGATCATGGTTTACAATGCAGAATAAACTTGCGTGACATCGCTCCTGAAAATTTTTACCGCATCTGATGCTTCAGGCATGTTTCATGGGTTTCTTATTTTATTTTCCTATTAAAATTGAAATAAAATAAATATAGTGTTCTGATCAAATATAAACATAATATTACTACATGATATCTAACTAGTCTTGTTTATTTGAGTAGGTCTTATAATGATGAAATATGTTGAGAATTTTTGATACAATTAATATATGATTTCCTAATTCGGGCCTCATGAGGCATGACATATAAAAATTATGGTTACATATAAATATATATGAAACAGATTAGTACAATTCACATGTACTATGAATCTTATTTTCTTACACAGTTTCACTGTATATCTAATGTTTACAAATCACAATGTCAACAATGTAATAATGACTACTTTGTTGCAACAATATTCCTGCTACGGTAAACCAGGACTCGGCCAAAAGACTAAATGAGGTTGGGAAAAAGTAGATATTCTTTTTCAAAATTCAAGTAAACGCAAAAAGAAGCATCACGATCAATTGCAAAATAGTTGCCATTTGCCTTTATATTAATGAAGCAGGAGATGTAGAAAACGCCGTATTAATAGAGCCACAATAGACAAAACGGGAATACTATACAGAAAAATGAGAAGGCTAGGTTTAGCTAGAATTGTATTTTCATTTGCATTTTTTTGCATTTGCATTTTTTGAACCAAGCAAGTGTGGAAGTCAGCATTGTACAGAACAGGAATCAAACTGAGAATCTTCAATTCTAACTTCATATCCGTATTGCTGTACTGTTTCGAGCTCTGGAGAACCACCAGAAAAGAAAACAAAAAGACTGATACATTCCATTGTAAATTTTGTTGGGAATCCTGAAGCTACAAATTCAGAAAAGATCTCAAATACGTACATGTATGAAAATTCATGTACATTATCACCCATCTATCGAAAACAATGAATTCAAAGTAATAGAAATGTATTAGCCATATTTCAAGAGGCTAAAATTCTAACATGAGAACCTATATAAAATGGGCTCCTAATCATTAAGGAAAAATAAGATAATAAAATAAGGTCGAAGGATTAAATATAGACCTGTAAGCGCACAGGAGAGAGAGAGAGAGAGAGAGAGAGAGAGAGAGAGAGGGAGGGAGATTTTCATGTCATAAAATCAATTATTAAACAAATCAAGCTGTAATTATATTTTCTGAAGTATTTTATTTTTAAGAGTTTTGCGAATTTTATTTCATTAGATTGTTAAAAGAAATAGACAGTAATTGAGATTTAAATCTATAGATAAGGCAGTTGTAAAGTTAGCTTTTCAGTATGTAAAGGGATGCCCTCACAAAGTACATCTGAGTAGTAAAGAACGATGAAGATCGAATACGACGTTAAGTTAATAGACAATATAATGCTTGTTAAAAACTAAATCTTTTTCGTCTTGCAACAAGAGAATCACGACATCCTCCTCGTCTGACAATATCAGATAGTTTTCCAAGGTTAAAATGTGTTGATGGATAATATTAAAGCGCTCATTGCATTTTATTAGTCGAAACTGTACATGTTACAGATGATATCATTTGATTCGGAATTAATTTATTACCGTTAAGGAGGGATTCTTGTCTGGTTTCTGACTAGATGAAATATTCAAAGTATATTTGCTTATATGTTTTATAAATTTAGATGTAAGAGATTTAAAAGATCATATTTTTCTTTCTTCATCACAATTGTGCAGCTTTAAATAGAAATGGTAAACTGAGTTTGAAATCTAGCAGGGACTATATTTTTGGCGGAATGGCGGCATTTGAAAATATCTTATTTTCTGCCTCTCAAAATTATTATACAACAATGAATTTAGTTATAATTTTTACACAATCAAAGACTTGAAGAATTTTTTTGTAATTGTATAAGTTAAATTAATAATAATGGACTTAAGTTTTAAAATATATCAAATAAATATGATTTTTCAAACAAACTACAATTATGTTAGCTTTTAAAAGCTTCCAATCTAAGTACAGATTTGAGCCAAAAATCCGTAAAAAGTGTTTTTTCTCTCTTAATAAGAGATCAAAACTTTTTGTTTGAAAATAAAATTAAATTAAGGAAGCATATAAAAATAACTAAAATATCCTAAAAATTTAAGAAAAATAGAGAAAATTCGGATAATTCAATATATCCATTTTAGTTCAATTATTTATGTCAATTTGGTAATATCATCTTATACACTCTATATGGTAATATCTCTTTATGCAAAAAGAAAAAAAAAATTAATTTTTTTGAAATAGAATAAGGCATCGCATGATTGGCAACAGTAATTTTTTTATTCTTAATGTCCAGGGAAAAGATTGTGACCTTGACCTGACCTTGCCTATAATATAAAACGGTCAAATTTAATTTAACTGATACCATCACTTAGTGATATTGTCTTCTTGATTCTATGAAAATTTCATTTGTTTTTAAATACTAAAATTATGAGAAGAATCCCTCCTTAAACTATCAACTGTATAAAAAAAAACTTAAAATGATTTAAAGTTTACCTGCAACTTTGTTAAAATAATTAACCTTAGTTTAGTACATAATTATATTTTGGTTACATAATGGAAAATGTGTTGAAACAAGGCGTATTTAGAAATTTCATAATTTTAGAGTTATTCTAAAATTGATCTTCAATGCAGGGCCTGTTTATCTAATAAAGAATTTGCATTTTAAAAAGTAAAAAAAAAAAAAAAAAAAAAAAAAAAACCAAAAAAAAAAAAAAAAAAAAAAGCTTGTTATTCTTGGAAAAGATATGACCAACACACTCCTTCTTAATTCATTTGTTCTTTTTCCATTTCAGTTTTTGATTCAAGAAACATGCACATTTGTAACTTATGGTTATAACCTCGTTTTGCTGCTAACAAATATTATATAGTTCTGTCTTTTTTTCTTTTAATGTAAATCTGAGTGTGCAAAAGATTTGTTATTAAGATATCATACACAATGTAGAGTGTATGCAATTTGACTTCACTCCCAATAGATGGCTAAAAGGGAACAAGTTCTCAATATTTTTTTCCATGCATGGTGTCATTGTTGGGTATAAAACCCCTGTAGTAAGCGTAAGGGGATGCCAGTTGTTTCTTTTTCGTTAAGTTAGAAAAAGTTGAAAAATCACTTACAACCGTCATTCATTACTGACCCCTTTACGTACAGATTAAGCCTATGACACAACCTGATTAAGAGTATTGTTACATTTTAATGGTGTGTCTGTTAAGATTAATCAAAGAATCTTATACGTTTCTATGCCCCCGTAATCGAAGATTCGGGGATATATAGATTTTGCCCTGTCCGTCCTTCCGTCTGTCTAGCTGTCTTTCTGTTTGTCTGGAAAATTTAACATTGCCCAAAACTTTTGATTGGTTGGAGCTATGGCTTTTATATTTCAATTGTGTATTCCTTGTGACAAGACCGTCCATCAGATACTCGCATATTTGACCTTGACCTTTGAGTTCAACACACTTTTGCAAAAATTTACCCAACTGTTCAAAAGTTATAAACAAGGTTAAAGTTTTCCAAAAGTAGGTCAAATTCCAAGGTCAAGGTCAATAAGCTATAATTGTTGGTATCCTAACGCAGTACAGTTAAGGTGCGCAATGGAAATATCGGCAATTTTTGTGATTTAAAAATATATTCTTAATCAGGATAGCGATTCTTTTTAGTACTTTATTTATACCGGACATATCTATTTGTCGTTATTAACTACATATTGAGGACGATTAGATTTTATATTTAGACTTGTCACGTGATGTGGCAGTCAAGTGATTTTAGAACATACACTTGCAATATTGAGGTCACCTTTAAATCTCACTAGTGCAAGGGCATAACCAAGTTAAAATTCTAAGTTAAGTTTATAAATATTTTCAACACGCATTGTAGTTTTTGAAAAGTGCTGCGATCCTATATAGATTCTGTTATTTCATTATTAAAATCCTGTTTGTACATGTATGACTGCATGCTCAAGTTTTTGCTGGTCAATGGCATTAAATATAGATATAATTAATTCATTTTCAAGATCTCACCAGGATCGCAGCACTTTTCAAATACCTTAATACTTCTAGAGTTTATTTGTAAAAGCTTACTATGATCCATTGAGTGTATGCCCTTGCACTAGATCGATTTATTGAGATCCTTACATTACCCTCCGATGTACTTGCATACAAATACACAGCGGTATCAATTAAATAGGAAATGTACGGAAAATATATGAATAAAATCATAAAGAAGACATTGAATCCAAGTTAATGGCCTCTTAAATATCTGCAAATAATATTTTATTTAATTATAAAATATATTTTTCGTTGCGAAAATATTACTTGATCCGCCTCTCACTGCATACACACTGCGTCAAGTTTTACGAAATGACCTCATATCGACAAGTGCATTGCGATCAGTGACTTGTTTATACCTTGCTATATAGGATTTAACTAAGGACAAAACAGCGTGTTATAGTAGGTTTTGATGTAGTTTGATGGTTTCCTACAGTTTAAAATAGCAAATAATTTCATTTTCCGGTATTTTTAAGACTTGTTGTGTGATGTCGCAGTTAGCATTTCCCGTACAAATTAGGCCCCGCCTCCTTTTTGTAGCCGTAACTGTGCTGCGAAGGAACGTCTTGTCACAATGATTACATATCTGAAGCATGAAAGCCCTAGCACCAACCATTCAAAAGAAATGGCCAAGTTGGGTAAAATTTTGCAAAACTGGGTCAAACACCAAGAACAAGATTAAGGGGTCAAACATGATGATACCTACAGAAATGGCTTGTCAAAATAAATATACATGTGAAATATCAAAGCAATTCCTCCAATCAATCAAAAGTTATGGGTTTTTGAGGACAAACAGACAGGCAGACAGCTAGACAGACGGACGAGCAGGGCAAAAACTATATGCCCCTGAATCTTCCATTGAAAGGACATAAAAATGATTACGAAACAAAAACTATTTCCTATTGCTATTAATGTTCAGTTTTGTGATATATTACTTCATAGTCTTATTATGAAAACATGCTGACAAATTGATAAATAATGCTATAAAGTTCATTACGTGGCAGCTGTTAGTTATCCTGTTAGTAGCAACTGGAAGCAAAATTTCCACATCAATGTTGCAAAATAGTTCTAAATGTATAAATAGAAAAATATGATAAACCAATGGGGTTAATTCAACGTATTCTTTCAGATATGACATTCAAGACCGAGTCTGTTCTAATGTTCTTTTTGGTTATTCTTCTGGTCAACAACCCTGATCGTCTTACAGTAGAAGGTAAGGATACCCTTCTTCCGTTTGCGAAAAGGGTTTTTTTTTTATAACGTATATATGTATCATGAAAAATATAAATTTCTTATACACAATATTATTCAATATTATTATATAATTCGAAATGTTTTCAGGAAATGGTCTTAAGCACCTTAAAAAAAAATGTTTTTTCGAGATCAAAATACGGTTAAATGATAAAGTAAAGTAACGCGTTTCCTAAGTTAATGGCATTTCCCCGCTTTGGTAGAATACAAACATTTTTTCGCAGTTTAATTCTTCATACTGGTTATCTCAAAGATAAGAATCAACATTTGTAAAATGACTTCTTCCTTTCTTTCACTTAACTGCATTGTTGTCATGCCGACGATCTGATTTGTTTAGCAAAGGGAGAAATTTCTAAAAGAAAAGAAAGTAGAAAATAAGTCAGGAACGTATCGGTCAAGTTTTGAAATTCAGGAAAATAACATCATTTTTTTTTTCATTTGTTCTGTAAGAAAGTACTCTGGAAGAGGAAATATGTAAAGTCAACCATTATGCATAATAAATATTCCCGGCTAATTTTTGAACATGTTATTGATGCAGGTTATCAAAGATATTTTTCATCCAATCAGAGACGCCGATTTCTCATCAATCTTATAAATATCAAATGATTAAAGTTAGAAGCAAACAGACCACATCCCAAACATTACTTCATTGTGGGTTTGGATGAAAATAGATTATGGGGGAATATATCGGTATTCAATGATTCTTAAAGGGACACATGTCTATTTAAAAATACAATAATCTTTAAAATCTATCTGGCTTATTTACTTAGTTAATGAAGAAAAAGAAACACTGAGAAATATACTCAGTATTGTTGATCATCTAAATTGGCAATTACTTTAGAAAGAATATACTTGAAAATAGTTGTCAAGTGAACATGGTTTTGAATTTTCATGTTGAAATTTGCAGTATTTCTAATTTTACTTTTACTTTATTGTTTGAAATTATCGTTGCAAGCAAACAATCGATGAAATACTTTTTTCACTTAAGGGGGCGATTCTCGATGCTGGTCCATGAATGGTAGATGCCAATATACATCGGAGCCTTGTATCGAATTTAAACCGGGATACTGTGCTGGACCAACTTATAGACAATGTTGTGTTAAAGGTAAGTAAATCAAAACTTCTTTTTTAACACGGAGACAAATACGAATATTTTTTTAAAAAATAAAGCTCGAAATCCATTATTCAAGAGTTATCTAAAATATTGTTTTTTCTATGGAATGTCTGTTTTAAGTAAACATGCACCGAATGTACAATTAAAAAACCATTAAAAAAACATAATATAAAAAATAATTAAAGATCTTACATGTACACTGTATCAAATCAAACAATTCCTACCTTAAAAAACTTTAGCCATGTTACATTGGAAATAAATAATTATCATAGTAAAATAGTGTAAGTGTTTCAAACAAATCAATGCATCTACTTACTGAAATTTTAAAACTGGATTTATATATGATTAATCATTCGTAGAAGCACTACGCTAAAAATAAGAAGAAAACGCTGAAAGTATTATCAAGATTTCTTTTTAACAGGAGCGGACATACAATGCTTGTTGAGACGTGGTACCTGCCAAGATATTTCGAACTACTGCAGAGGCAGATATCTGAGAGGTCTATGTGGCGGAGGTCTGTCGCGCCGTTGTTGTGTGTAATTCTAATTTTAGAAACAAAATCAGAATAATTGTAGTTTTACTTTCTGCTTTTTATTCCCTAATTCTGATAAACGCTGAAATATGATTAAAAGCAAATAGATAATTTGTTACTTTGTTAATTTGACATTTTGCTCCAAATGAATTTATCTCTGATTACGATTGTCAGCTGATTAGGAAGGTTCCACTGACTTATGCATGTTGAAAGCATATATAATGAAGTATGTCTCTGTTCTTGAAAATAAAATCAAAATTATTTAAGTTTTGTTTTTCCGCGAGAAAAAAAAACTTTTGTAAAAATATATGTGTAAATTACATAGATTACATTGTCTTAACAACGGGACTTGGAAATCGGTCCTTCGGAAGAGACCGATGAAATCCTTTTCAATGCCAACAATTTTAGCCATAAAAGAACCCATTTGAAACATTCTTGCTGATGTTGAAGACACGGAATCCTATCATATCTTTTTGTTACCCCCTCTTCCATATTACTGCAAAGCCATTTCAACTTGAATTATAATTGACTTATAATTGACTGTGTCTTTGGTAGTACTCATCATCAATTCATTAATGATTAAAATGTTTATAAACCTTTATTTCTTTAACAAATTAAAAACTGGGTAGCCATGATTATCCACAAGATAGGAAACTTTCCCTACCTCTGTGGACTGGCTAATATTTAACCACTGGATATCTGAATTACACAGTGGAAAAATTCTGAGCAATAGAATTTAACCAATGGTTAAGTATTAGAGTTCGAATCTCTGCCTTACTGACTGACTTAAGTCGATGAAAAATGGGTAGCAACTGTTCCTTCGCCATGCGCTCGGCACTTTGAAGTGAAAGTCGCAGGTCCTTCGGATGAGACCTTAAAAACCGAGGCCCCGTGTCAAGGCAGTCGTTGGCACAATAAAGATCCCTCACTGCTGAATGGCCCTGAGTGCCGAGTAAAGGTCAAAATTTGAAGCCCTTCAGCGGTATATGGTGACGTCTCTATATGAGTGAAAAATTCTCGAATGGGACGTAAAACAACATACAATCAATCAATCAATCAATCTTTTGCCAACATTCCGAAAATTCTATAGTGCACACACAAAATTATAATGATGTGATGAGCTGAAGAAAACGAGCGATGATCGATCAAACAACCCTCGGAAAATCCAGTGGTGGGATCAGATTCCTAGGAATAGTAAGCATTTCCTGTTGATCGGTCACAAGCATCGTGAGCCCTATGTATTGATCAGGTCGATGGGACATTCTTTAGTCAAATTAAGTATCAAAACAAAGGCCTAACAATTAGTATGAAACACATCACACAGATTACAACCCAATGATAGGTTACATTTGCTCACAAGGTCATTATAACATTATATAGAATTTACTAGATTTTATAAGAGGTTGTTGAAATCACTGTAACATCGGCTTATCTGTAAGTAGCCTTTCTCAGTTTAAAAATTGATCGTTCTCAAAGCATTTTCTTGAGTATCGAAGAAGTTGGGAGACGTAAACACTATCTGCAGGTGATAGCCAGGACGTGGCAATATGAGTAAGGTACTTCGTTTCTTGACATCGTGACTGTGTCCTGACTTCTTGTGTCGTTTATTTGGTGTCTACTGTGTTCCACTCATCTTATTTCTCCTATGCCTCTTCACCACAAGAGCCCAAGGCAAGGTATGTTTGTGAGGTGGACGTCCTCTTATTCATACTGGTCAAATATCACTCCATAAGAATTTTAATTGCGGTCTTTCGGATGAGACCTTAAAAACCGAGGCCCCGTGTCACGGCAGGCGTTGGCACGATAAAGATCCCTCACTGCCCAATGGCCCTGAGTGCCGAGTAAAGGTCAAAATTTGAAGCCCTTCAGCGGTATATGGTGACGTCTCTATATGAGTGAAAAATTCTCGAATGGGACGTAAAACAACATACAATCAATCATTCAATATAATTACAAGAATTCCGAACACAGTAATTATTATACAACGAAAGAGGGAGAAGGAACAATGCTTTATTGACGAGTCTGTATGAAACACGCTCAGCATTAGATGTTTTATTACTAAGAAATTTTACTTTACTCATAATAATTTTACCAGTTCAGGAGAAACCGTGACAAATTACATTCATTCACAAGCACAGACAAACTTGACTAGCTTCGGTCATGTTAACAAACTTTAAGTCAAGGAGCGTTTTGAGCTTGATTACTGTTCGCTATCTTTACATTTCATTCATTTCTTTAATTTTTTTGTGTAAATTCAATTCGGAGTTTTCTATAAATTTAGAAATTTTTTCCATACTTTTGTGTTTTAATTTTTCTTGTTCTTCTTCCTTTATCTGCTTTAATTTTTTTTGTGGATTTCATATATTGTTTGTGTATTAATTGCACCAAGCAAGAGTGGATTTGATACAACTGTATGTCCTGTAGAACCGTCCCTCGTTGCTTTTAATCTATACACATGTACAATGCAAGCAAGACAAATACTCATGCAATATTTTGTACTTCTTTAGCAGTGTATTTCTTTCATTATTATGTTATTGTACTTACAGCATATGAAACACTGGAATATTTCTCCAAGTAAAATTAAAGGGGACCAATTAAAGAATGTCTTTTAGTAACGTCTCTTTCTACTTTTTGCTGTTTCTTTGAACATGTATGTGTCAGCATTTATTGATTTTTAAATTGTTTCTTTGCCATTATCCTTATGAATTTAGGTGTACCTGTACAATTTCATTGAACAGAAATGAGCATTATTAGTATATCTTTGTCTATTTTGTATCCTGCTATGCTATATTAACCACGGATCTACGTACATAAACAACACGCCACTGATGTAACATTTTCTACTCATAATGTTACATTCGCTATGATGTATGAATGATAATATGTGAAAATTTTGATATATTAAATAGCCTTTTGCATATCATTTTTTCAAGTTGTGCATATAGTCATCACAATATATTATACAACCTTAACAATGAGTCGATACTCTAATTTTCAATGTATCTAGTCATTATATCATTATATTATTATACTAACTAAACAATGATATAACTTGTTACATGTACATTTTACTTAAGAAACATCGATACATGTATTTATATAATACAGAATCAGGAGTTCACACTTTAAAAGTTAAATTTTGATAGAAACAACATTTATTGAGATTAGAAGTAGAATGAAACAGGAAGTCTACCTATTTCAGACAGTGATGTTCAGGCCAATAACTGGAACCCTGGAGCTGTTTTTTTTTTTTTTTCAAAATCTAGCATATGTACATGTTATTGTATATATGGTGTTGTAAACGTTATTACTGAAGATGATTAGGATAAGAGTAAAGATCGGATGTGTTGGATGAATCAGTTTAATCGTTAACTCATGGGGTTCCGTTTGAAGTAGGTACTGTTTCGAAAAAGATCCCTCACTGCCCAATGCCATTAGTGCCGATTACATGTTTTAATTTACAGAATTCCACCTGTAACCTCTGCGTCTTGCTTTAAGGGAAAAAAATAAGAAATATAAAGTAAAAAAAAATCATTTATTAATATAAGACGTCACCAAAAGCGGTGAAGGGCTTCAAATTAGATCTATAATCTGCAGTCTGAGCCATTGAGCATTTAGGGTTTCTTTATCGTGTCAACATCTACCTGACAGAGGTCGACGTTTACAAGGTCATTTTTGAAAGTTTTGTGACTTTTATAATGTCGAAGAAAAATTAACTCTATCTAAATCACGTCCTAGATTGACGTGGCGCAGGAAACAAGAATCGGGCCCGAATTACAAAGCAGGTTCCCTTTCACTACAATGAACAAATGAAGCGTAATGAATGTTAAATTGAATGTTAAAACTAGAAATATCATTATTCATAGAGATATTCTAAAACCTTAAAGTTATAAGGGATTTCAGCTCGTATGCAATGATATGTTAATCAACATTACTTGCATGCTTAATGCGACGGAATTTTTAATTATCATACTTCTTTTTTTTTTTTTTTTTTTTTTTTTTTTTTTTTTGTTTAATTTGGTCTTTTTCGGAGTGTATTACTTTTACAATAGTTAATTCACTTTACCATTTTCTGGGAAAGAAAATCTGAATGTTAACTAAATGAAACTCTCATGCGGAAAACCACCCAAATGCTAAGTATGCCTATCTCAGTTGTTGTAACTATTTTCATAGGTCATATGAAATAAGTCATCTTTCTGACTAATATTTTGATAAAAATTAGCCTAAAAATTTTAAACATTTTCTTTAGGTTGAAAAATTATTTTAAATGAAAACATTTTATTGGGATATGTCGAAATCAAGCATTTATTCAATGTATATATAAATCTCTTGTCATCAGGCAATAAGTGTAAAAGTAGAGAGTTTCCTTGTTGATGATTATAAACCTTCTTGAATATCCTAAACAAAAAGGCACTAAAGAAATATAAAGTTAACTATACTTACTATAATATTATATTATGCTAGAGTAAATTGAAGTCATTTTACTATGAATTCAAAATGGTTATATTCTATTTTCTCCATGTCCAATTCTATTTATTGACAAAGACACATAACGGATTCTCGTAAATGTTCTATTAAGCCTCTGTCTTAACTCCTAGTCTCCCAACAACCTATAGGAAATCCCATGGGTACCAATTGCGCCCCCTTTTTAGCAGACCTATTTTTGTATTCATATGAGCAGAATGTATGAAAAAAATATGCATGCAGTGGCCTTCTACTCGACCTTTAAATAAATCGTCGACGTATTATCAGTTTACAATAGTTACTTCCATTCACTTGTCGACTCGATATATTCAATTGAACTTGAAACAAAAGATACCTTGGTTTCTGACGCATCTGTTACAAATTTTGATATTTATGATAAACGTGATTACTTCAACTTTTCTAGGGTAAAATTCCCCTACTTATGTAGCAATATACCTTTTCGCCTGCTGATGGAGTTTTTGTCTCCCAGTTGATTCGGTACGCAAGATCATGTTCTGCGTAAAAATGTTTGTCAAACGAGGCAAGTTATTAAAGAACAATTATATGAAACAATGATATCAACAATCCAAGTCATCATTTCGCAATCTCAATGATCGATACAACGACCTTGTCAGCAAATACAGTCTATCTTTAAGTTTAATGCTGACTGACACTTTTCATATTTATTGTTAGGCCAATATTTACACATTGAATTATCTACGGATCTTCGTTTGTCCGATCATGACAAGGAGCATTCGGCGGGTATGACCAGCCGACAGGGGATGCTCTCTTCTCCATGGCTCCTGATCCCACATCTGATGTTTTAGAGGTCCGATTTTGCCCTGCTCCCGATTTGTAATTTTTCAATGGACATGTGAGCTTGAATATTGTTAGTTACGTCCATATTTAATTGAAAAGTCATATTGCTTGTTTATCCATATATCTTTTTTTTTTACCTTTACATCATGGTTGTGCAATCAAAAAGATAATACAGACTTACAGGTAAATATCCAGTATTTAAGTAAACGTTTATAATAAATCATGATCCAAGCATCAAAGTATTTAATATGGTTAACTTTGATTATTTTTTCAAATTGAAAATCGTGAAAAATAAAGAAAGAAAAACAAGGAAGACATAGAGTTTATTTGAATTTTGAAACAGGAGTGCAATTCAAAGGAAAACTAATCTAGTCTTCTTTCTAAAAAAAGAAAATAAAAACATTTTTAGCATCCGAAAACATATTCAAAAATAAAATTTTATTCAGTGTTTATAAAATGCAAATCTAAAATACATGCACGTAATTTTTTGGTGAAAATATTCTGTATGGATTGGAAGATCTTCTTCATATAAGTATGCATTTCACTATGCAATATATGTCTATGAATGAGTTATAATTTTACCAGTCAAAAATTTATCTTCGCATCTTTCTGCTTTACATTCTTCAAGGTTATAGATTGAAGTTCATTCTCGGTTGATAATCTTAAAAGAGATAACGCTGAATATTTTATTTTCAAATCAAAAACAATTTCATTCATATCATACATGTACACATCCCTCAATAAATTCATAACGTGACAATGATAAGGCTGTCTTTGTTTGAATTAAAACAGGTACACGTTGCGACAGAAAAACAAAAAGGACAGTTTTTAATAAGAAAAGTTCGCTCAGAGTCTTTTACCTAGGAAAACTGAAATGGAATTTAACAAAAGAGCTCCATGCGATATTTAAAAAAAAGAAGAAAAAAAAACGATGTCAGTGAATCCCTTGATCAAAAATTTACTTCTTTCAGATTTGCTTGCATATATGAACGCAGAAAATAGTCTTAAATGTATTTTCAAACAAGAAGTCCTTCATATACAGGATGACTGCACTCGATTAAAGAACATGCAACATTTGCTACAAAATAAACTTTCAAAACAAGCATTTTTTTCTTTTAAGTGCAAGAATGGTCAATATCCAATGTACAATTTTGCGTAAATACATTAAATAGAAATATGTATTTAAGAAGTACGAATTTATTTTCAAAGGCGTGGGTCATCTTAATTTCGTTAACTTCCGTACAATAATGAGGACACCTACTTTTTTCTGACTTTGTACATAGTCAGCGCATGTTTGTCTATTGTTTTCAACTGTTGTATATTTGCATTAATAATGTCGTGTCTAAAGAAGACAAATAGACAAACATGCGCTCATGGTTTTAAAGAGAAGAATAGCTTCATCTTACATTAGCTCGCTCTGTTGTAATCAAGTGCTGTGAGATGTTAAATATTATACAGTCCCTGAAACGTTCTACTTTCCCATTTTTCCGTTCGCTCACCGTTCGTTCACCGTTCGTTCAGCGTGCGTTCACCGTTCGTTCACCGTGCGTTCACCGTTCGCTCTCCGTTCACAGTTTTGCGTTCACCGTTCACCGTGCGCTCGCGTTCACCGTTCACAAAGCGTTCAGCGTTCGCTCTTCGTTCCGTTCACTTTGCGTTCACCTTGCGTTCAGCGTTCACTTATCGTTCAGTTTTCATTGCCATTCGGAACTCCCAAGTGAAAGGACTTATCTTTTTGTAGGTAATGAGTTACAGATTTTTTAATTTAATAACTAACATATCGTGTTTGAAGAATCATTATTTCATGGGGGAAAATATCTAAGATATATATTTTTATTATTCTAACTTAGCTATTAGATTATTTATTAAATTACTCTGGAAAATAAATGTTGTTATAAGCACATTCGGTACCTATGTAGAAAGATGCTGATATATTAAATTTAACTAATTTAGGGCAATGTGCAAATACTTCAAGCACTGCAACATTTTGTTGTTTTGTTAAAGACGACAAATCGTTAATGGAGATATAATTATCCAAGTCAAATAATTACGCAGCAAAATTACGAAAATATTTATTTCTAACGCGTTTTTTTATTCAGTTACTACAGAAAATATGATAGAACTAGTTCTGAGAGTTATACATAGTACTGCGGATATCCTGTTAATTTATTATCTTTGGAGCGAATTAAATTGATAGTGTGTTTAAAGGAAATATTTATTTAAAATGTAATGCACTACAGAATTTTCGCTACTATAATACATGTATGTAAAGTCTATAGTTATAGAGAAAAAAATTCTTTCTTCACCTTAACTTTATATGTTTGCCATTCGATAAGATTAATACACCCCCCCCCCCCTTTCCCCTAAATCGGTTACTTAGTCAGTACTGTATTTCCAGAAAATTTTAATTAACCTGTTTAAAAAAAGTTAAGGTCTTTTTTAGAACAAAAATTTCAGTCTCAAAGCAAAAATGCATCTAAAAAAGTCACAAAACAATAGTAGTTCACAATGTACACGTGTCGACGGTGGTATTTGAAATTGGCAGAGAGTATGTTTCAAATTCAAGTGTTAATGCCCAATATATTTTATTCATTTATTATTCAAATGTTGGTATCAAATCTAGAAATGATAAAAATAAATGTTATAACTTGTTGGAAATACTCGCACTTCGTCTTCGATGTGACGAAACTTTCACACCTGCACAGTGTCGAATGATTTTGATTGACAGGACAAGCACGTGGACTTCGTGTAAACTTGAAGCAGGAAAATAAAAACTGTCAAACAGATGGATATGATTTGTTGATAAGAAAAAAAAAGTTACTTTCACTGTCTAATATATTTAGAAAAAAATTTCAGAGTTATTGTTTGATATAGGTACAAACATTTAGTGAAGCCTGAAAGGAAGGGGGGGGGGCTAAAACGGAATCTCTCTTTCTCTCTCTCTCTCTCATTTGTCTGTTTAATAAAAATTATAACAGCATATTACTTAAATATCAAGTTCTGAAAATTGAATTTATAACAAATAATATGAATATGTATCTTTGTATTATCTTGTCCGAGTATAATCACGGCCATCTACAGATACATGTAGAAGTCTGCTCAATAAATCATCATGAAAAATAGAAATGACACATAATATATTATTGTATTAAAATTTAAAATACGAGCGTATAAATGCAAAACGTCCACTGACCTTTGTAATTATTTTTTTTTTTCATTACTTTACATGAAATCGCCTTGACACGGAGATATATGAATGGATGTTACAATCGCTTTAATTCATTCTATAAGTCAGAAGTTTTCTCTGATTTGTTATCAAATAAGAATAAACATTTTTATTTTCCAACTAAAAAAATATCTTTTATACTTCAGCGTTCGGCAACAATTGCAATGTTTTAATGCGTTAAAATCGTATGATTAAAAACTTAATGTGCATGAATCGTCTTTCTTAGGACAATTTTGGAGAATTTATTTTATTTATTTATTTATTCATTCATTTATTGGTTTACTTATTTATTTATTTATTTTTTTTGGCACCTGACATTATAATACAATAAAATAGTTTCAATGCAAGGAAAAGATCAGAGGCATTCCGAATATATCGTTCATCTTGCGTTCACTGTTCGTTCACCGTTCACTTTGCGTTCGCGTTTGCGCTCCGTTCGCGTTCTGCGTTCGCTCACCGTTCACCGTTCACACATCGTTCACCAAGTTGCGTTCAGCGTTCACACATCGTTCACTCACCGTTCGCTCTGCGTTCGTTCAGCGTTCGTTCACCGTTCGTTCAGCGTTCGCTCACCGTTCAAGTGGGAAAGTAGAACGTTTCAGGGACTGTAATTCACCAAGTGATTTTAACTCTAGTAACTCTGTGAATACTAAATTTCTTCATGTGACTTGTAAGTTAGCATGTTTTGTGCTAACTAGGAAATTGTGTTCGAACACGTTATATCGTCAGGCATTGATTCCGATTCTTCTTCTCTTACATGGTACAGTACGTGCTCATATTGTTAATTTTGTTTTGCCGTATGGAAATGAGAGGAGTTGGAAAAGTAATCACTTAATTTTTAATACATATCATTGTTATTTATCTATTTTAATTTTAGACCCATTTTACAATATTAATTCCACCTCTCGTGCTTATCTAATATTCAATCAAGGGCAAGTAAGTGTTATTCTGTATATTCTGTATATTTTACAGGAAGGAAAAGAAACTTTGTATATTTTCTTGTAACACAGTCTAAAACTCATTTAGATATTTACATGTAAATTTGGTCCCAAATTGATAGGATCTTTTACATGTAATACATATACAAAGGTGAAATTAGGATAAAAATATGGAAGCAGCAGAAGCGACCAAAAAAAAATAAATAAATAAAAATAAAAACTCTAAGTTAACAACAGTTATCCTTTCTTGTGTTTCAAGTTCAAAATAAAATAAATCATATTCGAATAATAATGATTAAAAAAAATTTTTGTAAAGTGTTTTAGAAAAGGTTACATGAATATAATTACAGTGGCAATACTTCCCGCGGTAATTTCTAGGACATTCACATCTGAAACTGTCATTGTCCGAGATACATGTCCCTCCATTCATGCATGGATTGGTCTGACATCGTGCAGTGGATTCTGATGAAGTAGAAAACAAAGATTGAACATATTTATTCAAACAAATTTAAAACAAAGCAATACCGTATACTTCTTATTATCTTTTGAATAATAAACTTAACTTTAAACAGTATATCACAGTGCTTTTTACGACCAAGACTGTTAATCATTGTATTCTAAGGACAGACATTTTTAGTCTATAAACGAAGAGAATATCGTTTTGTCTTTGTGCCAAATACCTGTATTATAATTCTTTGTCTACATTTTATAAAGAAATGGAATACCATTTTTTTTTTTGGTTATTTTGGTATTTACAATGTAACGCTGTAACTGTAACACAAAAAAGCGGTTCATGATATTTTTTTTCTGTTAGTAATAGCTAGATGTACATGTATGAATTTAATTCCCGTAGTAACAATCAATGAAAGTATTTTTGGCTATATACAAGTCTTTAGGTATACTCATATAAAGTTGGTTTAAGTAGTTTTATATTATAAGTAAGTTCCTGGTTTAAATCCATCAGAAATAATGACTGTCTTCATATTTTGAATATGCAGAAATGAACTAGATTATGTTTGAAAAGTACTCTCATGGACCCTCACCTGACTTTGGTGCATATGGGTAAACATACTCCTCAAAATATAAAAAAAAAAAATTATGGAGCTTGGGAAAAGTTTTCCAGCATATACTTATCTTATGCATCCAGAATATTAGAAAAAGCTACGTTTTGAGTATTATGTTTGGCAAGTGCTCCAGGGTCATCCCTATCCCCCTTTAGTTTTAGCTCCCCTAAACTTTTTTTTTCAAATAAAGGTCAAGCCCTCTTATAAGGAAAGATAAGAATGAATAAAAATTTCAAAACTCTTATCCTCAAGAACCACTAAGTCAGAAATGTTTAAACTTAATCATTCCTAGTTTTAGCTCACCTGAACCGAAAGATCAATTGAGCTTTCCTGATCACACCTGTCTGTCTTCAGTATGTCTAGCTGTCTCTCTGTCTGTCCGTTAATAAACTTCAAACGTCAATAAACATTTTGCAATCTTCTCCAGAACAACTAAGCAAATTTCAACCAAACTTGCCATAAGGAAGCATTCTCAGATAGTGTAAATTTACATTTGTTCAAATCATGACCCCTGGATGTAGGGTGGGGCCACAATCGGGGATCAAAGTTTTACAAAGGAATATAAAGTTTTAAAATCTTTTTTCGCAAGAAAAGTAAAGTCATGTTTAGTCATATTGATATAGAAGTATCTTAAGGTACACTGTAGCAGGGTTCTCCACAAGGGATTTTACCATGGCGGCCCGCCATGGTTAAATTTATGTGCGCCATGGTTAAACGAGCTGCGCCATGGTCAAAATCGGCGGCCGCCATGGTTAAATTTTTATTGCATTTCAGTACTGACACCTACTTTTTAATGACTTGAGTAGTTAATTGTGTTTATACTACGACAGCCGTGCACCTCGCATGCCTCGATAGCAAGTGGACTGTGCTAAACAAACACGGTCGTTGATCGGCGACAGTGCAGTGAAGCGTGACAATGGAGAGTCAATCAGCTGATGATTAATATCTTGAGAGTTAATTATCCTGTACACATGTAATTTCGGGGAATTCCAACGTGTTCACTATAAGACAACAGATTTACAAAAGATGACATAACGAGCAATAACAACATAATAATTGACAAGCGTCCGATTCAAGTTTCTCTGCCCAAACAAAGTTAACCCTTTCAAAATTTCCTGTTCTTTGTATTTAATCAATTCCTCATGCCTTGTTTTTAAGTATTAACTTTTTTTTTTTTTATCTTTTTGATAAAATGTATGCAAGTGCCAATCGCCGTCTTAGTTTTAGAGTTACCTCCCGTTTTTATGAAACGTCGCGTGGCACTTTTTTTAGCACTGGGGCACGTGGAGAAGTAAACAATGGAGGAAACTCGGCGAAAATGCAATATGTAGAAAAAAAGAACGTTTAGAAAAAAAAAGCAGAACAGAGAAAGCAATATTACAGTTATGTCAATTAAATTTATGCCCTGGTTATATTAAGTTACTTTATCATGTATGCCATCAGTAAGTTTTAATAGACCATGCAGTTAAAAAAAAACTTTATAGGCAGCTAGGATGTTGATGTTCGTACGTCTGTTCATTTGTGTGTCTGTTAACTTTTTTTTTTCCAAATTACTACCCATTCATCAGTTTTAGTCATATTTAATAAAACGTTTCATACAACAGGCAACATCAATTCTGTATATCTGTATTCTGTTTTTTAATAATGTTGCCATGGTTACTCTATCAAAATATTTTTTTGAAATTCCTTCAAAATGTTCCTATAGTTTTGGGCCGATTTTGGTGTATTTGTAAAGTAAGATAAATAATCTTTTTTATTTTTATTTATATTTTTTCAACTTAAAATTTATTGGTTATTTCAATTTTTTATGTTGCAGTGGTTAAGTTTTGTGAAATAAATCATTGATTAATGAAGGTTAGGAAGTCTAACACGCATTCGTGTTTTCGGTCATATTTCCTTCGCGCAGCTTCCTCCATGGTTAAATTTTGAAATGTGGAGAACCCTGCTGTAGTGTAGATTCAAGTTTGCTCAAACCGTGACCCCTAGGATAAAAATGAAAATTCGGAAACTTTGTTTACGAATCTACAAGGTGTCACCAATCTTTCAAAAGAAGACTAGGCTATTTGGTAAATGTAAAAGGAGTTTTCGACCCTTATTTGACCTCCAGGGTGAAAAGGAAAATTTCGAAACCTTATTACACATCTACGGGTTATCACTAATAATCTCACAAAAGGTGATTAGGTTTACTGGGCAAAATGTAAGAGGCGTTCTTGGAACCACGATTTTTTTTTCTTTTTTTTTTTTTTTTTTGTATAAAAGAGTTATTTTTTCACCCCATTTGACCGCTAGGGTGAAAAGAATTTCCAAAAGCATTTTGCACATTTATAGAACACCATCGATCATCTTTCAAAAGATGATTTGGGCAGTGCATGTAAGAGGAGTTCTGGGAACCAGGGTATTTTTGTATGAAAACGTAATTTTTGAACCAATTTAACCCCCAGGATGAAAAAGAAAATTCCGAAGCCTAATTGCACATTAACAGGATGCAAACAATCATCTTCCAAAAGATGAAGAGGCCACTGCTTAAGATAAAAGAGAAGTTCTGGGAACCAGATTATTGAAGAAAAAAAAAAGTCATTTTTGACCCCCAGTTTGCCCCCAGGTTTTAATTGAAAATTCCAAAGCCTACTGCAAATTTATATCACACCATCTTTCATATTTCAAAAGATTAATTGATTACTTCTTAAAAGAAAAACAAGGAGTACGAGGAACAAGACAGTGTGACAGACTGAGGGACTCACCAGGGTAATAACACTATACCCGAACCTTTCTTTATAAAATGCGGGTATGAATAGATAAATGCATCAATTTTTCTCCGTGTTTCAAATGCCTCATTCTTATCAAATAAAATTTCAGAGAAAAGGATAAGATTAAACTTTCTTGGGATATGTACAGTACTATAGACTGACGTCTATTAATATACTAGTAGCAAAATCAAATTAACAACAAATTTCAAGAAACAGCATAAAGTAAAATTACGTAAGAGTTTAATCTTACCTCTAACTCCATTAAGATGATCGCTGGAGGCTAAAAATATAAATTACATCGCCATTTCAGTGTTGTATACATACCTCATTGTGTATTAAACTTATTCAATTTGAAGATATTAACTTAAATGAAAAAGCGTTTGATATTTTACGCTAATGATGAATTTTTCTTCTGGTGCACAGAGACATATATTCAAGTATAAAATATAATATCAATATATATTTTTTAATTATACAAATTTTGAATTATTTGATTAAGCATTGACTCATTATATTTTGAAAGATGTGGTCTCATAACTACAAAGGTGTGTACAAACAAATTCAGTAACGGGCGTTAGCGCGTTATGAAAATTTGATTGCTCACGCCGTTGCAGTTATGATGCTATATGTTTTAAAAAAATAATGATTCAATGCTTATATGTATATTTTTTGACTCCCTGCCTTGACTGCAAAATAATAATGTGATTTTTATTTCAAAATCCCTGTATTATCCTTCGAGTAAGTTATAATTAATGGAAGAGCCGTTGCAACAGCCTCTGTTCAAAGTGAACGTGAATTTGGATTTTCGCTTATGACGTTGCATTTCACGGCGTTCAACGTTTATGACGTCAAACTAAAACGCATACTTTAACCTTATGACCCCCTGTCCTTGTTATAGTGTTTTAAATGCCGTTTCCTCACACTTTATAAGCAAAATACATGATGAATGTAGATATAGCCAAATAATTCAGAGAAGATTGATTGATTGATTGATTGTATGTATGTTGTTTAACGTCCCATTCGAGAATTTTTCAATAATATAGAGACGTCACCATATACCGGTGAAGGGCTTCAAATTTTGACCTTTACTCGGCACTCAGGGCCATTGAGCAGTGAGGGATCTTTATCGTGCCAACGCCTGCCGTGACACGGGGCCTCGGTTTTTAAGGTCTCATTCGAAGGACCCGCAACTTTCACTTCAAAGTGCCGAGTGCATGGAGAAGGAACATTTGATACCCATTTTTAACGACTTAGGTCAGTCGCGGCCAAGATTCAAACTTCCGATCACGGAGCGAGCGCTCTACCGACTGAGCTACCGTGAACGGTTATTCACAGAAGAAAACATTGTAATATGTACAGTTAAACACACTTATAACTAACAGATTTTAAATGAAATTACTCTTATAGCGAAGTGCTTATTATTAGATTTGAATTGAAAATACAATATATATTTTTAAATTTACAGATATAATGAATTATCTTAGTAAGGAATCAATGTTGTCCTTACCTCTCACTTGTAATAAAAGTGTTTTGCAGTAAACTATTGTCTTTTAACTCTAACTCTGTTTAGTTGAGAGAGAGAGAGAAAGTACAATATGGCATGGGGAGTTTAAAAATTCAGAAAGTACTGAGAGCACAAACACACAAACTGAAAGGTAGACGGAGACGATCAAAATGTCGAAGGCATTTTTTTTATCGGAATAGGTCATTCTGATACTTTGAGATAGGTGACCAGAAATGCAATTTAGTTGCAGTTTAGCTAGAAAACTCTATGACGGTGTAAAAAAAATATAAATTGACCCGATTTACAAATTTATAAAAACATATTTAATTCTATAAAAGAAAAAAAGATATGATTGCTCAAATAATCAAAATATTTTAATGAATTTCTTAAGATCTGCATGCGTATTTTGAACGTTTAAATTTTGTATCTATATCTTTAATTAAAAATGTGTAGAAGAGATGGTCATAAATGAATTTTGAAACCAGAAGTCATAATTTTAATTTCCCATTTTTAAAGTTACAATTACATGTACATAATCAATATTATTTAAATAAGAATAAGAAAAAAAATCTGTAAAGCAATTTGAAAAAAAAAAAAAAAAAAAAAAATAATGTAATTACACTCGCAAAACTGCCCGGTGAAATCACTAGTACATACACATCTGAAACTGCTGCTGTTTTCCGATGCACATGTTCCTCCATTCTTACATGGATTAGGGTTACACATATCTGACTGTATTGCTGAAGAAGAAAACGAATATATGAAAAGATTTATTCTTTCATATATTTGAAATTTGTTTGTTTGTTTGTTTTTATCATTTCTGTTTCTTTTAGAGAAAAATTAAAAGTACATGTATATTTCAATAATTACACCTCAACAGAATTTTTTAAAATTTAATTATAGTTTAGTGTAATTAACTATCATAAATACTTGGAAACTAGGATTTACTTTGAAACTCTAACCTAGTGTAAATCTTATACGGTACCAAATTTGATGCACCAGATGCGCATTTCGACAAATTATGTCTCTTCAGTGATGCCAAAACATTGAAAATCCGAAATATTCAAATAAAAAAAACTTGAAGAGCTGAAAAGGACCAGAGCTATGCATGAGGGTGATAAGCCTTAATTTTGAAATAAATTTATAATTTTTACCTCCGCAATTAAATGTATATCCATATTTTCAAGCTAGTACCGAAGTACCCAGCTATTGGGCTGTAGAGAAACATTAATCTTAGAATGTTTGTGAAATTTGGAAGATTAGCTCTAAAAATGTAGAAATTTGAAATAATAATAAGTGAAACTACAGGCAATAGCTCCATCTAATATAAAAATGTGCAGTTATGAATTGGAAATCACAAAATATTACAATCTGATATCCATGGTAAAAATTGTTTGATTAACTATAGCAACAATTTTGATTCACTCTAGTTAAAATTTGGTATTATAGTAAACTATAGTTTACTATTGTAAACGATAGTTAACTATGGCTCGAGGGCATATACTATTCGTATTTTGATCTCCCTTTTCTAGAATTCTAGATAGAAATGTTTAATCTAAAGCGTAAAAAAACTGTTTTGTCTTTGTGCTAATTATCTTAAAGTTTGTTATTGCATGTATTCTCATTTTTTTTCTTGCTCAACATTTTACCCATTTTAAAAACAAATTATCTTTATGTTTAAGCCAAAGACATATTTACCTGTCCACATACTAAAGTCTCAAATTTTTTTTATTATTTTTTTCTAAAGATTTCAATTTTTTTGAAAACATACTAAATACGATAATATTTTTGTTCATGAAAATAGAGATATAGATCAAATACTCTTCGTATATCGAATGTCTCATTCTCATAATTTTCAAAAACAAATGAAAATTAAAAAATAAGCCTAAAAATATAAGTGTGTACACCAGTATTATAGGATTTTATTTATATTGCAGAATCCAGATAACAGCATATTTTTGCCACACACCCCTGTTAACAGACGGATTCATCTATTGGTTGTTATCAAATATAAGATTTTTTTTCATGCACTTACAAGATGAAGAAAAAAGTGGGTTTTTTCACCTGCTAAAGAAAGTGTTTAGCCAAAAAAATAAAAAAAACATAACCTCAAAGATCAGTTTACATGTAACATATTAAACAATTTTACAAGCGAAAACATTGCACAATTCCAAGAACATTAAATTAAGATTTAATTTACCTCTTCCTCCAAGGAGAAAATTGTCTGAGGCTAAAATTATTATAGTAAAAATAAACAGATTCGGCATTTTAGTTAAACATATATATGTAGTATACTTATCTTATTTAAATGTCTAACTGCTTTGATAAGAAGGAAAATAAAATTGCGTTTTTAAAGGAATAGTGCATGTGATATATCACTTAAATGATGAAGTGTTTGCAACAGCCCTTCTCATTTAAAGCACAGAAACATATTTTTTCAAGTACAAAATATATCATTAAAATCGAATTGTTTTCTTCCTCTCGTATAAGAAATTTATTCAGCATATTTTGAGACATTTGATGCAAACTCTTATTTAAAAAAAAAAGGACAAAACGTAGTATGTTGTCTTCTAATTCTAATTCTAAACATTTGCGCACAGAGAGAGAGAGAGAGAGAGAGAGAGAGAGAGAGAGAGAGAGAGATGTTACATGTAGCAGTAATCTGTATGTCGTTTTAGCCGGACTTATTACACAAAGAGCAATTGCCGGTTATTGTCAACCTGTTCAAGCAGGAAGTTGACCGCTTGACTGCCAAAATAAATTTACGTGTAAAAATACAGTCCTTACTCTCAACTGCTTTTTACCGTACGCAGTAAAGTAAATCTGCAGAATGAAAAAATAGAAGATTTTATTTAGATAATACATACAACACCTTCCATTTTAACTTGATCAATTCCATTTGATCAAAAGCTCTGTATGGTTGTTAAGTACAAAAAAGACAACTGAAATCTATGCATACTTTAAGCACTTTATTTTCCAATTCTTACCAAATGCTTGTTAAAGAAACCATTATATATCTGGCATGTCTTAACAACTGTTTGTTAAGAACACGAAAAATAAGCTGAAGGAATTCTTAAGTAATTGCTTGTTAAATAAAATTAAGTAAAATTGTTACACTTTTATACAGAGTTTTAACAACTGTTTGTTAAGACTACCCAAGGAATTCCACAAGATATATTCTTAACAACTGGTTGTTAGAAATGCAAAGGAAGACAAACAGAATAAAGTCTTAACAACTGCTTGTTAAGAATACCAAAAGAATTTCACAAGATAAATTCTTAACAACTGGTTGTTAGAAATGCAAAGGAAGACAAACAGAAAAATGTCTTAACAACTGCTTGTTAAGAATACCAAAAGAATTTCACAAGGTATATTCTTAACAACTGGTTGTTAGAAATTGAAAGGAAGTCAAACGGAATAAAGTCTTAACAACTGCTTGTTAAGAATACCAAAAGAATTTCACAAGATATATTCTTAACAACTGGTTGTTAGAAATAGAAAGGAAGTCAAACGGAATAAAGTCTTAACAACTGCTTGTTAAGAATATCACAAGAATTTCACAAGGTATATTCTTAACAACTGGTTGTTAGAAATTGAAAGGAAGTCAAACGGAATAAAGTCTTAACAACTGCTTGTTAAGAATATCACAAGAATTTCACAAGATATATTCTTAACAACTGGTTGTTAGAAATGGAAAGGAAGTCAAACGAAATAAAGTCTTAACAACTGCTTGTTAAGAATATCACAAGAATTTCACAAGGTATATTCTTAACAACTGGTTGTTAGAAATGCAAAGGAAGACAAACAGAATAAAGTCTTAACAACTGCTTGTTAAGGATGCTAGAAGTTGGTCCCTGGAATCCTTTTAAAATTTGTTAGAGACCAGGACAAAAATTGACAACGAATGAAAATGAATGAAGAATAGCACATACAAGTTTAAAGAAATATTCTTAACAACTAGTTGCTAGAGGAATAAGGTTAGGCAACTCAGGAAACATAACAAAAATGTCTTAACTTAAAAAAAAAGATTCCTGATTCCTGAATAAGTCTAAACCCTAACAACTGCTTGTTTAGATTGTAAGATAGCTTCACAAAAAGTCTTAACCCTAACAACTGCTTGTTAAATATAGCTTCATGAAGAAGTCTTAACAAACAGTTGTTAGAATACAAAGGTAAGTCAATTCAGAAAACTGAAAGACAAATGTCTTAACAACTGTTTGTTAAGAATTTCACAATTAAGTTAATATGTTTAATCAGTTAATTGCAAAGAAAATAAGTCTGAAAACAACTGATTGCTAAGAATAGAATATAAAGGTAATTATTCTTAACGATTGTTAGAGAGCCAAGGGAAAACAATTTAGAAAACAAATTAGAAACAAGTCTTGACAACTGCTTGTCAAGAAAATCGGTTTAAGGAATATCGATTAACTGTTTCTAATTTAATTTCAAAACAAAACAGTCTTTAAAAATATGGCTAAAATATGGCTAAAATATAAAAAAAATAAATAAATAAAGATAAAAATAAACATATTCATATCTAAAATAACCATTTGTTATGGGTATCATTAACATTAGGGGAAAAGAATCTTTAAAAACTATTTGTTCAGAATATCAGAAATTAGTTCACGATATCCTCTTAATTTATTGGTCTAGAAAACCAAGATAAAAATTGTAAATTAATTACAATTTCTAGCAAGTGTCTGTTGAAAACATGATATACAAATTAAAGATGTATTCTAAACAACTCATAGGAGAAACTATGTTAAGATCAGGAAACATAAGAGTAGCTGTATACAAGTCCTAACAACTTCATATTTGCTTCTTATTACGAATATCAAAGACCACTTTATAAAAAAAAAAAGAAGAAAAAAAAAAACAAGTTAGAGAACCAAGCCTATTCAGAAAACATTTTAACAAGTATTTGTTAAGTTAAATATACAGCTTAACAATTATTGTTTTAATTTTTAATGTACATATCTTACCAAATAATTCTGTCAATAAAAGTTTCTGTCTGTGTTTCAGATTCATATTTTATGGTCAGGAATGGAACAATTTTTAAAGATAGATTCAATAGTAAAATAAGCCTTTTCTTGCTTCTAGGTATGCTTTGATCAATAAGGATCTATTTGAATAATTGTGTATTAAGTTATATTTTTATAGACTGTTTTAATCATTGCAATCTTTCTCTTCTAAAATGAATAAAAAACACTGGAAAATTATTCTAAAATTCAAGTAATTCGATTACTTCACTGAAACAACAAAACACATTCTTGTGTAATTTATGCTTCACAGTTCTTCTTAAAAGACTTCTTTCAGGAGTGCAACACAAATGTTCGACTTACCTATTATCAAATTTGAATTAATAAAAAAAGTGAAGAGTAGAATACTTCGAATTCTGGATGACTTTTGCTTGCATACAGTGCTTTCCAAATGATCGAAGTAACATACTGGTATCCTATAAAATATACTTTCAACTTCTAATTACAGTTCATTTAATATTTTTAGTTCGTTTTGTGACATTAAAAGGGAACATCTTGTTTTTAAACTTGGTGTTGACAGAACTTTGAAATTTGGGGTTTTTATTTTAAATTTTACTATTGTCAGGAGTGTAACAAAACAATTTTATATTTATCAATGATCTTTATCTCTCTACTCCAAAAGTAATTGCAGAAAATGTTTGAGTAGTTGAAATTGTTTTATCTATCAACAAAAAAAGAGAGTTTTTGATATTTAAGGGCTAATTCACAAAAAAAAACTTAAAACCATATCTTAGATATATATAAAAAAGCAAGTAATCATTTTTTGAACTCAGGAAATTATAAAGAACTTCTTATCATTTATAAAAAATATCAAAACAACGTACCCATTTACAAAATTTAATTTGAAATTGTAACTGACCTGTGTTATAAGACTTAAAACAAAATTTAAATATGAGGGGAAAAAATATCAGATATCAGGAGTACCAAAAAAGATGTAAATGTATAAGAATCACTGCGAAGTATTTTCTAAAAGAATACTTGAATACCAAACTCTTCTTTGTTTTGACTTAGATTTGAAACGTTTACTAAAAAGACAGGATGTTAATTAAAGAAATCATATGTGTATGATATTTCTTTCATATCAAAACTTTTCAAATCATAAAGGAAACAATAAATGTAAAGTAAAAATCAAAAAATTTAATTTTTGCACACATACAGAGACAAAAATCAAGATTTAAAGAATAAGAAAAAGAAAACTATAATTATGGTACACTGAACTTTTACATAAATTTCAATTATCTGGTAATTTTTTAAAAAAATATTTTTTTGGAAACAATGCATCAAACAATCGATATTTTTTTTGAGTGAATTTATTATCATCGACAGAATGTTTTTGTTGTTTGTTAATTTGAACGCATATACCAAGCAAGGTCTAACGTTGACATTGATTACTCCTCCAGTGCCCTGAAAGGAATTCTTTTTTTCTTCTGAATATTGCTAGTTCCATTTTCTTCTCCACAGAGGTTGCGGATTTTGCAAACAGAAAGCTTTGTGGTAGATATCTTTGATAGGACCATGCCTTCTTTGTCATATTTTCGCCAATTTTCTCCAAGTTGTTTTGTGAAAACCTGTAAATAGTGTGAAATAAAAAAGTTTCAATTAAACTGAACTGCTTTTTTCACTATATGTGACATTTAAATTTTTGTCAAAATGAAATGTCTGATGGAATAAATATAAATGAATGATTTCATATTTTATGTTTATTATACGAGTATATATAAAAAAGGTCTTGTTAAAAAATAAACTCGAAAAAAGTAAAATCATTTGTCTGCATATATAAATTTGTAATTATTGCATGCAAATCAATAAACTCAAGCCCATTATCCGGCACATAGGAAATCCTCTAAGATCATTACCCATTCATCTACATTGCTTCTGCTCTCTCTCATACTTTTGATAACTCTTCAGGCAAGCAAATAACGCTGACGTAAAGCATGTATCATTTGCTTTTATTTTTTCAGCCCCAGTAGTAGGCTGCCTTGTGGGTTTAGTCTTTAATACAATGAAAATTTAAAAAAAAAAAAAAAAAAAAAAAGCTTTCAGCTTTTGAAATAGGCATGTGGTTTGTTGTCGTCTTTAAGTTTGTGGTATTTCAAAGCAAAAAAGGAGGGATGAGGGCGTTTCATCAATAGAAAAAACTGACCCATCAAATTGGAAAACAACAAAATCATGAGGGATTTCGTCATTGCTAAACAAAAAGAAAAGGGGGATACCAGTCTATGAATGAAGACTTTTATATGACAAAGACAAGAACTTTATTCTCATAAAACTAGTTACAGATGTAGAGAACAATAATTTAGACAAAAATATAGATGACAATGTACATTGCGTGGAAAAAATTAACCAGAACAGCGAACTCTCGAGATGATTTTTTGTATAGATTTACAGACCCTTATCAACTGTTTCTTTTTGCGATTTTAAACAGATTCGGATTCACAGTATAATAATAAGATAAATATAATGACCTTGCTTGTTTTAATATTGCATCAGTACAATTTAATAAATAATGAAACTCATCACCAATTTCATTACAATTACATAGGTTTCAGAGTCTTAATTCTCTAGGAACACAGTGCCATCTGCTTGTTTAAATAGGGAAACCTAGTGTTATTAATTCTAAATTTCAAAAAAAAAAAAAAAAAAAATAAAAATAAAAATCTCAGTAATTTCACTGGTAAAATGTCAAAATATTTCTCAAAGGATAATGTACTTTTAAATAACCTGTAAGTAAGTGTTTTTGGTGTTGGACATTTCACTAGACCATGATTGTTTAAATTGATCTATAAGAGTATGATATCATCTATTTTTTAACCATTTGACATTTATCATAGATTTCCACATATATGATAAACCACATTCATTTAAGATTTGTTGTACAAATTTATTCGATGGCGTTTCGTTCATATTATTTGACAATGGATATCTTCCCAATTCACCATATACCATTCAATTAGGAGTAGATTACTTCCACAATTTAGACATGTTTACAAGATTTAAGATATAGTTTTTCATTAAAAAAGAAAACCCCATATTTTACAACCGTATTGCAAAAGTGGTTTTAAAGCTTTATCGAAGAGGTGAAGCTTGCATTTTATAGATAAATCTTGTCCTTTACATTTACTAATTACTCCAGACTTTGCTCTTCTTGCTTTGTCATACTTCTCTTTTATATTCATATTAAATGACACAATTTTACAAAATATAACATCAAGATATCTGTATTGACTAACGACTTCCAATTATGGGTCTTCGTTATATCAAAAAACAATACTGTGATTCACTTTACCTCTACCAAAAATAACAATTTTTGTTAATATTCACCTTTAAATGCCTTTTTAACAATATTTAGAAAAAAATTCTAACTGATGCTGAAAATCATATTGGTCTAACAAGATATACAGTTTCATCAATAAGCTAGTAATCTATTCCATTTTATCTGACAATGTTGTTAAACCATTGACATCATTTAATTTTCCTTATAAATATTACTCATCATGGCTTTGCTGTTCTTGAGAAAAAGATTTTTAAAGTTTTTTTTCTTTTATATTTCTATGAAAACTATGATCCTCCATTGTGGCCCCGCCCTACCCCCGGGGGTCATGATTTGAACAAACTTGAATCTACACTACCTGAGGATGCTTCCATATGAGTTTCATCTTTCCTGGTCTTGTGGTTCTTGAGAAGAAGATTTTTAAAAGATGCTATTAATTTTTCACTAATTCTTTATTATCTCTTCTTGAAAGAGGACTAAATGGCCCTTTATTTGAACAAATTTGAATCCCCTTCCCCCAAGGATACTCTGTGCCAAGTTTTGTTGAAATTGGCCCAGTAGTTCTAGAGAAGAAGATGAAAATGTGAAAAGTTTACAACAACGACGACGACAGACAACGGACAAATTTCGATCAGAAAAGCTCACTTGAGCCTTCAGCTCAGGTGAGCTAAAAAACCAATAATGTAAGTTAATATGATATAAAGAATTAAATAAAAAGGAATAAATAAAGGGGAAAATATATTTCGGTGTTTATTTTAGAGTGAAGCGATAAACACCATGCGATTTTATTAACATTTATTTTATGAACAATATGTCGGCACGATCTTAATGCCGTCAGCTAAAGTAACCGTATGCGTCTCTTTAAAGCACAAATCTGAATAATATTGATATAATTTTATTTTACAGACATGTAGTATTCTAAATAAAAAGAAATTGAAAGAGATAAGAATGTTCGCTAAACAGCTGAATTTCTTCTATCATGCATTTAACGGGTCAATAGATTACATGTTTAAGTAAACTGTTAATTGCATCATGTGGGTGAATCGTAACTTATTTTTAGTGAAAAAGGTAATTCGCTTTGCCGAAAGTGGTGTGCCAGTTTACATGCATGCATCACTTAAAAAATTGAAAAAAATTTATGTATTTTTTTTTCTTCTGAAAATTTCATTACCCGTGAATAAAATATTATATAAATGCTACGTTTGATTTAGTTTTAAAAAAATTGCAGGATTTTCCGATTTGTTTAGTTATTTTTCAATTTTTCATAAGCGTTTTAGCCATTTGCTTTAAACAATGCATATTTAGTGGTTATTCACTACTAAATGTCAATATTTCAATATAATTTATTTATTTTATAATTTATTGTTTTACATAAAGACTATTTTCTGGAAAACTCTTAAAGAGAACTCAATATCTCTGTTTCGTCACTATTAACTTTCCAGTCTTTACAGAAGAAAGTGTTATTTGATAGACTGGACGTAATTTATAGTCTTTCGGGGGAGAAGCACCACGCACGTTTACAACAGTCATCACGAGAAGAAAGAACGGGATTTCATTAAACCACTTTGTGTTTGAAATGCCTCATTATTTCACTTTCACATGGGACCGTACGCGAAAGCGCATCGGTATGATAGGATTTTTCACCCGAACTAGAGTAAATGTTCCTTGATAAGAGTTCACAGTGAGATAGATATTTAGAGCATTGTGATCTTGCAATCTAAATAACAACTTCACAACAATTTAGTATAATGAAAAGACACTTTGCATCTCATGATCTAATGCTGCACCAGAGAAATATATCTATTTCAAAATGTGCTTCTATTTAATCGCATTTACGTGTGTTCTGTTGAGATTTGCAAAATTAGCACTTGTTATTTTTACACGTAAAGATGCGAAATTAATTAACATGATGAATATAAAGAATAAGTTTTGCTATTCATATTCCGAGATATACATTTAACTTTTCAACAACGGATTTTGAATTTTAAAAATAGTGTGGAGAGAGAGAGAGAGAGATAGGGAGAGAGAGAGAGATGAAAATACTTGTCAACTCTCCGGGCCCATGAAATACACTAAATACAGATACATTCGAAGTTTGTTTTTAAATTAAAATTCAGAAGAGATTCGAGACCTATGGTGGGTAGATCAAAACATTTGTTTCTGTTACATTGATACACATAAATACAGTTATTGTCCATCTCTGTGAATCATGACTTAAAAGTGAATGGAAGGCAGGAAGGGGGGGGGGGGGCTGTTAATCAAAACTTGCATACTAATTATTATTCAGTGAATTTATTATCGTTAGAGGCCATGTCTCCATTAGAATAGGCTGTTTACGACATCGTAGCATTGTATAAATTAAATGTTATTGTGTATGACCTAACGTTTTTTTCTTTTAAACTGATTTCTATGTATTAAATTATCCAACAAATATTCCCCTCTCCCCCACTTTTTTTTTTCAAACAAACAAATTTGAAAAATGCGCATATCATGGAAACGGAAAAATCTAGACACTTTGAGAATGTAATTTTTTTTAATTGGAATTATATAATGCATAAGTGATCTTTGAAAGGAAATCTTCAGATTTCGCCGGTACAAAATAAAATATGGTGCATATGTTGAACTTTTGAATCGTTATATCAATAAATTCACATTTTTTTTTCAAAAATATATATAATTATATATATTTTCATAACAAATGTACAGATACTAGTATTTTTTGTTCGGTCAAATTAAAACATGCTTATTTTATGTGGGTGTCATGTCATTTCATGACTTTTTATGCCGGGTAAATAAAGAAATATATGTTAAGAAAAGTCTTCGATCCAAAGATACTTCACTATTACCCATCCCATAGCAACAGCAAGGAAATTAGAAAGTTGGTACAGTGAATATTTATCAGCCGTAGAAAATGAACCATTTCAACTTGCTCCCACTCGGGAAAACACCGTGTATTTGATACTATCAGTAGAGCTATAAAACGAATAGATGATCCATTATTTTCATTCACTTAGGTAATTTGAGAGAATTTATCAATGAGTATGGAACTTTGAAAGTAATTGACTAGAAACTTGCAAGAATGCTGAAATTGCATGATCATTAAATTCTCAGTTGCTTTGACGTGGCATGTAACATTAATAAAGAAACTTTAAGTTGTATGTAACGAACGTCACAAAATTTAGATCTTTCACGCTACTGTATTCTCAGGTGTCGCAAAATGCATGTACATGTTTTGTTAGAAGACGTAAGTATGAAGGATCTTATTTAAACTCGTGTTTAATAATAAATAAATCATTAAAATAATACAATCATTAATTCTGTAGAAATGCATAAGGTTTTTTTCCTCACATCAAACAGTAACATGTATATATTTTAGAGTTATCAAAACTTTACACGTTATATATTTTAACCTATCCCTTTTACATGTAAAAAAAAGTTTCAACATATTTTATCAGTAATTAGCTGAGATTTTTGTAAGTTAGATTGTCCTCTCCTATATACAAAGAATATAAACAAAAATGCTCGTTACACAAAAAATGTAAACAAATATATTAAGAGTGCGGGGTATGAAATGGTTTATAAGAACAGAAAAATATTGCAGAGGGAAGAGGGTTGTAGAAGAAAGAGAAATGATCATCAAAATTAGCAAAATCTTTTCATTTTTTTTTTTTTTTAGATTTACTTGTGCAAAGCTTTAAAAATGTTTGTTATTCAGGCGCCCCACAAATGGGTCCTCATGGAGGATAATATCAAGGGCTAATATTCATTTATTATTTCTTATGGTGTGAAATAAAACGGATCTCAACTCATTGTATATTTTAAAATGCAGAAAATAAATCTCGGTGTTTTCGTTAATTAACCCACAGGAAGACTGCGTTTATCTAAAGGACTTATTTTAGATAAATCTGATTTTATATTTATACATTGATGGTAAATGATAGTTTTAGCGTAACAAGATTTCCTATTCCTTGAGAAATCGTTTATTTAAACCCAAATATATTTTTATTAAAATATTTTAAGTACGTCTTTCAGATTCTAGCATTTTATGCGATGTCAATTATGCGACGAAAGAGCAACAGTTATTAGCGGAGTACCAGGCTATTCAATGTTAGGAAAATCTGACACTTTGATGTCTGTGATGAGTGTTTCGGACATCTGTCTATACAAATTAAAGGCGACCCGTCGAAATGATTCTAGTGCTGCCATTGGTAGAAATTAATGACAGGCTTCAGCCAGCCCATCGTATGCAAAATAAGATTAACATGGTAACATTTCCCGCGAAAACTTACACTCTTTCAGAAATTCTATTATCCTGTGTTCTGTTGAAATCTCCGAACGTTCTCTATACATCAAGGTAAGATATCTTTTAATTTCTATTTTTTTTTTTATGTAAAAGTAAATTAGGTAGTTCATCGATTCATTAAAATCTCTTTAGTTCATGAGGGATCAAGCTTAAATAATTTTGAGGCTTCAGGTTGTACCACATTATCAAAATTTAGGACATCGTCTTAGTAAAATTGTAGAGCTTTAGATGTTAATTTATCATTTTAAATAGATAATTTAAAACAAACGTCGTGGAAGAAGTACTCCTGTTCACATTTTTTTTAAAACAATACATTATATATACATTTGTAGTATATCTCTATGATATATACATGCAGAGAGCAAATATCTTCATTTTCACAGGCCACAGGTCATTACTTGACCTAATCACACTGCGCAATCATGCACGGATCTAGAAGGGGGAGGGGGGGGGGGGTCGGGACCTCTGGAATTTGCAGAGTTATTAAATATATATACTATACCAAGTAAAAATGACCTTGGACCCCCCCCTCCCCGAAAACACGATCCCTCCTCGAAAACGCGGATCTATGTGAAATTGATATGAAAAGTCATAGCTATCTATGTGAAATGGGTATGAAAAGTCATAGGTATGAAGCTTTAAATGTCAACGAACACCCCCACCCCCCACCCCCTTCACGAAATAGGTTTTTCACGTTTGAGAAAAGAGTTGAGTTTTTTCTTTTTCTTTGTCTGTTTGTTTGTTTGTTTTTCTTTTTTGAAATATATTTCTTGGATGGAAAAGTTTTTTTTTTTTGAATGGGGGGGGGGGGGGGAGGGGTCCACCCCCGGAAAAAAGTCTTGGTTCCGCGCCTGGCAATAATATCTACCGGTACATAAAATGACTTGTTTAATTTAACAATGAGCATGCTTTTCATGTATAAAAAGTCGGGATGGGTATAACCAAAAATTTCATATCGCGATATATCACTTCAATCCTTATCATGAACTACCATTTTTTTTACACAAGAAATTTGAAAATCTGTTGGAAAAATCAATGCATTGCAATCAACCCAGGAACAGCTGACAAACACTTCTGTCCCTGTTTCGGGCTGACACGCCATTGATTCAAAGGGGAATTCGTAAGGTATTTTGCTTCAGCCTTGTTTCGACGTAAAACTAGGGGAAAATTCTGGTGATTAGTGTTTTACATGAATCTGCACATTTAGAGTAAGATGGGGAGGTTTTCTGAAAAGGGAGAAGTAAGTTTAGACGTTTGAAAAATAATAAAGTCGTCATGGTACGTGGTAATTAGATTCTTGATTTTTCGGCGGGGGAGGGGGGGGGGGGGGCAAGTAATAAATTTGAAATCAAGGTCAACTCAATAGGCAAAAAAAAGTGTGGAGGCTCATAAAAGTCTGTGGTGCAGAGTGCCAATATATAATTTCATAGGAAACTTGAACCGTGCACATCGAATTAAAATGGACTTATATGTTAAGATGATAGAAAAGGAATAACTTTACTGGTATTTTTTTTTGTGTGCAATTCTTTTAAGCTTTAATGAAAAAAAAAAAACCTGTAGAATTTCAAGTTGACACACACACACACCTAAACAACCTCCCACACAATCCCACACCCTCTCTCTCACACACACAGACACCCTCACACCCACACTCACAAACATCAAAATACCATCTACTGGCCGTTTATAGTACAAACATCTTCACATTAGGTAATATGTAATTATTGTTTGTAAATAGATTAGATTCACTTACTTTGATCGTCAACAGTAATTTCTATGTCATTGCCATCAGTATCACTGCTTCCTACAAAGAGGGAGTCTACTGTGCGTCGCAATTTGTGGGATCTTCTTTATAATAAAAAAACAACAAAAAATCTGTCGGCATAAATGTAGAATGGCTGAAACATATCACTGGAAATCGAAATATTTGCCCTCAATAGCGTATTCGAATTCGATTGGCTATATCCCCAAAAATCACCAATCAAATTAAGAATAACTGTTTGACATGCGCAGAAATAAAGGAGCGGAAGTTAAATACTCATTCAAACATTTTGTTGCAGATCGAGAAAAACATGTATTGAAGATGAAGATCTTTTGCATTCAAGTGAAACTGTCAATTCAGGACTAGGTAAGATATATGATTTTGACTTAAAAAGCATGTGCCATTTGTACAAAGTATTTAAGTTTTAAAGAATGATTGAATGTTAAAAGTTAAATGTTCAGCATACATGTATTAAACAAGACAAGATATAGAAATGAGAAATAATAATAATAAAAAAAAAAAACTTGTAAAAGGGTGAATATATATACATATTTTTGGTCCTTTAATACTGGAAAATCGTAACGTTAAGACTAAAAGGACCGGCATTTCTCTTAAATTATACCAACATTGTACGTACTTAATGAATTTTTTTAATCGAAAATTTATTTTCATGTAAGTTTTAATTGATTAATTATCAACTGAAATGAATTTTTAAAATCCTATAGTATGCCGTTTTGTTTAAATCTCTGAGCTTCCAAATTATGAAGATATCTAGACTGAATGTGTAACGAGAATTTTTGATTTCGCATTCGATAACTTCGGATAATTCCCAGCGTTACTGACATGAAACAGCCGAGATGTGTTGAATGAGTAATTGTTAATCCATTCCTTACCCTTGAGGTTATTTTTATCAGTGTCCATAAAACAAGAAGTGGTAAGGCTGATTTTTCCCATTAATATAATTTAATCCGCAACCATCGTTCTGTTCGCATCACGGAGTACACACATGTAATGAATAATGGTTCAAGGGATAATAACAACTGTGTAGATAGAAAAGACAATGCTTACTGCCCTATTTTAAAATTATTTTCACAAATGCCGCTTTTCTAATTTTAAACTGACAAAATGTCAGAAATACTCAAGCTGTAGAAAGTAGTTACAAAGAAGTGTCATTAATATTCATAATCTAAAGTAAGAAATAGGCTATTAAGTATTTTCACGTGCTTGATAAATATAAGAAAGAGTTAAGAATTTTTAGTAACCTTTTAACATCATACAAAACTTAAAATTTCATTAATTATTCTTTTACGGACACACGTCTTTTAAAAGTTTTTATTCAGTATACATGTATTTCAGGAATATCCGTGGAAGCATTATTTTCTGTTGAACCCGTCCGTTTTAAGCAAATTGCTTTTCCATGAACGTATTTTTATATGCTACATGTATTTATATTATTCAATTCACTTACATGTAATATGTATATCCTAAAGACATAGCAAAATTTGATCTATTACACCAGTATTAAGTTTCTTTTTTAAATGAGACCCCGCCCCAAAAAAAAATCCCTCAAATCGATTAAAATTGGTACATCAAATTCCAGTCATTTTTCCTTTTTTTCATCATCTTCGCTTTTCTATTATTTCCTTTAAAATAGAAATTTACCAAAAAATAGGCATGCGATGATAATCCCTAAAACTTATGAATTATGTTTTATCGAATACAGCCCGAGAAATTAATAACAGTTCTATGACAGGGAAAGAATTTACGACTTTGTAATATAAAATATGTACAAAATTGTTGTTACATGTAAACTGGAATAGAGTAGTCAGATCAATACACTGTTTTACCGATGAAAGATTAACCTGTTTCACCTTTCAACAGTAACCAATGAACTCGTCCGTTGATGGTTGTGGGAAATTCTACGAAAAGGAAAAGCAATCGTCTGCAGCCAAAGGGTGAATCACGTCGAATTTCTCTATCTTGTGGACTGGTTTTGATAATTTGAAATTTTGTTTTGTTTCCTTGATACCTAACAAACGTGTGAATATGTATTCAATATGCCCGGAATAGGTACTCAGAATAATTACCGTGTGTGTTGTGTGTGTGTGTTTAAATAATTGATGTGTAAAGTTTTTTTTTATAAATAGATAAATTATTCAGTATGCTTTCAAGTAAACATCGTCTGTCTCCCTCAGCCGCGCTTACTCTTTCCTCGCATATTTAATAAGGCCACCTAAAAAATAATGTTCGTTGGACTTCTCACTCAAAATGAAATCGAAGTACCGATATTCTTCACTGTCAACCGGAACTAATCCATTTACTAAATAACAATGAAATGTAATGATTCATTGAAATATCTCGTAATAAATGTATAATTTTGGTTACAGATTCTGATACCCTAAAAGAATATGAAGCAGTGAATGAAAGAATGGGATTGTCTTGTGGAGTTTTAAAAAACGATCGAATTTATGTTATACTAGATGGCATCGACTAAGATTAAAAACCTAAGGTAATCTCTCTCTCTCTCTCTCTCTCTATATATATATATATTAGGTAATCTTTATATATAACGGCCTCTTTGATCTGTTATCATGACACAGAGAAAAGATAGGACTGGACAAATATTTCCTCATATTAAGCAATACAAGTTTTTAAAGAAAAATCTGCCAAATCAAGTCTAATGCTCATTGTCATAATATAATAATAGGAAGTGGTGCCATATAAATCTATGCTTTGATTTTTAAAACATATTTACAAATTACGTTCATATGAAAAATGATTGGTCTTTGTGAGGTAAAGCATTTGAACGCATGTAATTAATCTACAGTGTATTTCATACCCTATAAATGGAATTCGTTACAGGAACTATTATACAAAGTGACTTTACGCCCTAAAGTGGTAAAGAAACAATATTAAACAGCTATTTCTATTGACTTCTTCAAAATTGTCAAATGGACGATTTTTACGCAGCAACTGGTTCACTAAGATGTCATAATTCTTTTCTTCTGCTGTAATAAAGCTTTCATTTTGTCAATTGAATGAGGATATTTGAAATAATAATCTGCCTGAGAATTATAATTTCATACGCTCATCTTAAGGCAGGGCATATTTTGTTTGGCGTTCATGTTTGTCCATATGTCTGTTTACTTTTTCGTGTCCGGCTCATAATTTTTATACTATGAGCATAGAATTAAGAAACTTTGTCCGCTGGTACATCTTGTGTAAAAGGTGTGTTTCACTCTAAAAATAGGTCATTGTGACCTTTAATTAAGATGTTATTGTCAAGAAAGGGGAAAATCCTGTCCGGCTCATTACTAGATAACTATTAGACCAAGAACCATAATACTCGGCCATTTGATGCATCTTGAATAGAGGGTTGGTTTGTCGCATCCTATTTAAAGGGCACTTTGACCTTCATTTAAGGCAAAATTTAAATATATATATATATATATATATATATATATATATATATATATATATATATATATATATATATATATATGTCTTTACATTTTTAAATTATACAGTCCCAAAAGATGTAAGAATATTGCAGATATTTAAAAAAATGTTTCATCAAGAAAATACACAGTTTTTTTTTTCATTGCTAACTTTACAACAATTTTTAACAAATATAATAACGTTTTGCTTGTGTCAAAAACAAGAGAGAAATTCCACATTGGTGTAATTATCAAGCAGTAGTCAAGAAGAATTTTAATAACAAATTAGATGTTGAATTAGAGATAAATTAATGAGTTTCCTGTGAGGAATTAACTGGTAGAGCATCTCTGATCAGGCAGATGTTATCTTGATCTCTTGGGAATTAAGCAAAGGAATTTAATTGCTCAGTCTTGGATAAAATTATCTTGTTGTCTAGTGTCTTTCATAATAAATCCTGTATAAAGTAATGAAAACTAATTTGAAATTGTACAGTGTGATTTTTTTTTAATATTGTCCAGCAAATAACAATGGTATTAATTGCTTAGATAAAGACTTTTTGCAATACACAAAGTCTTGAAAAGGGAACAAATCTGATGGCAATTTTGGCTGCTTAACGTCTGAGAAATATTTGGGGGGGGGGGGGGGGGATCTCCTGCAGGGTCTTGGTTTACTCATCTCTGGGACTTGTCCTAACCTCTTTTATTGGATATGTTTCCATTAGGAAGTACTGGCTCATTTTGCCACATTTTTAGAAAAAAAATAAAGATACAAAATGCAGTTTATTATTCATAGTTCTTACCTTTTTTTTAAGTATCTGAGGTCAAATTCCATGTTTACCCCCATCACACTTCTCTGCCTAAATCTGTCCAGCATTATGCACAAATGTAATAAATTTGTTTGGTGAATATAAAAATTCAATTAATGGTTTATTTGATAATATATTAGATAGAAAAAATATCAAAGAATATGAATTTTACCACTAAAATGATGTATATTTTTTACAGGGTATTACAGAAGAGGAATAGAATATTACACTGTAGCAGTTGTTGAATACTTGGGAGTAATAGGGAAGAACAAGTAAACCTACTGCAAGACTTTTTTAGGAAAACTCGATGAACAATTTATCATGTCTAATATTAATATGAAGGTGGAGCTTAGCTCTTGCCATTTTGCCGGGAAATCTTTCTGATTCAGAATTGAACCTATTTTACTTAATTAAAAGCATCTAAATACAGAAAAGAACCTCCCATTCTTGTGAATATGCATAGGAAATATGGCTAAGTGACAGGTATCCAAAGCTGAATCTCTAAGGTGTCATATATTTCTAGCTTTGGCAGATTTTGTTGTGTAATGGGTTTTTGCCCTCTAATATAAAGTAAGATCAGACAGTGTGTGGTATTATTTCAAAGGATTCAGCTCCCTTATTTATTGACCAATTTCTCTGAAAATTGGATGGGTTGCTTCTCAAATGTGTGTTCACAAAACCGTATCTCAGATTTTTGATATCTAGCAAAGTTTTGGAATTATTGAGGAAAATGTTAAATTAGGCTAATAAATTGATAATATTGAAGAGCAAATGGCTGTAACTTTTGAATTAGAAGATTTATCAAAAATCTGAGATACAGTTTTTAAGTTCAATCTTTAATCTACCTTGAGGCAAAAGACCACTTTGAGGGGTTAAATACAAAAAAGTTGATTTATAAAATATTTATGCACTAAAATTTACATTAATATTTAAATAATTTTTAAATAAGTTATTAATTAAAGTTTAAATTAGGATAATTAAATAGTAAATTTAACAAGCTTTCAAATGATATATACTTTTATTATGTTATCTTTGATAATGAAAGAATTACATGTAAATTAAATTCTGGCATTTGGAAACCTTTGGTGTATCCTTAAAAGAATTGCATTAATTGAAACATAGCTTTCTTAACAAGCAGTTGTTAAGAAAATATCTTGAACATACTCCTAATCTTTTTATTAAATAGTTAAGACATTTTTCCCAATGTTTCCTGAGTTGTCTAGCCTTGGTCCTCTAACAACTAGTTGTTAAGAAAAGAATATTTCATTAAACTTGTATGTGCTATATTTGCTTAATAATTTTAATTGATTGTCAATTGTCAATTTTTATCCCGGTTTTCTAGAAAATTTTAAAAGGATTCCATGGACCTACTTCTAGCATCCTTAGCAAGCAGTTGTTAAGACTTTATTCCGTTTGACTTCCTTTCCATTTCTAACAACCAGTTGTTAAGAATATATCCTGTGAAATTCTTCTGGTATTCTTAACAAGCAGTTGTTAAGACTTTATTCCGTTTGACTTCTTTTCCATTTCTAACAACCAGTTGTTAAGAATATATCTTGTGAAATTCTTTTGGTATTCTTAACAAGCAGTTGTTAAGACTTTATTCTGTTTGTCTTCCTTTGCATTTCTAACAACCAGTTGTTAAGAATATATCTTGTGAAATTCTTTTGGTATTCTTAACAAGCAGTTGTTAAGACTTTATTCCGTTTGACTTCCTTTCCATTTCTAACAACCAGTTGTTAAGAATATATCTTGTGAAATTGTTTTGGTATTTTTAACAAGCAGTTGTTAAGACTTTATTCCGTTTGACTTCCTTTCCATTCCTAACAACCAGTTGTTAAGAATATACCTTGTGAAATTCTTTTGGTATTCTTAACAAGCAGTTGTTAAGACTTTATTCTGTTCGTCTTCCTTTGCATTTCTAACAACCAGTTGTTAAGAATATATCTTGTGGAATTCTTTGGGTAGTCTTAACAAACAGTTGTAAAAACTCTGTATAAAAGTGTAACAGTTTTACTTAATTTTATTTAACAAGCAATTACTTAAGAATTCCTTCAGCTTATTTTTCATGTTCTTAACAAACAGTTGTTAAGACATGCCAGATATATAATGGTTTCTTTAACAAGCATTTGGTAAGAATTGGAAAATAAAATGTTTAAAGTATGCATAGATTTCAGTTGTCTTTTTTGTACTTAACAACCATACAGAGCTTTTGATCAAATGGAATTGATCAAGTTAAAATGGAAGGTGTTAATACATTCTTTACAAAGATGGTCGATTCTTTTCAGTACTTTACTTATATCGGACAAATTATTAAAAACTCCATGTTTAGGACGATAAGATTTTTTTATTTACACTTGTCACATGATGTTGCAGTCATGTGATTTTAGCAATTTTTCATATTTACAGTATTGAGGTTATTCATGAATTCAAATACCGCAAGGGCTTAAGAGTTCAAATAAAAAATGTAACTTTGGCTTATAAATATTTTAAACTTCTTTGCAGTTTGTGAAAAGTGCTGCTAATTTATATATATTTTACTGTTTAATTGCTATAATTACAACTGTTAGACTTCATTGTGAATATTTTGCTGGTCACCTGCATTGAAATAGAAATGATTAATTCATTTCCAAGATGTCATAAGGCTCGCAACGCTTTTCAAATATCTTAATATTTCTTGAGGTTATGTGTAAAAGTTTGTCCTGGTCCACTGATGGGAAGCCCTTGCAATATATCGATTTCTTAGGACACCTCTATTACCATCCAATGAACTGCATACAATAGGAGTCAGAAATCAGTATTCGAGCGTATATTAAACGTACTGAAAACGCATCCAGAAGATGAACTTCCTCTACTTTACACCTAAAGGATCTGCTTTTCTGCCAAAAAAAGTTCCGCCAAAATCTCTAATAATTTTAAATAGTAACGAAGTAACAAAAAAAAATTAACTAATCCAGTTATTCATTCAAGTCCCGGGTGTTGTTATAGGATTCCTCTTTGCTTTCCCCTCACCTTGTCGACATTTTTTTCTCAGTTGATTTTTTCTGCTAGATTTTCATACATAAAAGATCAAACGTTTATTACCAAAAGGGATATTGCCGATATTTTCATCTTATTTCTATGCAATGTATTTATTCTTACGTTCAACCATTCCAAAATTGACACCTACAGGTACATGTATGACTTTCAGTACCATTTGACTCGCGATCTAATCAGTGGAGATTTTAACTGAGATGATCCTTAATAACGACAATTACGATTGTTTTCAAATTTATATTTTTTTAAGGATACGTATACATGCATTTAATAAGAATATAATTGCATTATATTTCTTAAAGAAACTTAGGACGTGATGAAAATAGTATCATTATACACGAATAATGCATTAAGATGAGTTTTATTACATCTTCATTGATATGAATTTCCACTCATGGATGGTAAATGTCAATATACATCCGAACCTTGTTTTCAAAATAAAGCCGGAAATTGCTTGATCACTTGACAGATTATGTTGTATTCTTTGTAAACAGATGTAACCATATCTCTTTTTTTATTGGAAAAAGTAAGGACCTAGACAATTTATTTAATCTTAAATTCATTTTTTTAAATATCCAATTTTTAACTTTCTGGGGGCCCTCTTATGAAGACCTACACATATCAAAGAATTATAGTGTATTAAATTTAGTATTAAACCACGTAGCACGATATTTTGAGAAATAAATAATAAAATATCTACTGTATAAAAAACACAAACACCCATCCCTGTAGCGGGTTATATTGAAAATGTGGTTGAAAAGTGAAATGCATGTAGATTATACTATTCAAACGAATCAATGTGTTTACTGATAATAGATTGTAATATTAAATATTGGTCAATATTCATAGAAATACAATGTTGAGAACGGGCAAAATAAATAAATAAATAAATAAATAAATAAATAAAATAAAATGCTCAGACTGGATTTGAATACAGTGTTTTTTTTGTTTTTTTGTTTTTTTTTTTTTTTTTTTTTTGTTTTTTTTTTTTTTTTTTTTTTGTTTGGGGTTTTTTTTGTTTGTTTGTTTGTTTTTTATTTATTTATTTATTTTTTTTTTAAATTCATTTATTTATTTTTTATTTATTTTTACAGGAGAGGGTTCTGGAGGAGAGGTGGTACCTGCCAAATTAATTAGAACTCCTGCCGTGACAGATATCTGAGACGGATGTGTGGGGAAAGGTTTATCATGCCAATATTGTGTGAAACAGCGACTAATTATAAGTTTCTCCCCCTCATCTTGAAAATTAGATCAAATTATTTGTGCTTTGTTGATGACTTATTGCTGCTTCCTCTATTTTAATTATTCCTTGTGAAAGATAACAGCTAAGAAAAACAATCAAATAAATTAGCTGATTAATAATTTTGATTGTATTAAGGACAGATATTTTAAAAAAAATTCCAAAATCACGAAAATACCAACAAAATCCACATGTATGTTTGTATACAAAATATCTATAAAAAAAAAAAATATATTAAGTTTGTATTTTTTATTCAAGTTTCTCAATTATGTCCAATAAAGTGGTAGAAATTCGCATACTATAGTCTAAAATCATTTTCAATTGATAGCAAAAATTAAGAGCTTTGAATATCATAGTCAGTTTACGAATTTCTTATAGTTTAGGGGTTGTTTAATGCATCATTTCCAACCAAAATTAGGCAAAAACTTTTCTACTAATCCATGCATGATTTTTTTGGTTTGTATAATATGCCCTCTATGTAAAAATCTCTTTATGATCTGAGGTACAAATAAAGTACACGTACTTTCTGTAAACGATTCACCTTCAAACCTAGTGTAACATTTGGTAATTAGTCATTATAAAACGTCGTGAACCGAGCAATTCACAAATAATAGTGCATTTAATACATCGGTCTCGATGATAAATTGCATTTAACCTTTTCTTTTGGTTATGTTCCTAAACGTTAATATAGATTGATGTTATTCTGTTCTCATAATATGGATACTAGCTAATCATAAACAACGATAATTAAAATATACTGAATTTTTTAAAGAAATTATCATTATTATCATTATTATTATTATCATTATTGCCCCTACAAATAAATGTAGGTCAAAAATGAATACAATCAATACAAAAACACAGAAATAAAAATGTGTTTACAAAAATCACTCTTAATGTTGTACCGGCGTAGAACTTTTATTTCTTAAACCTGGAGTTAACACACCACAAAATTCAAACAGCTGAAATAACGTCAAGTCTTGGAATCAATAAATATTCAATAAATATGAAATAAAATATTTAAGTTTTTGTTTAAAGTTTAAATGTTTTAAGTTTTAAATTCATCAAGTTTTTGTGACTTAATTTAGAACAAGGAACAATTATTTTACATGTTTTTATCAGTAAAATTCTTTTATTCAAATTTAAGCACATAGTGCATGGACTTTGTTGTTGAGGTATTTTTAATGTCTATAGCTACCACTTGTTTAGTGGCAGCAACCACGTTCGAAATTAACATTTTTTTTTAACAACTGAGCATCAAATAATTTTAGATTCATGCTGTATTTTATTTTTGTATAAATATAGTTTGGGGTTTTCTGTGAAAAAAAGAGGGTTTTTCTTGCGTTTTATGTTTATTGTTATATTGTACATTATTCTTTCTCTGCTTTGCAATCAAATTTCTCATGTTTGAAGTCCTTAATCTTCATTCTACGAATGGATGATAATTTCTTATAAATCAGATTTCACTTTTAATGCAATGAATAGGACGAACAAGAGTGTCAGATAGTTTGAAAGACAATGTTTGTAATGAGATTATTTTTTTCACAGAGGGGGAAATATCACTTTTAAGGATAAATAACGCAAACAGACTTTTTTTTCAGAAATCAGCAAACCTGAATAATGTTTGCCACGTAAAGTGGGAGAGAATTTAGTAAGATTTTGTCACAATGTTAAAAATACGTTCAAAATTTTGTATACAATTATATAGAAACCAAAACAAAGTCGCATATTTTAGCACCTAGAAAATTTACGATTTCTTAATATTTTAGGGATTTATTATATATGTCATTTATTAAAAATATATATCAATCTAGGCATCAAATTTTTGTTTGTGTTATGTATCCTTAACCCCTTCATAGGTATCTACTGCATTCCTTGCTTTAGCTATCTTTATTGTGAATAATTCTGAAAATATGCTCTATTTTTTAAGAGATTGATGCTCATTATAGAGAATTAGGGTTGGTTTATTTTGTTTTTAGAAAGTCAATATATTAATCTCAGTTCTTACATTCACAAAGTTGTTAGCTCGATAGCAAGAACAATCAGCAATAATTAAAATTCCTAAATTTCAATACGCTCAATTGCCTTATAAATTTTCTTCCGTACAAACATTCATCATGACAAAGTACAGCCATACTTGAACTAATTTTTGAAAAACTCATTGAGCTGAAGAAGCTCAAATGCTGATAAATGTATATTCTATATATGTAAGAATATCTTAAAGTTTTGATTGAGAATTGAGATCTTCTAATCAGAGGGCAAGTTTAAGAGTATTCAATTTATTCATAAGCCTCCTTATTCTGCCCAGATTCTTGTGAATCAGGTATTGTAAAATCTTCAACTAATAACCTACAATGAGTGAGATTGAAAACTATCGTGAAAATTGAACCTCCAATTTTATTTACGCTAAACTGCTTATGCCCACTCTGTCGTTATTCAGGAATTATAAAGATGTTTAGCTGATCAAATTGCTAAATCGTTCTTTATGTCACGATTTAGCCACCGCAATTTCGGACTTATAGGTGGTTTACATGTCTGATTAATTCTCTTAAGACCCAAAGATTTTTTTAATAGACAGGATTAATATTCTCAGCTGGCGCCGCGTGGCGCAGTGGTTAGAGCGTCTGCTCTAGAGTCGCTCGCGAAGTAAGGAGTTGATCCTTACGTCGCGGGTTCGAATCCCACTGTGGGACGTGGAGACCGGTCCTTCGGATGAGACCGTATAAACCGAGGTTTCGTGTCGCAGTAGGTGCTGGCACGAAAAAGATCCCTCACTGCTCAATGGCCGTAAGTGCCGAATATAGGACAAAATTTGCAGCTCTCCACCGACAAGTGGTGGCGTCTCCATATGAGTGAAAAATTCTCGAGAGGGACGTTAGACAACAAATAAACAAACAAACAAACAGCTGGCAAGCACACTTTTTCCCATATTCATAGTAAACAATTTTTCGTCCATTGTACATCATGAATTCAGTTATTTGTATCTATGAGATACTGTAATACTCCTATTCTAAAAAATTACCTTTAGCATTCCTTCATTTCTTTGACTGGGGGCTTTTTTGATAAAAAGCATATCAGTCATTTCGATTTTTTTTTTGTTTCTCGGGTTAAAATATGTTTTTAAAGTGCAATTTGAACATTTTTTATGTTTGCAACATTTCGTAAAGTCTTGCAATTGCATTAAAGAATCTTTTTTCGAATTCAGTTTTACAAATAAAATTCTTTTAAGAATGAATTAAAAGGATTGGTAGTGAGAGAAAACTTGGCATGATCATCTTTACATTGAATCAGCATCATTTCCTAGTATCATCTAAAAAAAGGTTGTAGATATAAACCTTGTTAATACATAAGAAATACATTAGTTTTAGTAATGTCAACATTTATATGCAAAAATAAAGTCATCCCTGAATATTGCCTACTTTTCAAAGGAAGAAAAGACTTACACACACTTTTGATATTACACGTATCTGTTTTTTATATGTAGAATTTAATTTTTTTTTTCAATAAACTATCATGGTAAGCATTTTAAATATTCCTTATACAACTGCAGCGTCTTTTCCCCTGAAGAACATTTACACCTGTGTGTCAGTTGCTTATTTTTACAATAATTCTCTACAGGTTTGTTGGTTTAACTTCACTTCTATGCCACCACTGCCGGTGGAAAGCTGCAAATTTAGACCTGTATTCAGCACTCACGGCCTTTAAGAAGTAAATGATTTTTTTTTTCGTGTCAACGCCCACTGCGACTTGGTTTAAACGGAAGACCTATCCTGACGTCCGGCAACGGGATTCAAACCCGCGACATAAGGATCAACTCTTTACTTAGAGACTCTAGAACAAACGCTCTGCGATGTGTGCGATTTTCTATAAGGGATTTTTTTTTTTTTTTTTTTTTTTTTTTTTTTTTTTTTATAAATTTTGGTGGTCTGTATAAAACAACAAAATTGAAACCACAGTGCACCTTTCCGATAGCTTTCTCAGAAGAGTAATTTCAAGATAAAACGAACCAAATAAATTATTATTGTTTTCTTAAATGTGTATATTATAACCGTATCCCTGTACATTAAATCTATGTAAAGCACCTCATCCATTAAAAGTAATTACTATATATAGCTAGCTTTCGTAAGGATAAAATTAACGTACCTGTGATATTCAACTTTTTTTTTTTTTTTTTTTTTTTTTTTTTTACAGATGATCAAAGTTCATATCTGAACTTCTTTTTACTTTCATATCAGGTTGTATGTAAAATAGAAAACGTTAAAACAACAAACAGACAAACAAACAAAGACAATATATTCTGGACATAGAAATAATAAACAGTTACGTCCATTGCGGTATTGAATTAACTAGTGAAAAGAGTATTCTTGCATAAAATTACAAGTCTATACAATTTTAGGTTGTTTTCCTCCTATGTTAGATTCAATATTTTGATAACAATCGGAAATGTATCGATTACAATAGCAATGAAGGAATATACACTATCCCAGTGTAATTAAACTATCGGATAAAAACACATGAAATAGGTACACGAACTTAATGTTTGTCGTTTAAAATCAATTATCCTGCGAAAAATAATTAAATGTACTTTTCAAATCCCATCCCTTAGTACAATTAAATGAAACAAAACATCTGAAATAATATGTTTTATCAAGAAAATAAATCTTATGTACAATGACGACTAAATACTATATATATATGTGGTTTTAAGTAACACCTGCAATAGAGGACATTGAACGTTTCCGACATGAAGATTCTGTTTGGTGCCTTACTGTTTCTTGGGCTTCAATTTCTTGCATGCAATGGTGAGACAAGAAATAGGACATTTGAAAGGAAAGGTAAAAGCTGATTGCTTCAAATTCCACTCGCCAATGGTTTATCTACTTATTAAAATGTTATTTGTTATTAAATTATTACTAAAAATATTATATAAAATTGATATTTTCAACATTTCACCTTTACTAAGGTAAATGTATAACAAACTCACATTAACTATTTTAAGTATGATACAATCCAAGGATTTGTGGACATTACCAATTTTTTATTTTAAAAAAAGGAATCGAAATATTTTTTTGTGAGAAACTTCTAGTGGTTTCTAACTGTAATAAAAAACAAGAATGTTACAATAAGTATGCTGACCGCAGAACTGAGACTTGATTCCAAATAACGTGGTAAGTCAATGCAACTTGAACGTTGGTGTGTTTTAAGCGAGTTTTGCTACATAGAAATCTTCTTATAATTGCTTCTTGTTTGAGACTGTATCATTTTGTTTTCATCCGATAAAAGTGATAACCACTCCTTGCACAAAAGTCACAATGGTTTCATAAACCAGTCATGAAAAAAATTAGTTTTAGCTTCATTTCCATATAATTCCAATCTTAATCTTATTTATTGATTTCCTGTGTTTGGATTGGACGAGAACAAATTCAAAAAAAGGTTTACACATCGATAAATCTCTCAACCAGAACTACATTCTTGGCCTAAATGAAGCTTTTATTGTAAAAAAATTAAACAAATCGTTACTTCTAGTCTGTTTTAGCTAAACGATTACAGAAACTTTAAATTATATAAAAACAATACTGACGACATACAGGACTGACAGACAGGAATGTTATGTTTATGTCACTGTCAGATCACGAGTTAAATCTCTCATAGGATATTATCGTCGTTCCTAATGCTAAGCAAATCAGCTCAGTTCTCGGTAGCTGATAGGAAAGAGAAACGTACCTCAGACTCTTGCCTTATTAGCATCAAAATCATATTTTTACATCCTATATTCTGTCCCGTCATTAAACAAACCAGAGCAAATCAAGGGTGTCGTCGGTATGCTACTTTCATTTTAGAGCCTGTGCTCTTAATGTCAACATGGCCGAGGACGAATTCATCTGGTCTACTTGTATTTACGATGTTCGTTGACTTAAACAATATCCGAAGAGTTTTTATAAGTTTGTTTTATTGAATGTTTTGACAAATTAAGTTAAACTTTATCGATGTTCATCTCGATTACGTTTTATTTCCACATCGCGACATAAAGTATTCCTACGCTGTATACAGAAATAGCGGATTGTATGGAGGCTTCAGAGAGAAATGATTCTAAAACTTTGTAATTGGAATTATAAGAATTAAACGTTCTTTTTGAAAGATTTATCGATGTGTAAACTCGTGACATTTTACTCACAAACTTAACATAATAGTGCTTCGCACTTAAATTAGTTTGTGAGTAAAATGTCAAGAGTTTGCAAATAGATAAAATTTTCAAAAAGAACGTTTTTTTTTAATCCTATAATAAATATTTCTCTCTCTAACGAACTTAAATTTACCAATCTATCACTCTGATATGAATATTTTGTTATACGATCCACCTGTTTCTCAGTTATTGTGTTTAAAATTTGACTGTTCCTAATTATTTCCTCTAATCTAATTGATCATTATCATCATTTAATTTTTTCCAGACTCACGAAAACGACGGTTTTTCACGTTTTCTTTCAATACTTTTTGGAATAGCTGGGAAGGATTTGAACTTCCGGAGTTCTGGAGTCCAATTTTGATAGAAAATTGGGTAATTATAAAATGCATCCTGAACACATTTCTACATTTAGTGAGAGATTCACTTTCGTTTCACTGAAGAGAAAGGAAAACTACGGAAGCGTATTGATCTCTAAACACGATGTATTATAACTTGAACATTTTCTTGTTATTGTCTTATCATCGTATAAAGTGTTATATGTATACACATATTTTGACGCGTATCTAGATATTTTAACATGATTTAAGGTAGTCCGATCCTCAGGTTCTGATAATCAGCTTTTAAGTAATCGAAAATGCTCACAAAAATGTCTCTGATTTCACATAGTAAAGTTAATTTAGCCATGAAACTTCTTCAAAGTTCATCATTATAGCTAATCATATTATATTAGGGAAAATCATCAAATCTCAAATATATTTTCAGGAAATGCGACTAAAAACACCAGCTATGCATTTTCTAATTGAAAATTGATCAACAAATATAATTTAGGATAGAAAAATATAGGTATCAAGGCATTTGGAGAAAATGTCATTTGGTGAAAAAAGCGTCTTTTTTATTCTTATAGAGTATTTTAGTTATTTTTTTTACTTCAATTGTCATATGATACAGTGCATAGTGTAAAAGACGTGTGCTATCATTGCTAGACCTCACATACCACATATAATTTCATATCAAGCTAACAAGCAAGGAAATTCGATTTCTCTAAAAATGAATTTATTATTTTTTTCTTTTATGGGGTACAAATTCCAACTTTTACAACACCGTTTCTAAGACTTCAAAGAACCTTGAATTCATATTAAGATACATATAATGAAAATTGTTGCACAAAAAGATCTCAATTTCAAGCTTCATTTAAAGACTTATAAAATAAAAAAAATTAAGAGTTATCCTTCCTGGCTAAGGGCCGGATATCCTTAAAGTTCCTTCTTCTTTTATTAACTTTATTGCAACATGTATAAGTCATATCGACTTGAAAAGAATACTGATTTGAAAATATTTATCAAAAATAATTATCAAAATTCAATTTAATCATAACGACATAATAATGTCGATATGACACAAAAATTTATATAGAACTATAAGGAAAAGAAAGTGCTTTAAACTATGTAGAAACACATAGACACAATGTAAAATAAGTGTATAAATGAGAAGTTATACAATTTATATGTTTACAAGATACCCAAAAATAAGACATTGTACAAGTTAAAACATAACATGTGTGGAGACTTATACGCTTCCATGGAAAACTTTAAATAAAATCAACATTTTACACATTAGAATGATTATGATTTTTCTGGTAAAATTGATTTTTATATGTTTATTCACTTCTCGAGAAACATTTATCGCTGGTATTACTTTTTTTTTCACAGAATGGCTTTGACCAAGATTCCCCAATAGCTGAACTATTACAGACCATGATTGTTTACGATGATTTTGGACGACCACACTCAGTAAGAATAATTAGCTATTATAACAAGAGTTTATTGAATAAGAAACATCAGTAAGAATCATGATTCGATTAGGTGATGGAATTTTGGACTTAGATCGGTAAATATCACCTTGTTGATTCATGTCTCTTGCTTCAGCCTCAGGGATTAAATCCACGTTTGAAGGCATCGGCACAAGCTGCACAGTACGACCGACACCATTATCCTGAGAATGTAGGTATCAGGGGTCCCCTTGAGAAATGACTTTGAACTGCAGATTTTTCTTAATATAAAGAAATATAAACAAATAATCCTTACTAGAATTATTTATTTCATATAAATAACGCCAATCCATTAACAAAGGACTGTCTTGTGTTCTCATTTCGATAGGCTAACAGGTCCATCGGAAGCAAAGCAAGGGTATGTTTTATTTTGTTCTGGGGTTTTCTCCTTGTTTTTATCGTTTATTTTTAATTACTTTTTTTTGTTTTAGCAAACAGTTTTACTTACTCTCATTTGTCTTAAGCAGAAATATATCCAATATATATATTACTTCAATATGCGATAAATATAATTTGATTGAAAATCTTCTAAATCTCTTTTATGCAAATCATCTTATTCTAAATTTGTATAGTGTCATTTTTTGTTTCCGTTGATATCATTCTTCTAATTTTCAGAGGAAAAGAAATTTCCTGACAGATGTTATTTTGTGGGAGAACAAAATCATTCCATATGAAATCTAGCCTGGATGTATATAGCATTAACCTTATTGCATTGTACCTTGCTATCTTAAGTAATGATTCCCCCGGTAGACTCCGGCTTACACACATGTATAAAATTTGATTGCATGTATTTTGTTGTTTTGTTTTACCTGTAGTCAGTCCAGAGATGCAAAATGCTATACAATCAGCACTACAGGCGTTCTCAGACATGACATGTATTAGATGGATTATACGAAATCAAGCGCCATCACTTCCACATAATCAATATGTTCGATTCCAGCCCGACAGGTGAAAAATCAAAACCATTTTTTGCTGGAGAACTACAGTACCGACCAGACACAACCTAACAGAAAGCGAACCCAGAGCGCACCCCGGGTTCGCTCTCTGGGTTCGCTTCGGGTTCGCTTGGGGTCCGCTAGGTCTGATCCCGAGCGAACTCGGAGCGCACCCGTAGCGAACCCGCAGCAAACCCAGAGCGGACCCAGAGCGAACGCTGAAAGCGAACCCCAAATTCAGTAGCGGTCCCAGAAAGCGAACGCGCGTTCGGTGTTGCGTAACAGAGCTGTCAATCAGGATTAACGATTAACTCATCAGCGCGTCGACCAATCAACATGCCGAACAGGTCTGTCAATCAGGATAATTAAGTGATAAAATGCGTTGACCATCAGCGCATCGACCAGTCAACATGCCAGTTTGAAATCTAAACACTGTACAAGCAAAGCGTGTGAATTTACAGTGTAAAAATATTATTTATTTAATATGATTTTTAAACATGATTTTACATTTATAAATTTTTATTCTCCAGACAACTTGCAATATTTACACATCTATTTTCATTATTTATTTTTTTTTTTAAATCTATTAATACATTATATATTTTTATTATCCAGGTAGCATGTTACATGTATAGTTACATATTTATTTTCTTTATATTTTTAAAATCCATTAATATATAAATATGCATTGCGTAAATTTATCAGACAATAAGTACTTTAATTCATAATAGAAAAAAAAGAAGATAATAATGGTTATAACAAGTGTTACTAAAAAAAAAAGAAAAAAAAACTGGTCTTCGATAAATTATTGAACTTTATTATCTCAAGATACAGTATAAGAACATGTACGTGCTTTAATTTAATTATTTTTTATTCATAATTTCAATTTACATGCACGTTTTAATTTATCCAGATCAACATCGAAATTATCGATCTTAATAATTGATCATGAAAAAAAATTAAATGTGCATTGTAAAGTATAAATGTGCATTATGTCAATACGTAAATTGGAGGGGAAAAAAATCATTTTTAACTACTATGATATTTTTTTTTTCATAATCTTTTACCAAAATTTAACAAATGGCTTGATTTAAATACATGTATAAAGGGAAAGATTATTTTGACAATCTTAATTATCCTACATGTAGACATTACACTGTACATTGTATGTTTTTGAATTTTTGTAACTACTTGCAAGTCAGTCAAAAAAACCGCAAAAATGTTTATCACTTTCCTTCGTGTCGATATATATAATTATACAGGTTTACATGTTCACGAACCTCTTACATGTACTACATGTAATTTTCGAAATACTTTATATGGATAAAAAAATACTAGACTGGTACGTTCTGTACTTATGCATGAAAAGTACACGTAATTCCAAAATTAGTAAATTGAACTTGCAAAGATACGTAAATACGAAAACATACATATATTTTTTTCATTACATAGGTACCTGTATTTGAACTTTGTAATTGTCATAATTATTTAATTTTAACACTTAATAATTATAGTTTGAAAGTGAAGCCAAGGTCATTACGTGTCGGTAATCATCCACCTGTTTCGAAAATATTTCGGGTCCTAAGAGCAATTGCGGTGTGTTTATTTAATTGACACATGCTAGCTTGATGTATACTGTCTCCATGGTCACGGTATACCTGAGTATATTCTCCCCCTACATTCGATGCCCCTTAAGTTACCTCGTCTGGGCACGTTATCAATGAGAAATCCAATTATTATTATTATTTTTTTTTTAATTTGGAATCGTCATAGTTCTTTGGTACGTTGCATGAGGAGTACATGTTCATGTAATTTGCTGCCACCTGAATGCTGAAAATCAATAAAAAAAGCTTTACGAGAGAGAGAGAGAGAGAGAGAGAACACTGTATATTATTTGAAATTAAAATTGCTACAACCGGTCCATAGAAAACAATTCGAGTACGGAGAGGGGGGGGGGGGAGGGGCTCATCGAAATTAAAAAAAAAAAAAATTGGGCGTTATTATCTTAATTTCATCTACTTTATCATGCAAGTTTACAGTTATTGAATATTGAATTCTTGTTTTGTTTGTTTTCTGTCTTGTGTTTATTTATTTTTAAACATTTAGAATTTTGTTTGTTAACATGCCGCTCCAGTATGTACATGTATGTAGTGGAGCCGGGGGGGGGGGGGGGTCATGAACCAGTAAGGAACACAAACTATTCAAGTGATCATTTACATGTATTTGATAACAACTTAAAAAAAAATAAATTCCTATCAGTGGACCAGTTATTTGTTTTTGTTTGTTTTGGTTTTATGATTGTAGTTGTTGTTTTTTTTTATAAGTCTTCCGTTAAACTCGCCTTATAAAACAATGATTGGCATGGAAGTGAATTATAAATGATCTGTATCATTTCTCAAGTTACACTGTATGAGAATTTTTAGTGATTATCACGACCTACATAACACATGTAATGGACGACAACCTAGCTTAAATATAAACTGATAAATATGAAAAACTTAGCATTTTACGTGTACAGTATGTCTCAGCTATTTCATAGATAAGATCATAATTCAGTTGTTTGTCTTTCAAACATTTAAATTACGATTTAGCAATTGCAATTACAATTGGAAGTTCCAACTTATTTTAAAACGCATGAATAATGTAAACAAATGAATTTGAAAGCTTTTTTTAATTAAGATACTCTTATCAATTTCACTCCATCCGATAGATCGAAAATAAATTTAACACCTTTTCTTCTTTTTCTTTCGAGATATACTTAGCTTGTAAGTTAAGAAAAATAAAAGTGATAATTCTACGTCGAATGTATGGTGAAATTCTTGAAAATTTATCAACGTTCTCCATATTGTCACTTATATGTACATGTTTCGAGTGCCATAAAAACAGTAATGATCGATTTCACTACTGTATTTGGAATATACAAGGGGCGGGGCTTACTGGCGGCAAGATTAAAGCGGGGTCCGCTTCACGCATGAGTGCGTAAAGCGAACCCGGAAAGCGAACGCCGGGTTCGCTATAGCGGACCCAGAGCTGACCCCGAGCGAACACACAGCGAACCCTAAGCGCACCCAGAGCGGTCCCAAATTTTCTGAAAGCGGACCCGCAGTGGACCCCGAGCGAACCCAGGAAGCGAACCCGGGGTGCGCTTTTGGTTCGCGCTGGTGTTAGGTTGTGTTCGGTCGGTACTGTACATACATTCAAGAATCTTGTACCTTTTAAATTGTAAAATAACCGTGTTTGATTTATAAGCAGTTTCAATTGAATTCGGTATGAGTTTTGAATATTTATGTTAAACTTAGACAATAAAAATTGTAACTCATGGTCCTTGTAATGTTTTGTTTTATTTAGCCGTAGAATTTGTGAGGCATATCTTGGTCGAGACAGGTCCTTCAGTAATGGACAACCACAACCAATTAATCTAAATGACCCGTCTTGTGCAAACGTAAATACCACTATTTTTTTCTTTCTTTTATTACAGGACATTCATCAGTGGCAAAAATATATGAAAGACAAGATTTTAAAAACTCTTTCAACAGAAAACATTATCCGCACTGATTTCAATTGAGAAAAATTATAAGTTTCCACTACCTTTATTATAACAAAATTTAATATTTATATTTTTGCTTTAATTAGGTTGAAATTGTCATACTGTACATGAAATGATGCATACCATTGGACAGACCCACGAGCAGCAGAGAACAGACCGAGACAGATACATTGAGGTGTATCGAAACAGAATAGAATGGAATACCTACAACATAAATTTTGCACAGAGAACTTCATACGATCGGACGCCATACGATGCTGAGCCAATCCTGCAATACATTCTTGATGTACGAAAACTTCTGAGTTCAATGAATGAGATTTTTGTTAAAATATCCATTTTCAGTTGATAGAGTAAGAAAAAAAGCCGAATACATTTGACATAGCATAAGTTAATAGCGATTTTTAATTATCCATTAAGATAACCCATTCTTTAACGATAACTGGTGATGTGTACCTTTCAATGACATGGTTTTCCCTCGTTTGAAGGAAAAAAATCTTTATACTGCATAACAACGGATTTAATTATAAAGAATGAATTTAACAGCTACCCAAGTTATACTTGTATGACATGGTTTGAAACAGTTCAGGCTTTCTTAGCAAACTGCTTTAAAGCATTTACACAAATTATGCAGTATATATATCTTGAGTGTCTATTAATTTAATTCCGTAAATGTATATAAAACATACATGTAATTAGGTTTCAATCAAGAAGATGACAGTTAGATGCTTTACTGAAATATTTTTACGATTTCTGACAGGCAGGGGCTATCAACAATGGTGAACGAACAATGAGACTCAAAGACCAAAGGCTGGAAGCACTTGTAGGGTCTTCTAAGACATTTACACATAGTGACGTCAAAGAAATTAATCTTGCATATAAATGTGCAGGTACAAGTATCGTATCTCATTAGAAAGGAAAGATATTATTAATACTTCTATGTTCACAAGTATCCAGAAAACCCCTCAAAAGCAACCAGAAAAAGCTAAATTGCTACGGGAAAATTATAATATAACAAAAAAAAATTTCTTCAAATAAAAACTACTAAATTCCATCATTTTAAAGTTTTATTTCATTTACCACGCTATTGGAATGCATGTAAAATTAAACTTTAATAAGTCTGCTCTGAGAATGAAATTGTAAATTGTTGTATTAGAACACTGCCAGAATCCACCAAGTTGTAGAAATGGAGGGTTTGCTGGTTCACAGTGTCAGTGTGTTTGTCCGAATGGTTTGACGGGAGCCACTTGCGATCAAGTTACATCTGATTCTGGTTTGTATGATATTGCATCGCAGTAGAAGTTCAAATCAATGCTTATTTTAATATTCTTTCCCTTGACGAAATGTTCTTAACGTAATTGTTTATGACGTCATGTTTAGTTTAAATCATTATTACAGTGTATCTCATAATTTATATACATATATTTTATTTTTGCATATCAATGTTTGATTTCCTTTTCCCATTACTAGGCTGTGGAGGAGTATACAATTTACAAGCTGGACAGCAAGAAATAATAGAATCTCCAAACTATCCAAACACATACCATACAGACACCGTATGCCTGTGGCTTATAAGGGTAAGAATTTTCACTTTAAATTCAAAGAGGTCAAGGAAGAATATTTTTTACGCCAAATATTTGCTTCAGATTATTGAAGGTTTCTTTTTGTTGCTTGTTGTAGGGTCCGTCTAATTCCAACATAAGGGTGACGCTCCAAGAATTAGACCTGGCGAGAAATACACAACAGTCTAAATGTCTTCACTGGTTAGAAGTTCGGTATAATATGCCCGGACAAACTGGCATCAGGTGCCGTTGCATAATTTTAAATAAACGTCCATGCATTCTTTTATTCTTCTTCGTCTATAGTAGAACTCATTTAATTTGTACAATAGAATGAAGGTACAATTAGTGCATTGATTTTAATAGACTTATATTTGAAATACATGTCATATATTTCTTTGCGTTTTAAATCAAGATTTTATTATTTGTTTGTCCAAACAAAAAGTATGTAATGTTTCCCCATTCAATGCGATATTATCAAAAAAAGCAGTTATTCATACTTCGAAGACATTTGACAGGCTTTGCAACACGCAACAACAACAACAGCAGATTATAACAACCAATGACGGTGAAAGAAATATATTGATTCTGAAATTTGACAGCAGACTTTCCAGAAACGTTCAACCAGGTCAAAATCAAAGGTTCAAGCCTCTTGTTGAAACCGTAGGAGGTAATAACAACCAACATAATTAGTTTAAGATATAAAAAAGTTCATGTTTCCACGTGAAAACGTACTGTTCTTTGTCTTTGATGTTAAAATATAAGGTTTTTAAATATTTTCTTAAAGGCTCAACAGGTAATCCATGTGATCCGAATCCTTGTCTCAATTCTGGAGTGTGTTCAGTTATTAGCACAACCTTTCAGTGCCAATGTGCTCAAGGTTGGAGTGGGACTGTTTGTAATATTGCGTCTGAGTCCTGTCAAACAAATCCTTGTTTAAATGGAGGAGTATGTAGCATGGTAGGGAACAGTTTCTCATGCAGATGTCAGCAAGGATGGACGGGTCCAAATTGTGAAAGTGAGTAAATGTTTGAAAAAGACCTATTTTGCAACAGTCCTTGTTACTTTATTAAAGTGTACACTTTAATTATCTTTGTACAGCTCCAGAAAGTCAAATAACACCACAACATTTTACAACTACAACTACACAGACTTCATTATCAAGATTATGCAATTTCGAGGATTCCACCTGTTGGATGCAAAGTGGAAATTTGATGATTGGAAAGGTAAATATTTGTATATGATCAATTATGAATTATCTGAATAGTTTTGTTTTTTTTTTCTTTTCGAGTTTAACAATTGAAATTAAGAATTTTTCGTAACAGGAGCAAAGTTCCAATTAATATAATAGTTATAAAAGTATAATTTATTAAGCATTAATTGTCATCAATAGCACATATTTGTAGTCTTCTTTCTACTTATGATATAGGTTTTGGCATATACTTATTTTTTCAGATACCACAGCTTACAGAAGGCTATGCAGGAACGTCGAGCTATGCATATTCAAATAATGGCGAATATTTCTATATTGCCACACCAAACGGGTTCTTGCAAGGTAATAATTTTGATGAACGAAAACTATGTTTCTATTGACTTCAATTCGAGAGGTTTAACTGAAATAATAGAGAAGACATTACTTTAGTTGTACTTCAAAAATGTTTAGCAATGAAGTATATATATATTTGGCATTACGGACTTCTTTGTGCTCAAAATGCATTATAGAAATATTTAATGGACTTCTGATCAAAATTAATATCTTAAACTTTCACATTATTATACCTTACAGAAAAAGTCTATTGTCTGACATTTGGATACTATCTTTCCTCTGGTTTTCTGGAGATGTTCATAGCAACAAATGTTAACGATAAACAGATCCTATTTTATACACAATCACCTACTCAGTACTGGTCTGGTAGATGGCAGAATATTCAAGGGATCGCCGGATACACACTGGTAAGCATAATTGAAACGGTAAATTTTTACTATATCATTTCTCTTATGATATTTCAATTGTTTTAGAATGTTTCCCCCGTTTTCTTTTTAATGTTGTGAACATATTATATAGAGCAGTGCAAACCATTTATCTTATGCATGTATGTTACAGGTGTTACAAGGGAAAACATCTTATTCTGGGGCAGCTATTGCAATTGATGAGGTGAAACTTGAAGAAGGAACTTGTTCTTTCTAGCAAAATGGAGTTCAGCTGATTTCTGGGATATTACATTTTCCGATTTTTTTTAAATTAAAAAATATACATCTTTGTGGTTCTTAGATTTCTTCAATAAAATTGAATTCAAGATCTTTAAGACGGCGAAGTAGTTCTTTTTAATTGAATTGTGAAAAGTGACGATAAAGCACAGAAATCTAACTAAGCATTACAAACTGAGAGCAGAGTAAACACGGGTCTCTGAAAACATCAGAGCTGGTATCAGATGCCAGCGAGGTTTCGTTAAATTCCAAAATACATTCTGTGATCTACATTTGTGCAAAGCTATTTCAGAAAAAAATTGGAGATCTTTTGGATAGGAAGAAGTTTATATTACAATTTTTACAGGCTATTTGCATTTTGACTACCTGTTATTTATTTGGTATATATTTTTTCCGTCTGGGTGGCGTCATTTGTGGTCAGCTGATGTTCTTCATATATGTTAATTTTTCACAATATGTGAAAATAATCAAAGTGAAAAAAATGGAACCTTGATAGAAAATTGATCTATCAAGATTATATAAAAGAATAATTCTAAGGCTTGTATTAAAAACCTTAGAGTTTCATTGTGATATGGATGCGAGTTTTATATTTTTTGAAGATAAGATTTAATTTGAAAATAAGGTTGATATCTCCTTAGAAAATTTTTCTTCAAGATAAACACACTCCGAACTTTAATGAAGTTTAATAAAGTTTGTGAGATATTATTAATTATAAAATTGTTTCACCCATACGAATTCAGAAATGCCAAATCTTTGACATTTCATGATGAATATACACGAACACCAAAATTTCAACATATTCACCCCCCCCCCCCCACCCCCACCCACCCCAAAAAAACCCATTGGATTTTGAGTTATTAACAGCTGAAGACTCAAGATACCGTTTTTCCGATATTAAGTAGCTCACACTGATGCAAGAATTTGACATTTTCAAATAAAAAGGGCGGTCGTAACTCCTTATGAAATGGTAATTCATGTGTATCTCATGTAAATAGTGTCTCTCCTGCACCTTTCAATCGGCTGAAGTACTCTGTCAACTTGCAATAAACACTTACATTTCATCATCAAAAATGATAAAAACACCAACTATATGTACTCTTTCCTTCTTTAAAACAATATACTCTCGCTTCGAATTTTCAAATTAAAAAAAGCGTTCTCAACTTTCATTTTTGTATCAACAGTCTTGTTATTTCTGGTAGAAGATATTAAGAAGAATCAAACCATCGGCAGAAGAACTTTATCCGAAATAGTTAGGATTATATACTGAAACGCAAAAGAAACGCAACATCCTATTTTAGGGGGAAATACATGTACTACGAGGGCCGTTCAAAAATTACGCGGACTCTGCTATTATTTACTCTTACAGACGTCATATAGAATTGAAATTTCACAGGAACATATTGCTTAAAAATTCCAATAAATTCTTGGTAAAAATTTTTGATGTTATTTAATATCTCATAAAATTATTGCCGTTTTGATACTGCTGATGGTGATATACGGAGCACGGCAAAAAAGTTGAAAAACAAACATGCGGTATCCAAAATTTTATTCATTTATTTTCCATATTACACGATATTATTCAACAATTTTCTCTAAAAATTCTTTTTATTGTTTTATTATTAAGTGTTTAGATTTCTGGTGTAATATTAGAAGCACTAACAGAAATATTGTAATTTTTCTCCGATGTGACCCCTACAAAATCAACTGCAAAAATGACGTCTCGTGATTTGACGGAGCAGCACACTTTTATCAAATCATGAATCATGCTGGGAAAACGCCAATAGACACCCAGAATAATCCTAATGAAACGTAAACCAGCGGAATATCCGACACATCTCTACAAAATGTAAAAAAGAATTTTAGACTGATAGACCTTAGTTAAAAGGCAATACGGGAGGAATGGAAGAAGTTCATCGACAAAACACTGATCTGGGCTGTTAAGAATGTGATTGAGATCGACTGATGTCAAACCTTACTTCAGAATGGGGTTTTAACATAAATTAAAACACACAATGATAGTTTTATAGTTTTTAAGCTGAATCGGAAATTGTATATGGATGTTTATTCAGAGTGGATAAGGTAACCAAAACTATACAGTATCAAATACTAAGGGAAAATATTGAGAAAATGAAAGCTCCCATTTTTTTTTTAAAAATGCCCGTGACGTTGAAAGTTTTACTGCGCCGTGACTTCATGAGATGTCCTGTTAAATAACTTGAAATTGATATCAATTTACAATATTTTGATATGAAATTTTGTTGATCATATATGAAAAGATTCTTTTATATTATTTATGACTTTTTGCTTGATTATGTCGTCAAATATAGTTTCTGTGCAACAAGTCCGCGTAATTTTTGAACGGCCTTCGTATATATAGGATATAATTTTGTATCTAAAAAGTAAGGACATCTTCAACTTTGTAAATATCGGTAAATTTAACGGTAAATGATTTTCATTCTATTACCGGAAGTTAAGTTTGAGTCCGCTTAACAGAAATCAAATTGCATGTCTAGGAAAACATTTGGCAATAATATGGGGTTTTAAGGGTTTGTATCTGTTCATTATAAGTAATGCAGTATTATTCCGAAAAATCAATTCTTCTTTCTTTTCCGTAAGCGATGCCAAGGCTTCCTGAAAATGACTTATGTACGCATTTCCATTGCTCTAGCAGGAAAATCTCAAAATAAAGGTGATAGAGAGTTGCAGATGCAAATATGCACTACATGTATATCACGCCTCAACAGGCTCTTACATATAATAAGAATGAATGACAGTCCTTGGACCGGAATTCCAAGGGTTAATTCTCTGCGCTAGGCTAGAGAAAATTCGACCTCATCATCTGAAAAACAGGCATCTAAAATGACAAAGAATATTTCTTTCGCTCAGATCTCAAGATTGATGAACTAACTGCATCGTAGAAATCAAGCTGCGATTGCTGTGCATGGCAGTCTTGCACGCTGTAATTGAATGGCCGGGGTGGGTTTTTTTAGCAGTCAAGTGTTACTTTTTCTAATGTTAAAAGATAATCATTTAACATTTTTATCAAATTTCTGATGTTTTTAAAGCGAGTTTTACCTTACTGTATTCATTTTTGAAAATCATTAAATAAAAAATTGAAATATTTGTAGATTACTGCTTGTTGTGTTTCTTTTGCGTTTCAGTATAATTGATTTTATGAACAATATAAAATAATTTATGACAACAAGATTATACATAAGTTTTTTATTGTATTTTTGTCATATTTGTTTATTCAACTTAAGCATCTAGACTTTACGTGTACTTAATTACCGGAAATAAAACATCACTCAATGCGGGTAAATTTTAGCTGTCAGCCGCAGTTAACTCTGCATCATTCTGCATACCTAGGGATGCGCGCTTTTAATTGTTTTTTGTGGATGTCGCCCTGGGTTTTTCCAGGCCTAGGGGTCTGCGTCGTTCGTGGCATTCCTTGATTTGGCTGCTAGCTGCAAGGACGATTTAAAAGGTATAGGCGAACCATAATTCTTTTACATTTGTTCTTTAATCTTGATACTTATTTTGCATTCATTATGACCTGTCGAGTATTAGCTTTTGGTCGTTTCTTCATTCGTCGTCTTGACGAATTTATCATATCTCACAGAGAATGGAAAAATTTATCACTAGATGCTGGGCAATTTCATGTCTGTTTTAAAGGAATTGGGGTGGAACTGTCCGACCGGGTCAAAGATGTCTGTAAAAACCTTGTTATATTAATATTTTAGAGACGTTTCGACCTCAGGTGCTTTTTTTGCAGGTCGGAGGCAATGATATAGGAGTTGACTCGGATCCTGCAAAATTAGCGCGCGATATATTTTCTTTCGCCTGTTTTATCGTACAAGCTTACAAGGTTAAGCATATCATTCTTGGTTAGTTGCTGCGAAGGTTTTCTCGCCGTTGTGGGAAACTCTTCAACAACATTGTTTATCAAATTAATCAACATATTGAACAGTTATGTCGAAACAATCCAAATATTACCTTTTGGCACCATCGCGGTTTTTGGCAAAATAGCAGATCACTTATGCTCAATGATGGTATGCATTTAAATCCATTAGGAATGCTGAAATATACAAAGAGCATTAGATCTGCCATTGGTATTTGCCATAGACGTAGATGTTTTTAAGTTGTTAGCAATATTGATACATGCATGGTATGAACACCCTAGCAGGATTATGTAACATTGTGCAGCATTAATGATGTTGCTCATACATGGTATTCAGAGCAATTGTCTGACCCTAGACCTGTGTGCTGCTTGGTTATATGTCACAACGATTGTTGTGTGTTCACACCTTAACTGTAATTATTAGCAGTTGTGTTTGTGTGTTATTATTATTTCTTTCCATTGGTTTCTCACGTTATCATGCATAAATCTCCTGATATAGGTGAGCTTTGTTTTGTGGTTGCTCACAGGTATACACAACAGGAGAAGCATACGTGAGTGTGGTTGCACAATTGCATTGTGCTTTTGTCCATCATTATTAATTAGATGTATTAAGTATAATGCATCCACGGTTGCTCACATTCCCACAATGTTTTATATTTTGTGTCGTGAGCCTTTTATAACCTTGTAGCACACTGTTCTCGGGTCTTTTATTCTCTGAATAGTGCCTATAATCTTGTTAGTATTTATAGGTAATGGATGCTTAAGAATTGAACAAAACTTTATTTGATTGTGTCTACACTTTGTTTAATTTAGGTAACCATGCCTAGAGGGAAAAAACGCGTGCAGGTGGCGCGGCAAGATCAAGATGTCACAAACAGTTCAAAACGAGTGCGTTCTTCGAAAAAGGCAGTTCCACCCAATGAACCAAACCAACGTTTTCTGGAACAACAAGCACCCAATCCCTCACAATCTGTACAGTTACCCTGTGCAGAGGAGATTACAGCAGCCCTTCTTAAGAAAATTCAAAACCCTTCTGATACTAATCAGCCTGTCACTTCCACCCAGTCTGTTTTTACAACTCCTCGCATCGACCATCCAACGGCACAAACTGTCACTAGCCAACCACCCACTAATCCGACAGATCTGGTATCCTTAGTTGGCAACTTGACTTCACGCTCTACGATGAGCCAACCTGTACAATAACATCATCATTGACATCCACTGCTGGCAATAGTTTACCATCTGTTAGTTTCGTCGAAGAAAGCTCACAAGTTGGAACCATGGTTGGCCCCTTGTCCAACCAATATTCCAGATCACTTCTTGATAGTTTAGTTACATCCCTGTTAAATGCATCATTGCCACCTGCCACAGTTGCATCGTATTACAGATTTATTCAAAACCATATGCAGTTTTGTAACATTTATTTTCCTGAGAGTCAGGCGTTTCCATCTTCCCATGTTATGTTGACTCAATATATAGCCTATTTGTTTTTGAAAGGTTATAGCCCATCCACAATATCAACACACATGTCGGCAATTAGTTTTGTCCACAAGGCTAACAGTCTTATCGACCCTACTAAAAAATTTTTGATAAAAAAGATTTTTGAAAGGTGCGCACAATATTAGGGGTTCCGTGGATTGCAGACTACCAATAACAAAAGACATTTTAACAAGATTGATTTCATCAATTCCATATGTCGTGTCAAACTGCTATAACCAATTGCTAATAACTGCAATGTTTCTGTTGGCTTTTTGAGCATTTTTAAGAGTAGACGCGATTGCTGTCAAGTCGTCGTCGTCGGAGTCCTCCGCCGTTTTACAATTTGAAAATCTGTCCTTTGACTGGGATAACCCATCATTATCGGGAATGTCAATAATTCTTGTTCACTATAAACATAGTGACCTTCACCCTAGAACTATTTTTATCCCAAGACAGTGTAATAACCAGGCTTGCCCAGTTTTTGCACTTCACAAATACGTGAAAGCATTCAATCACACTAAAGGTCCCCTGTTTCAATTTAAATGCGGATCTCCTATTTCACGTTCGTTCTTCAACTCGTTTCTTGGATCAGCTGTTTCATAAAAGATTTTATAAATGTCATAGTTTTCGTATAGGAGCAGCCACGTCTGCTGCAGCAAGGGGAGTCCCGTTAAGTGTCATTCAGAATATGGGAAGATGGAAATCAGATGCATTTCTAAAGTACATTCGCATGCATAATTTTTGAAATACAACAGAGACATCTTTTGAATTTCTGATTATCCGTTTCCATAGTACAGTGAAACTTGTCTAATCCGGATGTTGTGTAATCCGAAATCTTGCTTAATACGATGTTAACTTTAAGTCCATTTCAGTAAATTCACTTGTTTAAAATGTTGTCTAATCCAGAATGTTGTCTAATCCGGCCAATTTCTATGGAACAAGTGGTATCTGGATTAGACAAGTTTTACTGTATATGGGTTAGCATTGCCTACCAGCGGGGACCATAAATTAGTTTGCTGGGTCAGCACTGCCTGCCATTTTTAACACTAGTACTACGTATTTAATATGTTTATGTTTGGTTTAAGGCTGGGTCAGCACTGCCTGCCAGCAACGATTTTCTTACATTACATTATTAACTTTATGAAAGGCTGGGTCAGCATTGTCTGTCAGCAGAGAAACTTGTAGATGTACCTATACTCTTCTTTGGTCAATATCGGTTTACATCAGCAATATTGAGCATGTGGAGAAATGTTGATCTTTGTAATCTGGGACAGCATTGCCTGCCAGCAGTGAAATATATAAATGTATTTCCTTGTGTGTATACCTACGCAGGTGAGTTAATATAAGGCTAGGTAAAGGCATTTCTATGAAATAATCTAATTAAAATGCCTAAGGACTATATCTATTATACAGAGAAAGTTAAAACTTATTGTCTAATACATACTTGGTACCCACGACATGAGATAGCCAGTACACATTATGACGTCATATTATGAAGTCATTGTTCTTTACTACACAAGATTATAATGGATATCAACAAAAATGCTTCGGCGCAAGGGCATGCTCTATTTTATTTAACTGAAACAAGGTATATTTAGAAGCAAAATATCCCAGCGTTTGCTGGTATTGCTGCACAAATATCAACAGCTCAGTTGTATAATTTCTATTTGTAGGGTTTTAACTTGAATAAGGGTAAAAATGTACAGTCCAGTATAAGTTTCCTCAAATTCCGATCAAATGAGAAAATGCCTAGGATTTGTGCAGCAGTTTTATTAATCTATAGAATATTCTTCTTAGCATTATACAATTTTTATGTAGAAATAAATAGGGTAATCCCTTGCGCCGAAGCTGTTTTTTTTTATGTGTTTTATTACCTCAAGTAGGTAAGATCAGTGACGTCATTATGTGACGTCATAATGTGTACTGGCTATAACATATCGTGGGTACTACGTATGCATAAAAAAATAAATCAACACTTTCTCTGAATAATAAATATACCTTTTGTGCTTTTTTATTAGCTCATTTGCATAGAAACGCCTATACATAGCCTTAACTCACATGCATATTAAGTGGCATTCAAAATTGCCTAAAAATGATTATTATGATGTTGTACTTGTAGATGTACATTTATCACAGGTTGGCTCAGCTTAAAACTCGTAAATGCATTTTGATCTTTAGTTATGAAAATGTTTAATTAGTTATGAAAGGTATTTTCGCTGGAATTATTCTGCATATCACTTTTTCTGTACAATTCCTTTTTATCTACATTATTATTTTATTCTATTTTAGTATTTTTTTTTTTGACTCGTCATGTCTGCCAGAGTCCTTGGATGGGGGATCCCCTCTTGCAGAGGTGATGGGTGGCAACATTATTTATCCCCACCTTTGCGAATCTATGTCATTTATTCAATCATATCGAATGATGCATTTTCTAAATGCTAATTATATAATATTCAATAATTTGAGTAATGTACTTTTGTGAATAAATGACCTTTTCACACAGTATGGGTCTTATGTCTATTTTACACAAAACAAGCTCGGACTCTGGCTGTTTAGAATGTAGAAGGACATTGGTTGGCATAAAATTGATTTTATGAACAATATAAAATAATTTATGACAACAAGATTATATATAAGTTTTTTATTGTATTTTTGACATATTTGTTTATTCAACTTAAGCATCTAGAGTTTACGCGTACTTAATTACCGAAAATAAAACATCACTCAATGCGAGTAAATTTTAGCTGTTAGCCGCAGTTAACTCTGCATCATTCTGCATACCTAGGAATGCGCGCTTTTAATTGTTTTTTTGTGGATGTCGCCCTGGGTTTTTCCAGGGGTCTGCGTCGTTCGTGGCATTCCTTGATTTGGCTGCTAGCTGCAAGGACGATTTAAATCCCACCCACTGACCTCCCTCATTTTCTGTCAGAAACTCTAGATGCTTTTGTTCTTAGGTGGTAACATTATTTATCCCCACCTTTGCGAATCTATGTCATTTATTTAATCATATCAAATGATGCATTTTCTAAATGCTAATTATATAATATTCAATAAATTGAGTAATGTACTTTTGTGAATAAATGACCTTTTCACACAGTATGGGTCTTATGTCTATTTTACACAAAACAAGCTCGGACCCTGGCTGTTTAGAATGTAGAAGGACATTGGTTGGCATAAAAAAAAAATTTGGGGTTTTTTGTGTATTTTCTCTAAACCTTTATGAAATCGGCCGCCATTATAGTTGCAATATGGCCGATATTCAGATGAGCAGAATGAACACCATTTCTCCATATGTGATGCGATGGCACGATGAAGCGATAGCGCGATGACGCAATGTTGCGATAACGATGACACAATCGTGCGATGACGATGGCGCGATGGTACACTGACGATGAAGCAATACTCACTATTGCTCCATTGCGCTATCGCACCATCTTCATCGCATTAAATATCGCAGGTAGGTTAAGGTTATTCCCTTAGAATATCACAGTGCACTCTGTGCCTTCACATCTCTGAACTATCAATATATGACGTCATAATGGAAAATGACGTCAAGTCACTGCAAACTTGAGGTGTTATGACGGGGAGAGTGTCATGAACTTTACACTTCATTTCAAACTGCATGTAAAATGTCAGATAGCTATTGCAAAATTCACGGGTCGTTAAAGTTTTTTTTTATATGTCCGAATATTTTAAAAATACATCGCCAACCTACCCTTGATTGAAATTCAGCATGTTCAAAGTGCTTATGGAAAATATACTTTTGAAATGTACTCTGTTTCATACCCGTGGTTGAAGGTTGAATTTATTTTGTGTGTATAAAAGAGTCTGGCGCAGGTGATTAATGATAATTAATCTTAGAATTTTTGTGGAAATCTGTAAGAATATGTTGTTCTCTAACTGAATCTTGCTTGGGAAAAATTTGTGTTGGCTTTGTTTTAATAAAGATTACGATATTGTGTGGAAAATACCCTCAAATTTGTAGGTAAGTTGAATTTCTCAGGAAATATTTTGTATCTTAGTAATACTATGACTTTTCCCAAGCACATTTCGGATACTCAAAGAAACGATGAGTTTATTTATATAACAAAATGTTAATATTTATTGCGTTAATCAGCTGCGCCGAAGCGATTTATATGAAACACTTCAAAAAATTATAAATGACCGTCACGTGATCAACAAAGTCATGTGATATCATAACAAATATGTTAATATGTAGCCGAGGAAACCCTCTATATAAAAAGTACTTAAGTTCAATACTTATATACAATCGCACTATCCCATCGTCATCGCTTCGTGGTCATCGCGCCATCGCATTATCGCAACATTGACCCATTAGTCGATGCTCGATGGTGCAATAGTGATTTACTTGGCCCTATCCGGATTACATACAAATCGTAGGCACAAATCTTATGCAATCTTCTTGCAGTAATTTAGATTTAAAGAGCAAAGGCCACTTAAGACCTTTTTTTTTGAAAAATCGAAACTGCTCAGTTTTGGCTGACAATGCAGTATTCATCACTTGAACCCTTGGTGACCATGTTTCTACTGAACATGACGTTATTTTCTCTCTTGTCAATGCATTATGACGTCGAAGCACTAAATTAAAAGTCTGATCTTTTTTATCAATATACTATTGAATGCACATATTCAGACCAGGTTTTGGGTTAAACAGAAATAAAAAGAAAGTTTTCTTTACATTTTTTTTTTTGGCCAGGAAAGTAAGTGTTGCTTATTTTATGTCTTCAGGATCAGATTTCCATTGTTATATTGGAGGCGGCAGGTGTAAATTTAAAGCTGGCAATAATCAATGATTCAGGGGTATAAAATCAGTGCTCATTGTCAAACTTATCCACATTCAATTTTATAAAGCTGCCAACATGCTTTGATCTACTCCAAAACAAACTATATTTAAGGTCTTCCGTCTTCACGGAAGACCTTATAGTGATTCTATTGTTTCTTATTAAGGAATTCCGTCTTCACGGAAGACCTTATAGTGATTCTATTGTTTCTTATTATTATTAAGGTCTTCCGACTTCCTTCGGAAGACCTTATTGTTTTCCGTCTGTTTTCTATTATTAAGGTCTTCCGTCTTCACGGAAGACCTTATAGTGATTCTATTGTTTCTTATTAGGGTCTGCCGTCTTCTGCGGAAGACCCTTCTATTATTCTATTGTTGATTTTTCACTTTTCTTTTTATTAGGGTCTTCCGTCTTCTGCGGAAGACCCTTCTATTATTCTATTGTTGATTTTTCACTTTTCTTATTATTATTAGGGTCTTCCGTCTTCAGCGGAAGACCCTTCTATTATTCTTAGGTTTCTTTTTTACCTTTATTATTATTATTATTATTATTATTATTATTCTTTTTTCTCCTTACAAAATTTGTGCAGAGGATTTCTCGGAGATGGCTCGTTCGATTTTATTCAAATTTTCAAGGTAGATGCGTTGACATCTGAAGTTAATTCCGGCAAGTCTGTTAAGGGATATTGACTTCCGGTCGCGAGTTATCGCCCTTTTATCAAAATTCAGAGGACCTCCTTGTCTGCGATGGAACTCAAAAACGGCTTAAGCTAGAGTGCTGAGATTTTCAGTGATGATAGAGGACATGATGCCATTTTGCACCTGGGTTTGGATATTTTCAGGAAGTGCCTAGTATGGAAGCTCGGTAGGGGTCGAAATTTAGGACACGAATCATGAGTGAATTTTTGAGACATTTTGTATCATATCTTTTAAAGTATAATTATTTTGTAAAAACATATTGAACAATTTTTGTGCAGAATGACAAGATCTTTTATATGATATCAAGAATAAAGGGCTGACTTGTCATGTTAGGGGCCGAGAGGGGCCAAAAGTATTAAATCAATAACTCTTTAACGATCAATATTTTGGTATACATTACTGAAGCAAAAATGTTTATCTTAACAATTTACAACCATATATTATGATATTTACATCATATGCTACATAATTAAGGGCCATAAAGGGCCAGAATGCCAAATCTTTGGCACTCTATATTTCGAAAGTGGGAAATATTTTGATAAGCAATATTGAATAAAAGATCTTCAAAATAATGTTCTAAACAATATTTAACCTTTCAATTTTTGCTAAACTTCCCCATTAAGGAGTTGAAGGGCTGGCCCCTAAATATATCTTTTGCATATAGCTCGGAAACGAAAAAGAATTTCTGAATAGTTGTTGAACAAAAAGTGTTCAAAATCATGAGAGCTTTAAAGTGATATGAAGAAAAAGGGGCTGGCCCTTCAAAATAGGGGCTGAGGGGGGCCGAAAGTCTTTGAACAATAACTCTTTAACGATCAATATTTTGTAATGCATTACGGAAGCAAAAATGTTCATCTCAACAATTTACAACTATATATTATGATATTCACATCATATGTTACATAATTAGGGGCCATAAGGGGCCAGAATGCTAAATCTTTGACGCCTTTATATTTCAAAAGTGGTAAATATTTTGATAAGCAATATTGAACAAAAGATGTTCAAAATAATGTTCTCAACAATATGCAACCTTTCAATTTCTGCTAAACGTCCCCATTAAGGAGTTGAAGGGCCGGCCCCTAAATACTTCCTTTGCAAATATCTCAGAAACGAAGAAAAATTTCTGAGTAGTTGTTGAACAAAAAGTGTTCAAAATCATGAGAGCTTTAAAGTGATATGAAGAAAAAGGGGCTGGCCCTTCAAAATAGGGGCTGAGAGGGGCCGAAAGTCTTTGAACAATAACTCTTTAACGATCAATATTTTGTAATGCATTACGGAAGCAAAAATGTTCATCTCAACAAATTACAACTATATATTATGATATTCACATCATATGTTACATAATTAGGGGCCATAAGGGGCCAGAATGCTAAATCTTTGACGCTTTATATCTCAAAAGTGGTAAATATTTTGATAAACAATATTGAACAAAAGATGTTCAAAATAATGTTCTAAACAATATGCAACGTTTCATTTTTTGCTAAATGTTCACATTTAGGAGTTGAAGGGCCGGCCCCTAAATACTTCCTTTGCAAATATCTCAGAAGCGAAAAAGAATTTCTGAGTTGTTGTTGAACAAAAAATGTTCAAAATCATGAGAGCTTTAAAGTGATATGAAGAAAAAGGGGCTGGCCCTTCAAAATAGGGGCTGAGAGGGGTCGAAAGTCTTTGAACAATAACTCTTTAACGATCAATATTTTGTAATGCATTACTGAAGCAAAAATGTTCATCTCAACAATTATATATTATGATATTCACATCATATGTTACATAATTAGGGGCCATAAGGGGCCAGAATGCTAAATTTTTGACGCTTTATATCTCAAAAGTGGTAAATATTTTGATAAGCAATATTGAACAAAAAATGTTCAAAATAATGTTCTAAACAATATGCAACCTTTCATATTCTGCTAAACGTCCCCATTAAGGAGTTGAAGGGCAGCCCCCTTAATACTTCCTTTGCAAATATCTCAGAAACGAAGAAAAATTTCTGAGTAGTTGTTGAACAAAAGTGTTCAAAATCATGAGAGCGTTCAGGTGATATGAAGAAAAAGGGGCTGGCCCCTCAAAATAGGGGCCGAGAGGGCCGAAAGTCTTTAAACAATAACTCTTTAACGATCAATATTTTGTAATGCATTACTGGAGCTAAAATGTTCATCTCAACAATTTACAACTATATATTATGATATTCACATCATATGTTTCATAATTAGGGGTCATAAGGAGCCAGAATGCTAAATCTTTGATGCTTTATATCTCAAAAGTGGGAAATATTTTGATAAGCAATATTGAACAAAAGTTGTTCAAAATAATGTTCTAAACAATATGCAACCTTTTGATTTTTGTTAAACGTCCCCATTAAGGAGTTGAATGGCCGGCCCCTAAATATATCCTTCGGATATATCTCGGAAACGAAAAAGAATTTTTGAATAATTCTTGAACAAAAAGTGTTCAGAATCATGAGAACTTTAAGGTGATATCAAGGAAAAGGGTCTGACCCATTAAATAAGGGGCTGAGAGGGGCCGAAAGTATACAATCAATAACTCTTTAATGATCAATATTTTGTAATATATAACTGAAGCGAAATAGTATATCTTCACACACTTTATCTAAACAACATGATGTTGATATCATATATTACGCAATAAGGGGTCTTTAGGGGGCCAGATTGCATAATATATGGCGCAATATATCTCGAAAAGGAAGAATATTTTGATAAACAGTATTGAACAAAAGACGATCAAAATAATATTCTGAACAATATGTACTCTTTCAATTTTTGCTAGACGTCCCCATTTAGGACTTGAAGGGCCGGCCTTTAATATTTCTTTTGCATCTATCCCGAAAACAAAAAAGAATTTCTGACTAGTTGTTGAACAAAAAGTGTTCAAAATCATGAGAGCTTTAAAATGATATCAAGAAAACGTGGCTGACCTCTCACATTAGGGGCCAAGAAGGGCCGAAAGTCTTTAATCTATATTCCTTTAATGATCAATATTTTGTAAAACATTATTAAAGCAAAATTGTTCGTCTTAACAATTTATTTATATCATTATATTTGAATGAAAATGTCAGTGAAATTCTTTTCTCATCTTATCAAAAATCGGACGGAAGACCCACTCGTTGCTCGCAACGAGATCTCATCTAGTTATTATTATTATTCTTTTTTTTTTCCTTACCGATTTTGTGCAGAAGATTTCTCGGAGATCGCTCGATCGATTTGCTTCAAATTTTCAGGGTTAATGCGTTGGTATCTGAAGTTTATAACCCCCTGTCCGTTTTTGAAAAATCACTTCCGGTCAGAAGTTATCGCCCTTTGATCGATTTTTAGATAGACTTTGTGTCTGCACAAAAACTCAGGAACGACAAATGCTAGAGTGTTGAAACTTTCAGTGGTGATAGAGGACATGTTCTAGATGTGCACCTTGGTTTTCATATTTTCCAAAAGTGCAAAGTATGGAAGCTCGGTAGGGGTCAAAATTTAGGACGTGATTTATGAGTGAATTTTAGAGACATTTCTGATAATAACATTTTAAATAGAAGAATTTTGTTAAAACATATTGAACAAAAAGTCTTCAAAATCACAAGACCTTTTATTTGATATCAAGACAAAGGGGCTGACCTCTCAAATTAGGGGCTCAGAAGGGCCAAAAGTCTTTCATCTATAACTCCTTAATGATCAATATTTTGTTATAAATTACTGAAGCAAAAATGTTTATCTTAACATTCTGTAGCTATATATTATAAAATTTTGATCATATGTTACGTAATAAGGGGCCATAAGGGGCCAGAATGCTAAATCTTTGACACTTTGTATCTCAAAAAGGAGAAATATTTTGATAAGCAATATTGAACAAAAGATATTCAGAATAATGTTGTAAACAATATACACCCTTTTAATTTTTGCAAGACATCCCCATTAAGGACTTGGAGGGCTGGCCCCTAAATATTGTTATTCTATATATCTCTTAAACGAAAGGAAATTTCTGAATAGTTGTTGAACAAAAAGTCTTCAAAATCACAAGACCTTTTATTTGATATCAAGAAAAAGGGGCTGACCCCTCAAATTAGGGGCTCAGAAGGGCCAAAAGTCTTTCATCTATAACTCTTTAATGATCAATATTTTGTTATAAATTACTGAAGCAAAAATGTTGATCTTTTTATACTGCAACTATATATTATAAAATTTTGATCATATATTACGTAATAAGGGGCCAGAAAGGGCCAGAAAGCTAAATCTTTGACGCTTTATATCTCGGAAAGGGGAAATATTTTGATAAGCAGTATTGAACAAAAGATGTTCAGAATAATGTTCTAAACAATATACACCCTTTTAATTTTTGCAAAACATCCCCATTAAGGACTTGGAGGGCTGGCCCCTAAATATTGTTATTCTATATATCTCTTAAACGAAAGGAAATTTCTGAATAGTTGTTGAACAAAAAGTCTTCAAAATCACAAGACCTTTTATTTGATATCAAGAAAAAGGGGCTGACCCCTCAAATTAGGGGCTCAGAAGGGTCAAAAGTCTTTTATATATAACTTTTTAATGATTAATGTTTTGCTATAAATTACTGAAGCAAAAATGTTCATATTAATATTTTGCAGCTATATATTGTCAAGTTTTGATCATATGTTGCGTAATAAGGGACCTTAATGGGCCAGAATGCTAAATCTTTGACACTTTATATCTCGAAAAGGGGAAATATTTTGATAAGCAATATTGAACAAAAGATGATCAGATTAATGTTTTTAACAATATGCATCCTTTAATTTTTTATAGACGAATATCTCAGTCAAGATCTTGACGAATCTTATCCAAAATCAGACGGAAGACCCACTCGTTGCTCGCAACGAGAACCATCTAGTTATTATTATTCTTTTTTTTTTCCTTACCGATTTTGTGCAGAAGATTTCTCGGAGATCGCTCGATCAATTTGCTTCAAATCTTCAGGGTTAATGCGTTGCTATCTGAAGTTTATAACGCCATGTCAGTTTTTGAAAAATCACTTCCGGTCAGAAGTTATTGCCCTTTGATCGATTTTTAGATAGACCTTGTGTCTGCACAAAAACTCAAGAACGACAAATGCTAGAGTGTTGAAACTTTCAGTGGTGATAGAGGACATGTTCTAGATGTGCACCTTGGTTTTCAAATTTTCCGGAAGTGCGAAGTATGGAGGCTCGGTAGGGGTCGAAATTTAGGTCGAAAATTTTGAGTGAATTTTAGAGACATTTCTTATAATAACATTTTAAATAAAAATATTTTGTTAAAATATATTGAACAAAAAGTCTTCAAAATCACAAGACCTTTTATTTGATATCAAGAAAAAGGGGCTGACCTCTCAAATTAGGGGCTCAGAAGGGCCAAAAGTCTTTTATCTATAACTCTTTAATGATCAATATTTTGCTATAAATTACTGAAGCAAAAATGTTCATCTTAACATTCTGCAACTATATATTATAAAATTTTGATCTTATATTACGTAATAAGGGGCCATAAGGGGCCAGAATGCTAATCTTTGACACTTTGTATCTCGAAAAGGAGAAATATTTTGATAAGCAATATTGAACAAAAGATGTTCAGAATAATGTTCTAAACAATATACACCCTTTTAATTTTTGCAAGACATCCCCATTAAGGACTTGGAGGGCTGGCCCCTAAATATTGTTATTCTATATATCTCTTGAACTAAAGGAAATTTCTGAATAGTTGTTGAACAAAAAGTCTTCAAAATCACAAGACCTTTTATTTGATATCAAGAAAAAGGGGCTGACCCCTCAAATTAGGGGCTCAGAAGGGCCAAAAGTCTTTTATCTATAACCTTTTAATGATCAATATTTTGCTATAAATTACTGAAGCAAAAATGTTCATATTAATATTTTGCAGCTATATATTGTCAAGTTTTGATCATATGTAGCGTAATAAGGGACCCTAATGGGCCAGAATGCTAAATCTTTGACACTTTATATCTCGAAAAGGGGAAATATTTTGATAAGCAATATTGAACAAAAGATGATCAGAATAATGTTTAAAATAATCATACTTTCAATTTTATAGACAAATATCTCAGTCAAGATCTTGATTAATCTCATCCAAAATCGGACGGAAGACCCACTCGTTGCTCGCAACGAGAACCATCTAGTTATTATTAGGGTCTTCCGTCTTCTGCGGAAGACCCTTCTATTATTCTATTGTTGATTTTTCACTTTTCTTATCATTATTATTCTTTTTTTTTTCCTTACCGATTTTGTGCAGAAGATTTCTCGGAGGTCGCTCAATCGATTTGCTTCAAATTTTCAGGGTTAATGCGTTGCTATCTGAAGTTTATAACGCCTCGTCAGTTTTTGAAAAATCACTTCCGGTCAGAAGTTATCGCCCTTTGATCGATTTTTAGATAGACCTTGTGTCTGCACAAAAACTCAGGAACGACAAATGCTAGAGTGTTGAAACTTTCAGTGGTGATAGAGGACATGTTCTAGATGTGCACCTTGGTTTTCATATTTTCCGGAAGTGCAAAGTATGGAATCTCGGTAGGGGTCAAAATTTAGGACGTGATTTATGAGTGAATTTTAGAGACATTTCTGATAATAACATTTTAAATAGAAGTATTTTGTAAAACATATTGAACAAAAAGTCTTCAAAATCACAAGACCTTTTATTTGATATCAAGAAAAAGGGACTGACCCCTCAAATTAGGGGCTCGGAAGGGCCGAAAGTCTTTCATCTATAACTTTTTAATGATCAATATTTTGTTATAAATTACTGAAGCAAAAATGTTTATCTTAACATTCTGTAGCTATATATTATAAAATTTTGATCATATGTTACGTAATAAGGGGCCATAAGGGGCCAGAATGCTAAATCTTTGACACTTTGTATCTCGAAAAGGAGAAATATTTTGATAAGCAATATTGAACAAAAGATGTTCAGAATAATGTTCTAAACAATATACACCCTTTTAATTTTTGCAAGACATCCCCATTAAGGACTTGGAGGGCTGGCCCCTAAATATTGTTATTCTATATATCTCTTGAACTAAAGGAAATTTCTGAATAGTTGTTGAACAAAAAGTCTTCAAAATCACAAGACCTTTTATTTGATATCAAGAAAAAGGGGCTGACCCCTCAAACTAGGGGCTCAGAAGGGCCAAAAGTCTTTTATCTATAACTTTTTAATGATCAATATTTTGCTATAAATTACTGAAGCAAAAATGTTCATCTTAACATTCTGCAACTATATCTTATAAAATTATGATCATATGTTACGTAATAAGGGGCCATAAGGGGCCAGAATGCTAAATCTTTGACACTTTGTATCTCGAAAAGGAGAAATATTTTGATAAGCAATATTGAACAAAAGATGTTCAGAATAATGTTCTAAACAATATACACCCTTTTAATTTTTGCAAGACATCCCCATTAAGGACTTGGAGGGCTGGCCCCTAAATATTGTTATTCTATATATCTCTTGAACTAAAGGAAATTTCTGAATAGTTGTTGAACAAAAAGTCTTCAAAATCACAAGACCTTTTATTTGATATCAAGAAAAAGGGGCTGACCCCTCAAATTAGGGGCTCAGAAGGGCCAAAAGTCTTTTATCTATAACTTTTTAATGATCAATATTTTGTTATAAATTACTGAAGCAAAAATGTTCATATTAATATTTTGCAGCTATATATTGTAAAGTTTTGATCATATGTTGCGTAATAAGGGACCTTAATGGGCCAGAATGCTAAATCTTTGACACTTTATATCTCGAAAAGGGGAAATATTTTGATAAGCAATATTGAACAAAAGATGATCAGAATAATGTTTTTAACAATATGCATCCTTTAATTTTTTATAGACGAATATCTCAGTCAAGATCTTGACGAATTTTATCCAAAATCAGAGGGAAGACCCACTCGTTGCTCGCAACGAGAACCATCTAGTTAAGGTCTTCCGTCTCCAACGGAAGACCTTATTGTTTTCGTTCGGTTTCTTTTTCCCTATTATTATTAAGGTCTTCCGTTTCAGACGGAAGACCTTATAGTGAATCTACTGTTTATTATTATTATTATTTTTTCCCCATTTTTTGTCCAAGCGATTTCTCAGAGATGGCTCGATGGATTTTCTTGAAACTTTCAGGAGTTATGACAAATAAAATAACCTCTTTTTTAAGAATTTTGCAAAATTCACTTCCGGTCGTCAGATATGTCCAATTTCCGTTTTTTCAAAAGAGATCATGTCCGGACGATATCTCAGAAACGGTAAAAGATTAAGACCTCAAACTTTCAGGGATTATTTATCATGACAGGTACGTTTGCAGAATATGTTTAAATCCGTCAGCCGTCACTTCCGGTTGTCACAGGAGGAGATCAAAGAAATCGAAAATTTCAACTTTTCTTATTTTAATTAAATCTTGCATCACATTATTGCATCTGTTTTACAGTTTCGAAATATGTTGGTCCCACCGGAAACAGAAACGTCAACTTCCGGTTATAAGAGAAAAACTACATAATTTGAGTATTTTACTTTCCAATAAATATCGCTTATAGATGAAGTATTTGAAATGATTTTTAGATATGTTATTTAGACTGCAAATGTCTAGAGCAACGTCAAATATCTTGGTAAAATTCACTTCCGGTCGCGTGTTTTACTGTCTGCAAAATAAGAACTTGTCAAAGTGAGATCTCAGAAACGGTAAGAGATTAAGACACCAAACTTATATGAGTAATAGAACTTAATGAGTAGGCAAAACTTTTTGGGTTAATAGCGTCAGCCGTCACTTCCGGTCGTTACAGGAAGTAATCAAAGAAATCGAAAATTTAAACTTTTCACGTTTGAAATAAAACTTGCATCATATAATTGAATCTCTTTCACAGTTTCTATATGTGTTGGTCTCACTGGAAACAAAAAACGACACTTTCCGATTATAAAAGAGAAACTATGTTATTGGGATTTTTAACATACCCAAAAATATCACTTATTGATAAAGTTTTTGAAATGATTTTTACATATGTTTTTGAGACTGCAATTGTCTAGTGTGAAGTCAACCATCTTAGGAAAATGCACTTCCGGTCGCGTGTTTTTCTGTCCTCAAGTTGAGATTTTGTTCACCTAAATGCTCAAAAACACTACATGACTGAAGTCAAAAACTTTCAGAACTTATAGTTAGTTACCAGTTTATCTACATCATGTAAAAATCGTACGTTGTCGTCACTTCCGGTCGTGACAGGAAGCGATGCAAAAAAGTGAATTTTTAAAGTTTTTGTTTTTTTGTTTTTGTTTTTGTTTTTTTTGTTTTTGTTTGTTTTTTTTTTTTTGCAGAAATGTTTGGCTAATGCAGATGTTAGATAGACCATGACCATGCAAATTATTTTTATACATTTTATTCGTTTGGAGCACTTTCGTTCATGACGAAGTACATAAAGAAAACAGAAAAGTAATTCCGTTTGTTTTTATCTGTATCTACATATCTTTGGAAGCCTTGAGATAACTTTTGTTATTATTTAGAGTAATCTTATTGAGATGATTGTGGGTTTTTTTTTTCAAAGAAGTCAAGAAAACGGAAGACCTGTTATTGCCTAGGCAATAAGTATCTAGTTATTATTATTATTATTATTCTTACCGATTTTGTGCACGCAAGTTCTCGGTAACGTCTTGGCCGATTTTCATTAAACTTTCAGATCTGATAGGTATTGATCTTAACGTTATTGGAAATCTTTTTCGTTGATGACGTCACTTTCCATCTCGAGATATTTAGGATTTTCTGATTTTCAGAGTGTCGGCTTGTCCTGGAAACTCCTCCGAAACGACTTAAGATATTGAGTCAAGATTTTCAGTGAAGGTAGGGGAAGGTTTGTAGATTTGCAGGCAGGTGTCGAAATCTCTCTAGCGCAAAAGGCGCCGAAGCTCGGTAGGGCTCAAAAAATGTCTCAGAAACATCTCACAAAATTTTACACATTTTCTTTCATATCTTCATACATGTTAAGAATTTGTTAAAACATATAGAAGAAAAGTTGTGCAGAATGATACGACCTTTCATTTGATATCAAGAAAATGGGGCTGACCCCTCAAATTAGGGTCTCAGAGGGGCCAAAAGTCTTTCATCGTTAACTCTTTAACGATCAATAATTTGTAATACATTATTGAAACAAAGATGCTCATCTTAACGATTTACATCAATATATGATAAGATTCTGATCATATGTTACATAATAAGGGGTCACAAGGGGCCAGAATGCTAAATCCTTGACGCTTTATATCTCGAAAAGGAGGAATATTTTGAAAAGCAATACTGAACAAAAGATGGTCAGAATAATGTTCTAAACAATATGCACCCTTTCAATTTTTGTCAAACAGCCCCATTAAGGACTTGGAGGGGTGGCCCCTAAATATTTCCATTCAGCATATCTCCACAACGAAAAGAAATCTCTGAATAGTTGTATAACAAAAAGTCTTCAAAATCACAAGACCTTTCATTTGATATCAAGAAAAAGGGGCTGGCCCCTCAAATTAGGGGCTCAGAGGGGCCAAAAGTCTTTCATCGTTAACTCTTTAACGATCAATAATTTGAAATTCATTACTGAAGCAAAGATGCTTATCTTAACGATTTACATCAATATATGATAAGATTCTGATCATATGTTACGTAATAAGGGGTCACAATGGGCCAGAATGCTAAATCTTTGGTGCTTTATATCTCGAAATGGGAGAAAATTTTGATAAGCAATACTGAACAAAAGATGGTCAGATTAATGTTCTAAACAATATGCACCCTTTCAATTTTTGTCAAACGGCCCCATTAAGGACTTGGAGGGGTGGCCCCTAAATATTTCCATTCAGCATATCTCCACAACGAAAAGAAATCTCTGAATAGTTGTATAACAAAAAGTCTTCAAAATCACAAAACCTTTCATTTGATATCAAGAAAATGGGGCTGACCCCTCAAATTAGGGGCTCAGAGGGGCCAAAAGTTTTTCACCTATAACTCTTTAATGATCAATAATTTGAAATTCATTACTGAAGCAAAGATGCTTATCTTAACGATTTACATCAATATATGATAAGATTCTGATCATATGTTACATAATAAGGGGTCACAAGGGGCAAGAATGCTAAATCTTTGACACTTTATATCTCGAAAAGGAGGAATATTTTGATAAGCAATTTTGAACAAAAGATGGTCAGAATAATGTTCTAAACAATATGCACCCTTTCAATTTTTGTCAAACGGCCCCATTAAGGACTTGGAGGGGTGGCCCCTAAATATTTCCATTCAGCATATCTCCACAACGAAAAGAAATCTCTGAATAGTTGTTGAACAAAAAGTCTTCATAATCACAAGATCTTTCATTTGATATCAAGAAAATGGGGCTGACCCCTCAAACTAGGGGCTCAGAGGGGCCAAAAGTCTTCAACCTATAACTCTTTAACGATCAATAATTTGTAATACACTACTGAAGCAAAGATGCTTATCTTAACGATTTACAACAATATATGATAAGATTCTGATCATATTTTATGTAATAAGGGGTCACTAGGGGCCAGAATACTAAATTTTTGATGTTTTATATCTCGAAAAGGGGGAATATTTGATAAGCAATACTGATTAAAATATGGTCAGAATAATGTTCTAAACAATATGCACCCTTTCAATTTCTGTCAAACGGCCCCATTAAGGACTTGGAGGGGTGGCCCCTAAATATTTCCATTCAGCATATTTCCACAAAGAAAAGAAATCTCTGAACAGTTGTTGAACAAAACGTTTTCAAAATCACAAGACCTTTCAATTGATATCAAGAAAATGGGGCTGACCCCTCAAACTAGGGGTTCAGAGGGGCCAAAAGCAATTCATCGATAGCTCTTTGAAAATGTATATAAATAAAAGGATTGAAATCTAATTAGGGAAGTCTATATATATTATTATCTTTTAACAAAAATCATAGTCAAAATTATATTTCATCTTATCGAAAAATCGGACGGAAGACCTACTCGTTGCTCGCAACGAGATCTCATCTAGTTATTATTATTATTATTTTCATTCTTTTTTCTTCTTACAAAATTTGTGCAGACGATTTCTCGGAGATGGCTCGTTCGATTTTATTCAAATTTTGGTGAAAGATGCGTTGATATCTGAAGTTAATTCCGGCAATTCCGTTTAGGGATATTTACTTCCGATTGGAAGTTATCGCCCTTTTATCAAAATTTAGAGGACTTCCTTGTCTGTGATGGAACTCAAAAACGGCTGAAGCTAAAGCGCTGAAATTTTTAGTGATGATAGAGGACATGTTGCCATTATGCACCTGTGTTTAGATATTTTCCGGAAGTGCCTAGTATGGAAGCTCGGTAGGGGTCGAAATTTAGGACACGAATCATGAGTGAATTTTTGAGACATTTTGTATTATAGCTTCTAAAGTATAATTATTTTGCTAAAACATACTGAACAATATTTGTGCAGAATGACAAGATCTTAAATATGATATCAATAAAAAAGGGCTGTCTTATCGTATAAGGGGCCGAGAGGGGCCAAAAGTACTAAATCAATAACTATTTAACGATCAATATTTTGGTATACATTACTGAAGGAAAAATGTTTAGCTTAACAATTTACAACTACATATTATAATATTTATGTCATATGTTACATAATTAGGGGCCATAAGGGGCCAGAATGCTTAATCTTTGACGCTTTATATCTCGAAAAGGGGAAACATTTTGAAAAGCAATATTGAACAAAAGTTGTTTAGAATGATGTTCTCAACAATGTGCATCCTTTTAATTTTTCCAAAACAGCCCCTATAAGGACTTAAAGGGACGACCCCTAAATATTTCAAGTCTACATATCTCGAAAACGAAACGAAACTTCTGAATAGCTGTTGAACAAAAAGTCTTCAGAATTACAAGACCTTTCATGTGATATCAAGAAAAAGGGGCTGACCCCTCAAATTAGGGGCTCAGAGGGGCCAAAAGTCTTTTATCTATAACCCTTTTACAGTAATGTTCATCTTCACGATCTGCTACTATAAATATTTTAAAATCTTCATCAAACATTGCGTTTTTAGGTGTCATAATGATCAAAATTTTGTTAAACATAACTGAAGCAAATTATACGTTTTCACTATTTATATATTTATGAACGAAAATCTCAGTCAAATTCGTATCTCATCTTATCAAAAATCGGACGGAAGACCCACTCGTTGCTCGCAACGAGATCGCATCTAGTTATTATTATTATTCTTTTTTCTCCTTACAAAAATTGTGCAGAGGATTTCTCGGAGATGGCTCGTTCGATTTTATTCAAATTTTCAAGGTAGATGTGTTGACATCTGAAGTTAATTCCGGCAAGTCTGTTAAGGGATATTTACTTCCGGTCGAGAGTTATCGCCCTTTTATTAAAATTCAGAGGACTTCCTTGTCTGTGATGGAACTCAAAAACGGCTAAAGCTAGAGCGCTGAAATTTTCAGTGATGATAGAGGACATGTTGCCATTTTGCACCTGGGTTTGGATATTTTCCGGAACTGCTTAGTATGGAAGCTCGGTAGGGGTCGAAATTTAGGACACGAATCATGAGTGAATTTTTGAGACATTTTGTATCATATCTTTTAAAGTATAATTATTTTGTAAAAACATACTGAACAATATTTGTGCAGAATGACAAGATCTTTAATATGATATCAAGAAAAAAGGGCTGGGTTGTCATGTTAGGGGCCGAGAGGGGCCAAAAGTATTAAATCAATAACTCTTTAACGATCAATATTTTGGTGTACATTACTGAAGCAAAAATGTTTATCTTAACAATTTACAACCATATATTATAATATATATATCATATTTTACATAATTAAGGGCCATAAAGGGCCAGAATGCCAAATCTTTGGCACTCTATATTTCGAAAGTGGGAAATATTTTGATAAGCAATATTGAATAAAAGATGTTCAAAATAATGTTCTAAACAATATTTAACCTTTCAATTTTTGCTAAACTTCCCCATTAAGGAGTTGAAGGGCTGGTCCCTAAATATATCTTTTGCATATAGCTCGGAAACGAAAAAGAATTTCTGAATAGTTGTTGAACAAATAGTGTTCAAAATCATGAGAGCTTTAAAGTGATATGAAGAAAAAGGGGCTGGCCCCTCAAAAAAGGGGCTGAGAGGGGCCGAAAGTCTTTGAACAATAACTCTTTAACGATCAATATTTTGTAATGGATTACTGAAGCAAAAATGTTCAACTCAACAAATTACAACTATATATTATGATATTCACATCATATGTTACATAATTAGGGGCCATAAGGGGCCAGAATGCTAAATCTTTGACGCTTTATATCTCAAAAAGTGGGAAATATTTTGATAAGCAATATGAACAAAAGATGTTCAAAATAATGTTCTAAACAATATGCAACCTTTCATGTTCTGCTAAACGTCCCCATTAAGGAGTTGAAGGGCTGGCCCCTAAATACTTCCTTTGCAAATATCTCAGGAACGAAGAAAAATTTCTGAGTAGTTGTTGAACAAAAAGTTTTCAAAATCATGAGAGCTTTAAAGTGATATGAAGAAAAAGGGGCTGGCCCCTCAAAAAAGGGGCTGAGAGGGGCCGAAAGTCTTTGAACAATAACTCTTTAACGATCAATATTTTGTAATGGATTACTGAAGCAAAAATGTTCAACTCAACAAATTACAACTATATATTATGATATTCACATCATATGTTTCATCATTAGGGGCCATAAGGGGCCAGAATGCTAAATCTTTGACGCTTTATATCTCAAAAGTGGGAAATATTTTGATAAGCAATATTGAACAAAAGATGTTTAAAATAATGTTCTAAACAATATGCAACCTTTCATATTCTGCTAAGCGTCCCCATTAAGAAGTTGAAGGGCCGGCCCCTAAATATATCCTTCGGATATATCCCGGAAACGAAAAAGAATTTTTGAATAATTCTTGAACAAAAAGTGTTCAAAATCATGAGAGCTTTAAGGTGATATCAAGGAAAAGGGTCTGACCCATTAAATAAGGGGCTGAGAGGGGCCGAAAGTATACAGTCAATAACTCTTTAATGATCAATATTTTGTAATATATTACTGAAGCGAAATTGTACATCTTCACACACTTTATCTAAATAACATGATGTTGATATCATATATTACGCAGTAAGGGGTCCTTAGGGGGCCAGATTGCATAATCTATGGCGCAATATATCTCGAAAAGGAAGAATATTTTTACAAACAGTATTGAACAAAAGACGATCAAAATAATATTCTGAACAATATGCACTCTTTCAATTTTTGCTAGACGTCCCCATTTAGGACTTGAAGGGCTGGCCTTCAATATTTCTTTTGTATGTATCCCGAAAGAAAAAAAAGAATTTCTGACTAGTTGTTGAACAAAAAGTGTTTAAAATCATGAGAGCTCTAAAATGATATCAAGAAAAAAAGGGCTGACCTCTCACATTAGGGGCCAAGAGGGGGTGAAAGTCTTTAATCTATATTCCTTTAATGATCAATATTTTGTAAAACATTATTAAAGCAAAATTGTTCGTCTTAACAATTTATTTATATCATTATATTTGAACGAATATCTCAGTCAAATTCTTATCTCATCAAAAATCGGACGGAAGACCCACTCGTTGCTCGCAACGAGATCTCATCTAGTTATTATTATTATTCTTTTTTTTCCAAAAATTTGTGCACGCGATTTCTCAAACACTATTCACTGGATTTCAGTGAAACTTTCAGAGATAATGGACAATGATATGAACTTTGTTCATCACAAAGAAAATTTGGAAAATTCCCTTCCGGTTCCAAGTTATGGCCAATTTCCTGATTTTAAAATGGATTTTTGTCTTCGCATCTCCTCAAGAACGGCTAAAGGTATAAACTGGAGACATGTCAAAGATGATAGAGCATAAGTTGTAGATCTGCAACGTTATTTTTTTTGGGCGTCGTCATTACTTCCGGTCGCCGCCGGAAGCGAATTTCAAAAGTCAATTTTTCCAACTTTTTGGTTTTACCAATACTTTTAATGATATTAGTAGGGATAATAGAGACTTTCATTTGAAAACTAAATATATCATTTGGTTTAAAATTAATTTATCCATATTCCAGTTATTACCCCCCCCCCAAAAAAAAAATTGTGCAGGCGATTTCTCAAACAGTATTTATTGGATTTCAGTGAAACTTTAAGAGGTAATGGGCAATGGAATTATCTTTGTTGATCACAAAGAAAATTAAGAAAATTCCTTTCCGGTTCCATGTTATGGCCAATTTCCTGATTTTAAAATGGATTTTTGTTTTCACAACTCCTCCAGAACAGCTAAAGAAATGAACTGGAGACATGTCAAAGATAATGGAGCATGAGATGTAGATTTCAAAGTCTTTTTTTCTTGGCATCGTCATAACTTCCGGTCGCCACCGGAAGCGAATTTCAAAAGTCAATTTTTTCCAACTTTTTTTTCCCAATTCTTTTAATGATATTAGTAGGGATAATAGAGACTTTCATTTGAAATCTAAATATATAATTTGGTTTAAGCTTAATTTATCCATATTCCAGGTATTATCCCCCCCCCCCAAAAAAAAAAAAAAAAAAAAAAATTCGTGCAAGCGATTTCTCAAAAAGAATTTTTTTTTTTTTTTTTTTGGATTTAAATGAAACTTTAAGAGGTAATGGGCAATGATATGAACTTTGTTCATCACAAAGAATTTGGAAAATTCCGTTCAGGTTCCAGGTTATAAACAATTTCCTGATTTTAAAGAGGATTTTTGTTTTTGCAACTCCTCCAAAATGGCTAAAGATATGAACTTGAGACATGTCAAAGATGATAGAGCATGAGTTGTAGATGTTCAAAGTCATTTTTTTGGCGTCGTCATTACTTCCGGTCGCCACCGGAAGCAAACTTCAAAAGTCAATTTTTTCAAACTTTTTGTTTTTTCCAATTTTTTTAATGATATGAGTATTGATAATAGAGACTTTCATTTGAGAAAAAATAAATAATTTGATTTAAAATCAATTTATCTCTTTATTATTCTTTTTATTCCCACATATTTGTGTAGGCGATTTCTCGAAAAATGGATTTCAGTGAAATTTTCATAGGTAATGGACAATGATAAATTTGTTTATCACAAAGAAATTTTGGAAAATTTACTTCCTGTTCCAAGATATGGACAATTTCCTGATTTTAAAATGGATTTTTGTCTTCCAAACTCCTCCAGGACGGCTAAAGATGTGAATGTAAGACATATCAGAGATCTTAGATGATGACTTGTAAATGTTTAGTTAATTTTTAATGCGTCGTCGATGCTTCCGGTCACCATCTGAAGCGAATTTCGAGAATCGGTTTTCAATTTTTTTTTCTTTTCAATATTTTTTAATGATTTCAGTAAGGATATTAGAAAGTCTTACCTGAATGCTAAATATATACTTTATTTCAAAATTAATAAATCCTTATTCCAGATATTAGTCACTTTTCCTCTCAAAGCGTGCGTCCCCAATAGCATAGTGATTAGCGTCGTGCCTCTCACGCAGGCGAGTCGGGTTCAATCTCACGAATGTCTGAAATTTTTCATCACTTTTTTTAGCTTAAATTTTCGATTTTATTTTTAAAGTGTTGTCTGGTATTTATTGCTGTTTGAATTTTGGATATTTTCACACTCTTTAAATTTTAATATATTCTTTATACGAAGGAGTTAAAAGGATTGCACAAAGGTAATACATAGTGTGTTTTAAGTGAGGAATGAATTCTCCTATGACGTCTGATGACAGAGAAGGGACGGAAGACCTTCTTGTTGCCATGGCAACGAGTTTCTAGTTATTATTATTATTCTTTTTTCATAGTACGACCGATATCTCAGCTGTGAGTGGACGGATTTCAAAGATTTTTTCAGGGAAGATGCATCGTGAAAATATCTCCAGACTTGTTTTTCATTTTTTGAAAAATCACTTCCGTTCGCGATTTTTTGGGAAATTTGTTTTTTTTAATGGAATTTTGTCCGTTAATTTTCTGGAGAACGGCTAAAGATATGAAAGTGAAACTCACTGACGTGATAGAACATTAAATGGAGATATGGTGATCGACCTTTATTTTTCGTCGTTCGTACTTCCGGTCGCGAACGGAAGTGAATTCAAAAATGTTAAATTTGCAACTTTTTTGTTTTTCAATATTTTTCTTTGAAATTTACAGGACTAATAGAGAGTCTTTTAAGAGTTCTATGTATATTTTCATCATTTTGATTGATGCATTTATTGCAAAGATATGACCGATCCAAACTTTCTCGTATGTTGCGCGTTCGAATCCTGCTTGGGCGGGAGATTGTTTCTCTCTTTTTTCAGTTGAAAATAATATTTTTCTCCGTGAAGATATGTATGATAGTTTTTGCTTATTTTTTAAAGCTTTGTTTACAGAGATTCTACAGAAATCCTTTGATAATTATGATCTATGTTGAAAGACTGTGTTACATAAACGTAAACGAAATATACCTTCAATAAAGTATTAAATGAAGTGAGATAGCATAGCGTTTTGGAGAAAAGTTCGGTCGGAAGACCACTTGTTGCCCTAGCAACAAGAAACGCATCTAGTTATTATTATTATTTTTTAGACAAAATTTTGTGCACGCGATATCTCGAATACTATTCAGTGATCTTCTGTGAAACTTTCAGCGTTTGTGAGCAATGATATGCTCTTGTGGCATGGCCCAAAAAATTTGGAAAATTCCCTCCTGGTTCCAAGTAATGGGCAATTTCCTGATTTTAAAATGAAAAGTTGTCCGCTAATTTTCTCAAGAGTGGCTAAAGAGAGGAACTGGAGACTTGTCAAAGATAAAAGAGAATGAGTTGTAGATTTGTGGAACGATTTTTTTATGAGTCGTCAGTACTTCCGGTCGTCACAGGAAGTGATCAAAGAAATCGAAAATTTCAACTTTTCTTTTTTTAATCAAATCTTGCATCATCTTACTGCAACTCTTTCGCAGTTTCGAAATATGTTGGTCCCACCGGAAACAAAAACGACAACTTCCGGTTATAAGAGAAAAACTACATAATTTTGGTATTTTATTTTTTCATAAATATCTTTTATACATAAAGTATTTCAAATGATTTTTGGATATGTTATTCAGACTGCAAATGTCTAGAGTAACGTCAAATATTTTTGCAGAAATTCACTTCCGGTCGCGTGTTTTCCTGTTCTCAAAATGAGAAAATATCTGAGCGAGATCTCAGAAACGGTAAGAGATTAAGACACCAAACTTCTTTGAGTAATAGATCCTGAAGAGTAGGCAAAACCATTTGGGTTAAACTGTCAGCCGTCACTTTCGGTCGTCACAGGAAGTGATCAAAAAAATCAAAAAAATTTCAACTTTTCTTTTTTAAATTAAAACTTGCATCACCTTATTGCATCTCTTTCGCTGTTTCGAAATATGTTAGACTCCACAGGAAACAAAAACGTCAACTTCCGGTTTTAGGAGATAGAATACGTTATTTCGATATTTAACTTTCTCATAAATATCGGTTATAGAAAAAGTATTGAAATATTTTAATACATGTTGTAGATACATGTACTGCAATGTCTCGAGACACGGCAGAGTTTTTTTTTTTTTTTTTTTTTTTTTAAATAAAATTCACTTCCGGTCGCGTGTTTTCCTGTCCTCAAAATTAGAGTTATTTCTTAAAATTGCTCAGCAACAATAAAAGACTGAAGTCTAAAACTTTCTGGACTGATAGTTCGTCATCAGTTTATTTGCATCGTATGAAAATCGTGTGTCGCCGTTGCTTCCGGTTGTGACAGGATGTGATGCAAAAAAGTGAATTGTTAATGGTTAGCACGTTGGATTTTCACGCCGACGACCAGGGTTAAATCTCCAGAGTGTCTGAATTTCTTTTATCACTTTTTCAGCTTGAATTTTCGTTTTTATTTTCAGAATCGGACGGAAGACCTCTCATTGCTCGCAATGAGTTTCAAGTTATATATATAATTGTATTCAAAGAATTGTTATATTTTATTTTAGTTTTTTAGTCAACAACAGCTACAAATGTAACAGTGTGGGACAATTCTGGACATACTTTTGACTAGCACTGTACTAAGAAAGCTGAGAAAGTTTTAATGTAATTATTTACATTAAAATCAAACTTTAACATTATAAGTGTGTTATTTTTGAAGTGATCAATAATTGATGCTCAGTTCTAAAACAGATATATATGTATTTGGTTTAAATAGAAGACTCCAATATATAGAGAATTTACTGATTTTATTTCTTCATACGAAATAATTGGTTGAATTGAAACAAAAACAGATGAAAATGGAACTCTGCAATTACCCGGGTTTTCTATATTTAAAAAAAAAAAAAACAAATGTAAAGTCTAGAGTAAAGTCAGGTGGTATAACTTTATTAATTAGAGACTCCATTGTCAAAAATATGAAAATAATTACATGTAACACAGAATATAAATGTTTATTCTGGTTCAAATGCAATACATCTGTCTTCAATTTTGATAAAGATATATAATTTGGCATTGTATACATTCCTCGAGAAAATAGCAAGTATTTATCCTCAGTAATTGTAAAATTAATATATTTGAAAGATTCTGTAATTTAGAACAACAAATCACGATCTCCCAATCAAAACAGGCAGATGGAATTATACACAAAGAAATGGACGACGTTGTTAATTCTGAGATGGTAAAAAGAGAGGACATGAAAAACACTATATTTTAGAATGCTTAATGATATTTAATAATACTTAAGGATATTTAAACAACAAATATTGAGCCAGGAATTTTGTTGTAAGCCAAATTTTATGAAGTTTTGTGAAGTTATGTGCTCAAAAGACGTTGAAATATTTAAAAATCTATGTACATTTATAACTAAAATCAATTGTTTGATCTCTTCTCCCTCTATCTAGACTTGACTCAAAACTTCTTGTTTGACCGATGAATTATATGAATTATATGTTTATATGTTCTGTACCTCACGTACCATTTACATTGTTTTGAGAGAACAAACTGAACTTAACTGAACGATAGTATTTTCTTAGTATTTAAACGTAGTTTTCATACGTTTGACACAAAAGAAGAAATAAATGAATATCATATCAAAACAAATAATCCATCGAAGAAAAATTCTTTAAAAAATAAAATATAATCGAATTTTTCAATAACCAAAATTGTACAGTAACATGAGCTAGTACTTCCGAGTCATTAAGACGCTTTTTGAGATAACGCTTGATTAAAGAATGTTCAATATATTAGATTTGAATAGTACAAACAGGTTTGAGATTGAGAATTTAATTAAATTGTCATATACAAGCCACAGTCAGCATAAAAAATTAATATAATTTGACAGTGTTCTTATTGGATGTACAATGCCAAAATAGAAGATGCAAGATTGTGAAATAAACATAAATATATTTTGCCTAGGAAATAAACGTCATACTTTACTTCATCTTGAAAGTTTCAAAAAATATCAACATATTGGGTATGGAACTTTTTGCTGAAATCTCTACGCCAACAATTCACAGAATACGTTATGCATGACAGTAACGGAGGCGCGCTCTCTGGTTAAAGATTGGGAAATTAGCTTATCTTGCTCATTTAGAAAGAAAACCGTAGAAGCAATGTTACACTAAATTGTGCTATTAATTAAGGGGGACCTACCCTCTGATAAGAGAGATAACTTTCCAAGTAAGAAATACTAATAATGCTCATAGATTACTTTATCAGAGTTTAATTATCGAGACCTTTGAGTAGTGAATTCGATCAAACTTAACATATGACAGAAACATTTCCTTCTATTTCCTTTGCCTATAATTTTCAAATTGTTATATTATATTTGACCAAAAAAAAAAAAAAAAAAAAAAAAAAAAATAATAATAATAATAATAACAACAACAACAAAACAATTAAACCCAGTTTTAAAACCCTTATAAACTGAATAAGTTTTATCTTTTTAAGAATCATTTTAAAAATGTTTTAATGTATAAGATACCAAATATAGCATTTATATTACATGTAGTATTACATTTTTTTCCAATGAAAAAAATCTTTATAAGAAAGATAACTCTTGCTAACAGATGTATTGTTTTCTTACAACCACATATAACATTGTGATATTCCGACTTACGAAGCAGTGCTTTATTATGTTTTCTTATATGAATTTAGTAGGTATGACGCTAAATATCATTTTTGTATACACCGCATATTTTTGATTTTATGTTGTGATAATAAAGTTCTACTCCTCCTATTCTCTGTGTTAAAATTTCCTTATATTATGATCCGACATAAAATTCATTTCTGAAAAAAACAAGCACCGCTTCATACATCATACTATATTTCATTTGAATCTGATGCTATAGCTCTTGAATTTTAAAATGTTGTCTTTTTCGAGTAAGAATACCATGCATAGGAAATTTTGTACAGTAGTAACGTTCACAGGAAGTAAAGCCTACCATGAAGTCTGCAGCATAGACCATCATATTCTAAATACAGGAAGAAGGAATAATGAAAAGAAACAGATAATATGATTTTAAAAACGACAGTGCATCTGCCACAAGGAAGCTACATGTAACAACAAATTTTAGGGGGTTAACATAACATCGCGTGATCGGTTGAGTTGGTTTCAATGACTGACCATTTTCATTTCTAAAATATACATATTAAAAAGCACAATGCACTTACCAACCAATATAAATAACTGCAGACCCACATAAGCTTTTTTCCCATTAATTTTTCCTATTAGATATTATAAAATTCTTAGTAGAAAAAATTGGTAGGATTCTTATCACTAAATTTAAAATTCTTTTATTTCTTGTATTGACACCTGAAAAAAAAAGCGATCTCAAGAGAGAGAGAGAGAGAGAGAGAGAGAGATTTGAATTGGGTCTATTGCAAGTATCTAGTGGGAAGGAAGTGCAACGATTGTTTTTTTTTTTTTAGGTAATTAGCCAATTACATAATTATATAGCAGCGATAATCGAAACAAAATTTATTCCCCGAAATCCACGTCAACTTTTATCAAATTCCTTTATAGAGGGCATTGCTTCTCGTTAAGCTACAATCTTCTTTTAAAATCACGATGAGAAAATTATAAACCAGTATGATACATGTACATGTATCTGAAAAATGTAAAATATGTTTTTGATAACATCAGTTCATGGACACAATTTAAATTGTAAAAATGAAATGTTATAAATTAAATTATGCCAGGTGATAAAAACTAAATGTTGCCTGAATATGTCACACGTTTTGTGTTTAATGTATCGAAAATTATAAATAATTATTTGAAGCAGACAAACTGTCCAAACATTTTTTTTTAATATTAAAATGAAGCTTCTTAATCTCAAGAAGACATATTTTTGGACATAAATAAATAACTATCGTTGAAATGATATGATCGGACATATTATGAAGAAACAATTTCCTCCACAACATTTTAAATTTTCATACTCGCCTATTGGACATCTTCAGTGATTCTCTAAGCATAGTTTACAAAGTAGGAGTATTAATATTTAACATATTATAATTTTTTCAGTTACCAGATGTCTTTTGAAAGATTACACAGCTTCCTTGAGTTAAGACGTTTACAAGTGCATTCTTAATGTAACCTTACTGTATAGGACATCTTACAAATGATGCGTGTCAATTAAAATAAATATACAATATATTTTTAACTCCAGTCAAGGGATTTTCAACTTTAATGACAGCAAAATGTGATAGAACTTAAAATAAGGTAGGTGATCTTTAAAGTTTTTTTAAAAATATATTTTTGTTTATTTTTATTTTCAGTTAAGGTTTTATTGAATTAAGCTTACCAACATAAATTTTGACTTTCTTCTAATATCCAACGATCTCTCTATGGTTGTTTAAAGTACCTTACCATACTGTAATTGATGATGAAAGTTACAATTATTAGTGCTTACCTGAGTGAGACGGTATATTTTTCATTGTTAGGCAACAGAATATTGACTTTTATCTAAAATCATGAAAATAACAAATCAAGTCATGTTTATATAAATGAAATGAATAAGTTAAACCGCATAGATATTTTAATTTTTTATTCTCAGTTTCACGATAATGTGATTCAAACTGACAAAAAAATGTATTCAGAGAGGTAGAATTTTGAACGTCATAGAAGATTTACAATTTCTTAATATTTTAGAAATTTAATATTCGCATTATTTACAACCAATATAGGTCCAAAAATATATACCAATCCAGGCATCCGGTACTTTTTTAATTTTATTATGTTTTTTGAATCATATGTCCTTAAGATTTGCTTTAAAAATGCTACTGAGAAAACCAATAATAAGGAATTATAAAATAAAAGGAACAATTAGGAAATAGCTATCATTTTAAAACATCTATCGGGATATATATACAGATTGGTCACGAGATCAAATTCCATAAAGCCCAAAGGGCTTTATGGTAAATTTGATCTCGTACCAACCGGTATTTATACCCCGATAGATGTTTTAAAATGATACCTTATTACTTATATTTACAGTTGTGACTTATTCATAGTTTATATTTGCTTGATTATAATCTTTGACGCTTGAAATGTTTTATTTTTCAAACTCAAGTTTCAAACACAGTTTCAAAAAGTTTCAAACACGAGTTTGATCTATTGATTGCGCGTCGACCCTTTATGACGTCACTGAGAAATTACGTCGAACATTTACGACGTGAGGAACCTGTGTTTATACGGAAATAGATACGCGTTGCTTTCAACAGTGTTATATAAAAGAAAACATTTGCAAATGTAAATATTTTGAAATCAATCTATGCGATGATAGTTCACATTCTGATATTTGTTTTGATTTAACATTTTCTTCTCATCATGTACTAATTTAAGTACTGTTAACAGAGTGAGACTATGCATATACAGGCAATATTCCTATTCTGTATGTAATGATCTGAAATCTTATAAAATAAGCTGCAACACACTTCCTTTAGTATATCAAAGGAATTGTCATAACCATTACTCTAAACATAAATGCAAGGTTCCAAGTAAATTTTTAAAAAAAGAGTAAAAAGTAACAAAGAATATCAGTTGTCAGAAGCAAGAAGCAAATTGCAGGAATCCATCAATTTGGTAACTGCAATTTTGTTAATGATTAATTAGCCTACTGAGTATATTGCATTCATTTGTAAAAGAATATTTTGTTAATCAAGGTTTAAAAAGTGCCAACCTGAATACAAATTTATTTTAAAGATAGATATTAATGTTAGCATCCATACGCAATTTTTTTAAAAATCGACTTCCATTTATCAAATACAATAAATGTCTAGATACAAAAAGACTATAGTAAATATTTACATAAATTTGGACAGGGGTTGCAGCATTTTTTATTTTTTTTTTTTTGTGTTGTAAAACGATATTTTAAATGAAAAAAAAAATTTTGTCTGTTTTTTTTTTCTTCAAAGACCCTTCGGAACCTTCGGAAATTGTTCACTCATATTGAGACGCAACCACTTGGGGGGGGGGGGGGGGCTGCGCATTTAGACCTGTAATCGGCACTTATGGCCTTAGAGCAGCGAAAAATCTTTTTTGTGCTAGCACATACTGCGACACGGGACCAGTCTCCACGTCCCACAATGGGATTCAAACCCCGCGATGTAAGGATCAAACCCTTTCTCTGCGACTCTAGAGGAACCGCTATACAACTGCGCCACGTGGGCGACTGTAATTTCTGAAAATGTTCTTATCTTATTTCAATTTTTATGCCCCGCCATAAAATGGCCGGGGGCATATAGTGTTACCCTCTTCCGTTACACCCTGTACAAGTTCCGTCTGTCATTCATTGATCATCATTGACTTTCCGCTCATTATCTCGCCAACAGCTGCACACATTCAACTCAAATCTGACATATAGATACGTCATAGGAATACGCAGGTTAACTTCGATTTTGGTTAGTCCGGTGATCTCTCTTGAACTTAGAAAAGAATAAACATTTTTCAGCTTCCCCTCTCTAACTTTTGTAGGAATGTATGTATAAGATTGAAATTGCATATACAGGTATTTTACTAGAAAAGACAGATCAACTTCGAATTTGGTCGTAGTCCGATGATTTTTGACAGAGTTATCCCTGTTGAACTTTAAAAAAAGAGGAAATTCAGTTTCCGCTCTCTAACTTTTGTAGGGATGTATGTATAAGGTTGGAATTGCATATGCAGGTATTTTACCAGAAAATATAGGTCAAGTTTGAATATAGTCGTGGTTCGATAATTTTTGAAAGAGTTTTCACTCTTGAATTTGGAAAAGATTTGTGCAAAAAAAAAAATAAAACTAAATATGGTATTTGAAATTTTGGCTGCCTGTGGGGGCATTCATGGCTTTACGACACATCTATTTGCAATATTTGGTAGCAGATTAATAACGAAACTATGGACTCTTCCATTTGAGATAAACTAAGAAAAGATAATTCCTAAAAATGCTATTTATACTGAAAAGAATATATACAAGTTCATAATATACTTACCTTGTTGAATAATAAAAGAAAATACGTTTTACATAGTTCCTTTTATAATTCTGTACGTTACACATTAATTTTATATAATATCAGGTAATTCATTTCCTTAATAATTAAAAAAATAACAGAAAATCTTGTATGTTGGTATGTGTTGTGAGATAAGAACACCGACAGATGTTGCCATCAGAAGGGATGTGAAAGATATGGAGGACATGTTAGAGCAAATTATACATATATATTGAAATTCAAAGACAAATTAATTCGTTGATACCGATTATATCAGATATCAAACTGCATATTATTTTAAACAATCAAAATAAGAAATAGGTCTATAGGAGTATTTAATTGCGTATTTATACCGTACATGCTGTAAAAATTTAATAATTTATTCATTTTAGAAAATATCTGACAAATATGTTGAAGAATTTAAATATAAATATTGATCACGAAACAAATACAATTTTTTTATTGGTAATGTTTTGGTTTTTTTGTTGTTTTTTTTTTTTTTTGTTTTGTTTTTTTTTTTTGTTTTTTTTTTTTTGTTTTGTTTTGTTTTGTTTGTTTGTTTGTTTTTTGGTTTTGTTTTGTTTTGTTTTGTTTTGTTTTGTTTTTTTTTTTTGTGATATACAGGGTGTTTCAACAAACATGTCCCAACTTTTGATGTCTCTATTTTCGCACAATAATAAAATATTTACAAAACTATAGCTGTATTTTATAGCACATTTTCTGACAATATAATTGTGATATAAACAATATAAAATAACTTCATTATATTTTTCCTACTGAAGTTTCGATTACGTCTTCAAAAATCAGGTTATCAGGTTTTTTCCCTCCAAAAATGGATCTATGGATGTTTCGAACTAATCAACAAGAACAGAAAATCTTCAAAATCACCAATACTAGTGCATAAGATTTTGAAAAGAGTAGTACTCATATGAAAACCATCTTTCTAGGAAACAAATTTTTCAAATGATGTCAAAATATATGCCATACAGGACTTCAGCGACAAAATGAGGATGCTGACTTAAAAACATGGCAGCTTTTTCGAACACATAAAAATGACGTTAAATTGAAAACTGCTGCTAAAGTTCAAACTTTAAAAATGCCTGTTTAAAAAAATAATTGATTAAGTATCACTTCAACTTTCATATTGATAAAATTGTTTGATTATGTGGTTTTCATTTTTGCAAAAAATTTTCTTACATTAATACTGTCTAACTTTATATTGAAACCGCAAAGTCGGGACATGTTTGCTGAAACACCCTGTATTACATCATTTTGTTCATAGCAACAAATGTTAACGATAAACAGATTCTATTTTATACACAATCACCCACTCAGTAATGGTCTGGTAGATGGCAGAATGTTCAAGGTATAGCCGGATACACTGGTATATTAACTGAAATAATGAATTTTCTTTTTTCTTACGATATTTCATTTGTTTAAGAATGTTTCCTCACTTTTCTTTTTAAATTGTGGAACACAATGTGTAGTGCAATGTAAACAAGTAATCTTATACATCCATGTTACAAGTATTACAAGGGAAACACCTTATTCTGGGGCGGCTATTGCTATCGATGAGGTGAGACTTGAAGAAGGAACTTGTTCTTTTTAAAGTAATGAAAATCCTCTGGATTTCATGCATTTTTCTTTTAGATTATATTTTTTCAAAATTAGTTTAAAATGAAGACAAAAATATATATATCTTTGTGGTTCTTAGAATTTTTTAATAGAATGGTTTTCTATGTAATTCTAGATCTTTAAGAGGGCAAAGTAGTTTGGATTATTTTTAAATTGAATTGTGAAAATTGAAGAAAAAGAACAGCAGTCATTCTCAGAAATCTAAATAAGCATTACAAATTGAAAGCAGGGCAAACATGGATCCCTGAAAACATCAGAGCTGGGATCAGATTCCACAAAGTGAAAAGAAGGATCTCAGAATCTGTGCTTTCTACAATCCTGAAGCATCAGGGGGAGTAACATTTTTTTGAAAATCGATTCGACGTGTTTATAGCCCAAACCCACAGATCTTGATTGGAGGTGTCTTCTCCTTTCCCAGGATGGAATTGGAAATAAAATTTTCAAAGACCCGGAACACTTCCATCTAGAAGAGATACATGATGATGATGAACTCAAACAATTGTAGATAACAACCAGAAATAAGGCAAATATTGACCTATTTTATACAAACATTCCAAACAGGATACAACAGATAGAAAAAAAAAACACCAGTATATCTGATCATGACAAAGTGTATATGGATATGAAAAGGATAAGATGGAAGTAAAAAAAAACACTCTAGAAAAAGGCAAATTGAACAAGAAAGGCAGAGGAAGCGAAGCAACAGGTATAAAATATTTAATTGAAACCGAATAAAACTGAATATATCTGCCAAAAATAAAAAAAAAAAAAATACACAGATTATAGCTTCATAAATATGTTGAGGTTATTTCAGGCTCTCATGTGCTTAATAATTAGACAATCTTTGCGCAACATTGAATTTCCTAAAATATTTCTTTAAACACATTCTCTGCAGTTTTGAATTCTTTTTATTTCATAATGGGTATCAAAATAATTGTATAATAGATAACAATTTTAATCTTCATCTGGATATTTGGGTTACCTTTTAAAATTTCTTTTAAATTTTTTTTTAACAAAATAATAATAATAAAGATAATTAAAAAAAATGATTATCGAAACCTGACACTGTACGTTGTGTATGTTTTTTTGTTTGTTGACCATAGACTCAGGGTACTTAATTAAGGTCTATTGTCGATACTGCCCGCTACTGTACTCTTTTTCATTCTGCTTCCCACTGTGTATAAATCTGGTCGGATGTCCCCTAATCCGAACTGTTGTTCGGAAAAGTAATTCAGAAATGACGTATCGTTGTTTCAAATTTCAGTGAATATGAACTTTTTTGTATTAAGTTATGATAATTTTATGATTAACTTTTATTGACTGTCCACATTTCTTTATTACATATACGTGTCATTGATAGCCGGAAAAATTCTGGAGTGTTGCAACTACGCACTACAATATGCATCTAACTTATAGGTCTTTAGGTACCATGCATTGGGCGACTTACATGTAACATCGGTGTAAAGTTTCATTTAAAGCGATCGTCTTCGTGTTAACTTTTTTTTTTTAAATTGCGTAGGTTGATATCAGATATTCTTGGATTAATATAAACATGCGCTTTGACCGAAAATGTACATTTTTTCTCTTAGGCATTCATTACAAATGTAAGATATATTATATATATTTTGTTACAAAATATATAATATTTTAGTTCACTTTTAATTGAACAACTTATTGCTAATGATCAGAATTAAAATAAAATTTTAAAAGAATATACTAGACAATTTACTATGCCTCAATTTTTCCTCAGATGTTGGCACTTTTCCTAGTCCTGGAATTTCTTCTTCACACGACACAGGGAGAACCACAGACTGGAAGTTGTAAAGATATATTACAGGGTTACCTAACAGGACAACTGTCGTCTGCTCTAGGAGCATATCAGGTAGAAGCTTTAAGGCGAGAATTCAAAAGTTTCACTGACGTCATCGAGGAATCTATGAAAAGGTTCAAGGAGCAGGTGAACGCTAGCATACAGGAAGAAGGTACGACGCCATCATACAATCATATAAATGCACATTATCTTAACAATTATCATACGCTGTAGTTGAGAAAAATGAATTCTTCGTTGGTAGGCGTAAGAAACAAAAACATCGTATATATCAGATGGGGAAAGAAGATGTGTCCTTCGCATGCAAAGGAAATTTATTCAGGTAAATATATTCTACATTAATGAAAGTTTCATTAATTGATATTTCATCTAATGTGTTTCACATTTGTGTTAATTTAAGTGTTCAATGGTGATGAATTGAGAGGATACTTTTAACTACATTCATTTTACATATATTTGTATATATTAAAGATAGACACCATTCTTAGTAACTGCAGAAATTATCTTTGATCATTCCACACCACACTTCAGTTAAGTAAAACATTATACAGGATTCGTTGGAGGATCACATTATTCTCACACAGGAGCGGCTGTAGATCCTCTCTGTTTACCAAAGGACCCAGAATGGGAGGTCCACAATGATGGAAATGATGGAGCTATGGCTTATGTGTACGGAGCAGAGTACGAAACAAATACTTTCACGAATCATTTTCCTTTACTTCATGAACATGACGTACCATGTGCGGTGTGCTTTGTTCAAAACAGATCCGTTGTAAAAGCATTTCCAGGTGAGATTGAAACACTGGTAAACAAGGTGCTTTGCAAGTAAGTTTCATATTTTCAGATATATAAAATGTTCTTCATCTAAAGATATTTACATTTTATAAGTATTTCCCTTACAAAGTGTGTGGAAAATCTTTGACATTCAAAACACCATATCATAGTTATGGTTCAAAAGGTTCAAGTAATGATTCTATTTTAACATCACAAACATGAACGCCGTAAAAGTGCAACGTCATGAACGAAAATCAAATTTCACGCCAATTTTGAGCGGCCACTACCTCACTTCAGCTATGCAAGTGCCGAGTGTATCATATAAACAGGTATAATGCATTCAAAGAAGCAATACATGTATTTTATAAATCTACAATTTACCATGAAATCAAACAATGTAAAAATAAACATTGAATTGAACCGATTTTCATTCAGTGTGCGATTCGGTTTCAAGATTTATTTCTTGATGAACAAAATTTTTCTATAGTTATCTTATAGAGAGCCAATGTTCTATTTTAAAATAAATTCCGTATCACTATAATTCACTCTGTACATTTTGTTCATGTAAAAGAGCTTTTTCACATCTTTTATCCTTTTTTAACCTTTTAAACCTTGTAGTATTTTTCATATTTCAAAATGTCATGCTTTTTTGATAACCCTAAATGTATATAAAAGCAATTTTATTTCAGCAAGAAAAACCTGTTACAAAGGCTGGAACCTCGAGTACCAGAGTTACCTAATGGCTGGATACTATAACCATTCGGCTGCTACAACATACACGTGTGTTGACAAAAATCCAGATACATTACATGGCGGTCATGCAAATAAAAATGGCTACCTTTTTTATTTTGTAGAAGCTCAATGTGGTTCATTGAAATGCCCACCATATGTTCAAGGAAGAGAACTACTTTGTGCTGTTTGTTCCAAAAAGTGAAAAAAAAATATATTTACATTGCAACCAAGCGCATTCTTGACTTCCTTAATGATTGATAATGTTAATTGCGTTGACCTCGTCTGCAATGGTAATCTAACCTGTAGTAGGTAAACTGTTGACTAAGTTTTAATAGAAATTATTAATTGTTAACAGATAACTTTGTTTACCCGATAAAGGTGAAGGACTCGTGACGGGTCCATGTTTACTTTGCTCTGAAGAAATTGTAATGTTTAAACGCCTTTCAGAGCGTGATTTCTGTTTGTTATCTTTTCAATATGATTTGGTGTCAATATGATTAACATGGCCTAGCTTTTTTGAAGAAAAGGAATATTGAAAGATTTTTTTTCCAGGGATTGGCATTATATGAAATTTTGTTCCCTGATTAAGCACTATTCAGACTTCAAGGTCTAAAATTTGAAACCAAAAATAAAAAAAAAAAATTAAAAAAAAACAAAAAAAAAAAAACACTATCGATAACATAGGCATAATAGCCCTGCTTTTCCTTGAATAATTTTTCAAAAATTTCTTTATTCCCATGTAAAATGATTTTCCCTATTTTAGCCTTCTAGTCTCCAAGTTTCTCTTGGACCATGACTTCAACAAACCTGAATCTGCGCATGCATATAAAAGGACATGCAATATTTATTTTATTTCTATGTGTTGACTACCTTAAGTAGTATGAAGACACATTTTCACACGGAATCTGTCAGACAAGCATCTGATAACAAGACACTCCGGGAAAAAGTGAACTTAAAAAAAAAAAAACGGTGCACATACATCACCGTGTATAACCCCAATCTATAATCTATATTCAAAGTTTCTTTACTTTATGAGACCAGATTCTTACAAAACTACGCTTGTCAACGAAATTTTGGGACAACCTTTCGTATGTATCTTTTCTCCTTTTTAGGTCACCTGAGCCACTCAGGAGATCTATTTCTATCTGTTTTCGTCTGTCGTGGTGCGTCGTCTGTCGTCCGTCATGTGTTAACATTTGAACATTTTCAGCTTCTTCTCTGAAACCGCTGAACCAATTTCAACCAATCTTTGCATATTGCTTCTATGTGTGAAGGGTAACAAAATGTCGAATTTCATGGTCCCTGCCCCCCTGGGGCCTGAGGGGTGGGGCTAAAACCACCAAAATTAATGCAAACTTTAAAACCTTCTTCTTTACTCCTGGACATCAAGCAGTCAAACTGTTGGCATGATTGTAATAAGCATTGAGCCCTCTACCAAAATTGTGAAATTCGTGGCCCCAGGGTCAGGGGTTCTGGTACTAGGGCGGGGCTTTATAGATCATATAGTGAAAGTGTATTATTTCTTTGAAAACTTTCTTCTCTACTTCTGGGTATTATTGGAACAAATTGGATACATAGTTATGATGAGCAAGGGTAACTCTACCAAAATTATGAAGTTCATGGACCCAGGGTCAGGGGTTCTGGTGCTAGGGCGGGGCTATATAGATTATATAGTGAAAGTGTATTATTTCTTTGAAAATCTTCTTCTCTACTCCTGGGTATTATTTAAACAAATTAAATATATAGTTATGATAAGCAAGAGTAACTCTACCAGAATTGTGAAAATCATATCCCCAGGGTCAGGGGTTCTGGTGCTAGGGCAGGGCTATATAGATCATATAGTGAAAGTGCATTATTTCTTTGAAAATCTTCTTCTCTACTCCTGGGTATTATTTAAACAAACTAAGTACATTGTTCTAATACGCAAGGATGCTTCTTCCAAAATTGTAAATTTCATGGCCCCAGGGTCAGGGGTTCTGGTGAGAAAAAAAAGGGGGAGTCTATTGATTTTGTAGTGAAAAAGCAAAATGTCTTCGAAAATATTCTTTTCTGCTTCTGGTTAAAAAGCTAAGTGTATAGTTATGATGAGCAAGAGTGCTTTTTCCAGAGTAGTAAATTGCATGCTCCTAGGGTCAGATGTGCTGGTGTAAGGGTGGGGCTCTTGATAATATAGGGTAATTCTATTTAATAATCCTATCTGATCCTTAGTGTTAAGCAGATAAACAAAATGATTACCTTTGATGAGCAAACTTCTGGCCCCAGGGTCAGAGGCTGTGGTGTTTCTCGGTGGGGAGGGGGAGGGGGGCTATATTGATAATATAGTGAACCTGTAGTAAAAATGCATTATTTCTTTAAAAATCTTCTTTGCACCTGGGCATATCAGAGGCAAAATGAGTAAAAGTTTTAATAAGGAAAGGCCTTTTTTCCAGATTTTTGAAAATCTGGACCATTTGGTCAAGTGTTCTGGTCCTGGCCAGGGCTCTATTTATTTGTATTCTATTGAGAGAAGTAATTCCCCTTTGCCATTTACTTTTGATAATTAATCACTGTAAATAATGTACTTGAAAGGTTAATAGAATAAGAGAATTATGCAAGAATTTATATTGTATAATACAAAAAAGTATTTTCATAGTTTTAAGGATCAGGAAGACTTGTAAGTAATAGATAAATAAAAATAAGACAAAAATAACTTATGTTCTTCAAAGACCAAGAGAGGCCAATGTAAGAGATTTCAACAAGGAATTATAGTAGTACAGAAGCACTGATAGTTTGTTAATATACTGTATGGTGATAGCGATAAATGGGAAACAGATTAGAACCTAATATATGAACTGTTAATGAATACCAGACTTATTATTTTGTTGATCCTGATCACCCTATTTTTTTTTTTTTTTTTTTTTTTTTTTTTTTTTTTTTTGCTTTTGCTTTTTGAGCAACAAAGCTTCCTCTTTCAGTTCATTTTATACTCTATGGATCCTCTAAATTGTTGTATTAAACTCAGGTGACCATTAAGGTCCTTGGGCCTCTTGTTTGTATATGGAACATATTACATTACTCCTAACTTAAGAATAGAAATCAGATTTAAGTAAATGTGGGGAAAAGGGTACAATGATTTTTAAGCTCCAGCAGGGAAAATGTTTTTCTTATATAGAGTGTAAAAAAGATACAAAAAAAGAATATCTGCCCACAATCCCACTGCAGTAAAATCATGTCAAAGCACTTGGATTCTTTGCATGATTGTTCGGGAAGTGTGGAAAATTAAAAAAAAATAATGACAAGTATGCCTTAAAAGGACTTTCAAAAACCCATTCTAATGTAAAAAATGTATGTGCTCAAAATGCTGTGGACATTTTATGAACGTGGAAACGTACAAACAATATATAAGCTTCAATGTGAGAAAACCGAAGCGTTTCAAATATGACACTTGTCATGAACTTTTGTGGAGAAGATTTGTTAACATTGTTTCTTTTTTAACGTCCCTTCGAGAATTTTCACTCATATTAAGACAACACCACTTGCAGGTGGAGTACTGCAAAGGATGACTGCACTTAACGCCGGGTTTTGTGTTTTTTTTTCGGTCGCATCTATTGCTTTTATATTTTAACCGTGTGCCATTTTTTATATATGTATGAAAGAATCCTGTCAATTTGGAACCATATTTAAATGTTAAAATGATTTTAGACTGCGATACTATAAAATGTTCTATGTTTTCTGTCCTTACTCTTTCCAAATATAGAGAATTTCAACTTACCTGCCCTTGATTGTACATTAGGTATGCATGAGAGGTGGAGCTAACATTGTAAGAACGGATCTAAAATTAGACTTGATAAATAACAATGACATGTATGTAAAAATAAGAGATCATTCTTCCCAATTCCTTCTTTATTCTGTATGACACAAGTACACTATTTACAAAGGTTTCAAAACTAAATTAACAATATGAGTACGTCCATGTAAGGAAAGAATCTTTTAAATCAATGCCTCATAATTTAACGTGTTCGAGCACAGTGTCCTAGTTAGCACAAAAAAGACATGCTTCTTTACAAGTCACGTGACGGGATTTAGCTTCCCAGGTAAGAAATCACGTGGTGAATTATAATATTCAGCATGTCACAGCCCTTGGTTACAATGGAGAGAGCGAATGTAAGAAGAGAAACAGTTTTTTTCTCGTTTAAACCATTAGCGTATCAATGAAGTTACAAGACATATTTTATGAAAAATTACAGAAAAGAAACAAAATTTAAAAAGCTTGTTGCCACGGAAACAGTGACAAATTTGAAAATTTTAAAGGGCCTCAGCACAGCTACATGTGGTGATTATCATTTCTATAACGTTTCAGTAAGTTTGTCCAGGCCATTTTCGAGAAACTTGCAGTACGGAATCAATAACAATTTAATACCAAACTGATCACGTGACATCAACTTTTCTTCAATTAATCGTATTTTTCGTCCACCCTTTTCCAATTTTTTGCCCTTTTCCTTTTTGACAGGAGGCAAAGAGTACTTTAAGATTTCAAAAATATTTGATTAAAAGCAGCGGAGAAAGATGAGATTAAAAAAAATACCACTTTTGATCAGTTTCCATGGCAACAGTGGCCATTTTGAAAATTTTGAAGAAAGATTCTACATCTTTAATTAGTGATCATTATGGCAGTGGAGTTTCATCAAGATTGACAGAGCCATCTTTGAGAAATTGTACGGAGAGCGTTAATTGGTCGAAAGATAGCAATATGTCTCCCCGACTCCGTCCGGGGTGACATAACTAGAAAGTCTGCTATTGCAAGCAATAACGCATCTCTCCCCGAAACTAGCTTTATTAGAAATGGTCTAAAGTGTATTCTCTTGTATTTTTATTTCAAAGAAGCTTAAACACATGGTCCATTTGCTGGGATTGGACTACCAACTCTTGGATTGTGAAAAATTTGTTGTGCGGAGATAATAGTTTTGACAGGCAGGATTGGTGAATATTAAAAATTTTGATTTCCTAAAAAACTCTTTTTTTTGTTTTATTTCTGAAAGATTGAACATGAAACACATCAGAACACATATGTTTATACATGTTACTAAAACTAACATATCAGGAGAATTGGATTCTATTGAGGGAATAATATCGCTAGTTTTTAGTCACTACTGACACATGAAATAATTTAACTGAAACACGTGGTTTATATTAAGATGAAGTAATCGTAAATAAGATGATTTACACACACACACGCACACAAACACAACAGAAAAAGCATCACAACAGCGGAATATAAACTCATATATTAGGGAAACTTTATTTTATTAATAAACATCAGAATAACTTTAAGACAAAATGTAAATTTTATACTTCTGTTCATCTGTACAGAAATTCGCCGATTAACTAATTGATCTGAGTCAAAGGCAAACAAACTTTCAAGAAAATTTGTTTTGGGTTTTTAGTAGATTCAAAGTCAATCAGAGGTCGATTTCTGGTTAAATGTTTTATGATGTTGTTATTCTGGGTGAGGTGCGCATGCGCGATTGTGTGTGTGGAAGGGGGCAGGGGTGTTAAGTAAAAATGTACAACAACCTTCTTGACTTTGCATTTATTAGTTAACAGAATTCTATTTGAAATCTGCATGTGAAAATAAAGCATTACTCAACATGAAAACTCCCGGAGATAAACGACATTTATCAAAAAACAATCATACTTTTTTTCATTAATCGTTTAGAAACAAAAAAGTAACGCCGGTATACTAAATATACAACCGAAGTTATTTCTATAAACTTCTTGCAATGACACAAAGAAGGTATTCCGCTCTCTTACATCCTTTGGAAGTTTATTTAGCAAACGAAACACACTCCGTGTTAATTCGGTGCTTTCACACTAAATCAACAGTTCTGACGAATACAAATGAAAATTAAAGTGAATAATTTGTTGTGTTTAACAGGGAAAAAAAACAAATAGAATTTTTTTCTCACCAAAGAGGTTTATTCTTCACTCATAACAAATATGTATTACCATATAGCACAGTTACTTTAGCTGACAACTTCGATAATAAACATAACGTGAATGATTTATAGTTTGATAAAAAAAAAACAAACAAACAAACAAACAACAGATATAAATGTTTAATTTTGAAACAATTCGATCTGCTGTATATACACATGTACATAAATCAAAAGACATAAGATTCTCGAACATAAAAAAAACATTAATGTAAATCTCATAAATAAAAAGATACTTGCAGTTTTATGTTATCGTTTTTTTTTTCTTTGGAGAACATTGTTTGGAATAATTTAAGACAACAAAGTATATACTGAAAAAGAAACATTTATTCATTTATTTTCTAAATAGTAACATATTTACATTAATTAATAATCTTATCACTAACACACGGAGAGGCACTGCCACATGATCTATACCAAAGTATTAAATGTTAGTATCATATTTAAAAGGGGAATAACTCAATTTTCCCTAAGAATTCGTAACAAATTTAAAGTGTTCGGTTCATTTTGGTAAAACAATTATTTTATGTATACATAATCTACTGGTAACAAATGATTTAAAATGATTAGAAAATTTGTATATATTTTAAAGTAAATTAATTAATATTTGTCTATGCAAAATGCTTATTTGAAAAAAAAAAAAAGCTTTGTTTAAAAAATTACCTTTCATTAAATGTTGACAAGTTTTGTCCAGACTGGCTGAGAAATTGAGAATTTAATTTAAGAGCTAAATAATTGTATTTTGTTTAGTTTTAAAATGTGAGTAAAGCATAGAAAAATAGAAACGTTTCTGAAATTTCTAAACAAGAAGAAATTCCAAAAATCCTGGAAATTGAAAAAATTTAACTCAATCAAATATTTAAAGATATACACGCTATAACTTGCGTCAGATAAAAATAAAGTTGGAAATTTATTTATTTTGTTTGCCAAATAAAGTTACGAAAATACTGTAAATTAAACAATTAAGAATGAACGCGTTATAAAGATCTCAAATTATAATTATTTATTATCCTACTAGGAGAGCAATGCATCTATATTTGAATTCATGCATCACGTGACACCGTCGCTACTTTTAGAACGGTAAACAAAAATGGCGTCAAGAAAACGAGGTAGGCCGTTTGGTATACAAATAACTTCTGAAATGGATGGCACACGTCTAATGCTTAATGATACTTATCCTTTAAAACACATACTTAGTATTAACCATCTACTCTGTAATGACAGATATTTTACCTTTTGCTCATAATTGTAGTCAAAATGCAACGTACCTCGTTTCTATGATTTCCCGCGGACATGCATGTCTATATACTGTTTACGCACTTCCTTCATCAATATTCATGAAAAGGCTGAATTCTTAATTGCAGATCTTCCTTAATTGCTATGTAATTACGACTTATTTAGTAAATCTTTGTGGAAAGTATTATTTTTTATTACACACCATGTTTTTCAAATTATTTAATCATTTTGTTTCACATAAAAAAAATCGCGTTTATGTAGCGAGTATATCTTTGATATTTGTAAATATATCCAATGCTATGTACCTCTCAGACCCTTGATTTTACTTTTAATTTGTAAAAGCATAAACCACAAATGGCAGTGCAAAAGAGATAGTCATTGCTTTGTGCCTGGGAAGATATGTATAAAACTTTTGTTGAAGTACTGGAATTTCAAACATAGATGTATTGAAGAACTCAGCTGTCAGTGTTTTGTATGTTGGAGGACAACCACCCCTTTATTTCAAATGTGAAATGAAGAATGTCCATCTTTAAAATAAGGACTGTTCCCTCATATAAATATTCTTTGGTAAAAAATTATTTAATATCTTCTTTTGCAAGAAAATGACTCTCATAATGTGTCAATGTCACGGGACTTTAAAATCTACAACAAGTTGTGTTGATTACATTATTCTGACCCTGTGTTCCATGAGTGCATCATTACTTTCATTAGTGTAGCATTTATTTGTAAATCTGAAACCTGGATGCTGTATAAAACTTCTTGTATTGAGATTACATTTTTGTTTTTGCTTTCCACATATATATTTGAAATGCTTGTGTCAATTATGAAATATTTACGGACAAAAAAAATGACATTGACTTTCTAAAAATTCATTCTCTTGTAATATTTATTGGCTTACTACACTTCAAACTGGAAGACCAGAGTAATGTTTTAAAAATTGACATTTTTATACAAGGTATAATACTAGTAATTGATCATAAAAATGTAAAAAGAATACTTGCTGCATACACTCTAAGGAATGTCAAAAAGTGTGATTTTAATACACTTTATGATAGTTGTGCAAGTGCATTTCATTCATTAAAATAAGGCAGCAATGCTTAATAAATGTATAACTTGTATAATTATACTGTAAAAAGAAAGAAATATTGTTTTCTTATAATATCACAAAGTATTATTTGTTAATTGGATTTTAAAATACATTGCATCATGTCATGAAATTCATAAGAAATCAAATGAAAGTTTAAACTTCTGTTTCTAAACAGACATTTCAATTTTTCATCACTAAAGCAATACATTAGCTAAGCTTGGTCAACCATCAACTAGTATCAGTACTTTCAGTACTTTGATTTTAAAAGGGAACTCCTGAGGCCTGTTCAACAGAGCGAACGTTCGCGAGCGCTCGCCAAAATTCCTTATCTTTCCAACAGAAATGTTCGCGAGCGCTCGCGAACGTTCGCTCTGTTGAACAGGCCTCAGATAGCTTACATTGGTCATGTGACCGCGACTTTTCTTAAATCATTTGTTCTTCAACTGACTTCAGCGACAATCTGTGAAAAAATAAAATATTGGATTTACAACTAGGGTTGGTGATTTTTATATCTGTAAAGTTTCATGAAGATTTTGAAAGCCCTCTTCGAGAACACTCGAGGACAAAACTAAAGTGAACCATAATACGACTCCTTTCAGGTGGCAGAAGCGATAGACCTACTGCAATCGAACCCATTTTTTTACGGAAACTACTTTGATACAGTAGAAGGAATAAACTTTTAAAGTTTCCAAAAGATTGATAGCGTAGTTACTACACAAAAAGAAATTAAAAGATTTTCACTTTTCGTCCGTTTCCATGGCAACGGTAGGAATTTAAAAACAAATTTGAATGTTGACTGCACACCTATAGCCTCTTTCGATAACCTAGTTACTTACCCATATGCACTCTCTAGTATTAGAAGTTTTTATCTTCCGGTAGATAAAGTTGTTGATGTAGCGTCATATGTCAAGGACGTTATGTAAAATTGTTAAAAATGGAATGTTTTGACGGGATGACAAAAAGCAACAAATTGACTTTCTTAAAAAGTGTGGACAACCAACTTTTGGAAACAAACCCGACCTTATACGGAGAGCAAAGGGCACAAAAGAATTAGGGTTAAATCTAGATAACAACGTAGACTGCGGTGATTTGGAAGTTCTAAAGGAAATAATAATCACACCGCTTGGTGTAAAATTGCCAGTACCGACACAACTAACGGAAGGCTGGGCTTAAACTGCGAATATTTCCCAGACCTAACTGAAAAAGAAATTTACAATAACCTGGTATTAATTAAACGTACATTTGATTTAAATCAACAGTCTGCAAGACGTCAATTGAAAGCCAAATTATTTTATGATGAAGGTCATGTACAGAACATTGAAATTAATCGAATTACAGATGACTCTTCACATTGTATTATGAAATGTGACTGCTTACCATCAATACCAATCAAAGACAAAAGTGAAAAACCTGCATACATGCAGGACTTGGGTGTGTTTGTCAAAAGTCACTGGTGGAGTCCACACAGCAGAATGTAACCGTGTTGCAGGGTAAGTAAATTATATAATATAATCATGATAATTATTCTTGATGAAATTAAATTTGTAACATTAATTAATGCACAGTATTGGTATATACACTTGCTTGACAGGTGTTCAATACAGGTACATGTACATGTGCATGAACATATTACTGTACATTTAATAAGAACTTTTTGAGAATAAATTGCCGGGTACGTGTCCAGGTTTTTTTTTTTCACTGCATTTTGCATCAGTTATAAAATTTAACATGCTACTAGTACTTTGTTGTTATAATGATTATTATAAAAAGAAAAAAAATGAATTTATTTTTTTTTACTTCTAGAGAAGAGGGTGCTTGCAACCATATTGCACTATTATTGTACGGAATCGTGGATATAACAGTAAAAAAAACCACAGGTAAAATTGATCTAACTTCAAAAGCTTGTGAATGGATTAAACCACGTAGCAGTAATCTTTCACCAAAAAAAAAGGCACAGTACATGGATTTCAACAAAACAAAGAAAACAATCGAGGTTCATACAGTGTCAGCGAGAAAAATCCAGAACTAACCTTCCAATCTGTTCAAGTTTTTAAAGAAAATCTATAAAAAATAAATCCAATGGCTGGATGGCTAAAATATTTCTCAACTATTGAACATCCCCCCCCCCCCCCCCCCGCTGCAAAAGCAATACCCGGACTTCACCATATAACCTTTTCTTACAGGAAGAATGTTGATCTTTTTTTTTCAGAGGAATGTAAACATTAATTTATGCAATATTTTGAGTCTCTTAAGAGTGTGAAATTATTAATGAAATAATAATAATAATAATAATGATAATATTACTTTATTTATAGAAGGTAACCCAATTAGTGCAAGCACTAGTCTTCCTCGGGGCCTTCTTTCTTTATAACACCCCCCGCACAACACCCCCACGCACCCCCCCCCATATATATATATATATATATATATATATATATATATATATATATATATATATATATATATATATATATATATATATATATATATATATATATATATATATATATATATTGTTTTTTTCTATCCTTGAAAATCATTAGGTTCATTCAAATAGTATACAGCCGTAGTGTATTTTTCAGTCTGAAATATAGCTATAATCTCTTATTTTCTTTTTTGAATCTTTAATCTGATATTGCCTTATTGTTACTTTATTATTGATAGTGAAAACGAAATTTTTATAAAAATTTCATAATTTAAAAAAAAAAAAAACACTTCGTATATTTCAATGAAAATAAAATTAAGGCACTAACTCTCTTGCATGATATATTTTCAATTCAGGTTGAAAATATATCTCATCAGTATAGAATTACATTTTAATCTATCATTCTCGTGCCTTAAGTGTATATATATATATATATATATATATATATATATATATATATATTGATAGCGAATCGTGTATTCCTTTATGCTGGAAACAGTAACATCAAAGGTAGGATATATGTGGAAATAATTTAAAACATTAATGTACTTAGATCGAAACATCTTTTCTATCATTTTACTTGTTATGTGGTATATTATCCTTTTACTAGTAATAATACATTTTTTTTTCTGTGTGATTTAATTGTTTAATTGTAACGAACTTTTTTGTACTGCAAGCTCATGTTGTTTCTACAAGCGTTTATGATTATAGCAATTAACGAACCTATCAATGATGAGATAAAGATGGTTTTCAAAGTTTGAAAAGGAAAAGTACAAAGACAATTATAAATTAAGAGGTACAATATTAAGATGATAAATGCTTTCTCCTCAGATGGTGGCTATTTATTTAGTCCTGGTTGTTCTTCTTCCCATTGCAAAAGGAGAGACAGTGACCGGAAGTTGTAAAGACATGTTACAGGGTTATCTAACAGGTCAACTGTCATCTGCTCTGGGAGCGTATCAGGTGGAAGCTTTGAGGCGGGAATTCAAAAGCTTCACTGACGTCATAAAGGAATCAATGCAAAAGTTCAAGGAAGAAGTCAATGATAGCATACATGAGGAAGGTATGTTTAAACCACGCACACAGTATGAATTATTTGCATTAAGTACAATTACTCATTGAAATTAAGTATTTTTTTTTCCTTAACAGGAAAAGGAAACAGAAACATCGAATACACAAGATGGGGAAAGAAAACATGCCCGTCCAATGCAAACTTAGTTTATTCAGGTAATGAAATTTTGAAAAAAAAAATGAATGTTTGTTATTTTATCCAATTGTGACGGGTAAATGTATATTAAAAATTCAATTATTACGAGTCTAATCTTAGTAATATGAGAAAGAATACTTTACAGATATGTATATTGTAAAATAGGAACATTTTAACATAAATTAAATCATATGTCTTGATTTTACAGGATTCGTCGGAGGATCACATTTTACTCATAAAGGAGCAGCGGTAGAACCCCTTTGTTTGCCTAGGGATCCAGAGTGGGGGATGTACGTGGATGGAAATAATGCTAATAGGGCTTATGTTTTTGGAGCAGAGTATGATACCTTTAACTTCAAAGGCCATTTTACTTCACTTATCCAGCATGACGTACCCTGTGCCGTTTGCCTTGTCAAAAATAGATCCATTGTGAAAACATTTCCAGGTGAGAGAATTAGAACCAAAGTAATACAAGTGTTGTAAAATTAATCTGGAATGTTGCGAATGTTTATTGTTTTTTTTTCTGATATTTAAATATCCTTGCGCAAAACAGTCTGAAAGTGTATTTGCATTACAGCTAATCTCGACTAAAACTATGTACGTGTAGATAATATACTTACTTATAGATAAGTACGACATTAAATGAAGTTTCACGTTTCATGGCTAGTATTCTCTTTGTAATCATTGTTGAAAAATCATTTATTGAAGTTTATTCAATATTTTATATTAAAATTGTCACAGATGAATGCAATGCATTCAAACCAGGCTTTGGTCACCTGTCATACATTCATCTTAATCAGGTTCACGTTAATAATTCCTTTAATTCACTCATTGCATTATTGTCTGCAGAGTGGCTTGTGAAACATACTAAACATGTCCATTCTTAGTTAAGTCTAAGCATTTTCTCTCAATGTTATTTATAAATGCCCTTATCTCTCAATACACAGATAATTTAATCTTTATATACTGAAAACTTCTGAGCATTTTCTGTCCATGTTATTTTTAAAGGCATTTAACTCTCAATACAGATATAATTTAATCTTAATACTCTGAAAACGTCTTCTTGGTTCTAAAATATCCAAGCAATCATTTTCCGAAAGTGTGAACATTATATTTTACTAGGTACTTGACATAATGTTGACATTTTAATTAATTTAAAAACCTCTGTAACTAATATTTTTTTTATCGAGGGAAGAATTAAAAAACTTGGGATGTCAATTTTAAATCCCATAATTTCTCTTTTGTCTGAATATTAGGATTTAAATGTCAATAGTAAACTACTTAATTGCTTGTTGACCTCCTTTTTTTTGTTTTGTTTGTTTGTTTGTTTTTTGTTTTTTGTTTTTTTTTTTTTAGTTTGCAGACTGATATTGAAATTGATCTTGTTTTTAAAAACAGTAAAGTAGTTTCTTATCCTTGTAAAAGAAGACTGAAAGCTACATTAGCTTTTTTGGTTGAACAGCTTGAAATTGTGAGTAAAATGCTAATCCAAATACGGGACAATGATTGAATCGAAGTTTCATTGTCTCTAAAGGGTCAATACTGTGACGTCAAATAACATCCTCAGGTAGTGTAGTTTCAGGTTTATTCAAATCATGACCCCCGGGGGTAAGGTGAGGCCACAATGGGCGATCAAAGTTACATAAAATATATGGGGAAAATCTGCTGTTGAAAACTAGCAGGTCCATAGTGACTAAGTTGAGCGTTGTGGCCCATGTATCTCGTCTTTCTTTCTAGATTGCCTGACTGATTGTACATGTATGTTGTTTAACGCCACACTCAAGAATTTTTCACTCAAATAGGGTCATGTTTCCATGGAATGGTTTAGGATTTCAAATTTACACCTAGATTCTGGCACCCAGAGCCATTGAGCTGTGGGGTTTCTTTATCGTGCCAATGCCTACCACGCGTTTTAAGGTCTTATCCGAAAGACCCGTGACATTCACTTCTAATGCCGCGTGCTTGGCCAAGAAACAGTCATATTTAAATCTTGGGTTTGGCGTGGGCGAGCGAAAATCGAAATCAAGGTTATCTTGACCGGCGTCTCTCAAAAAAAGAAACTTGAAGACATAACTTTTATCTTTAAAGAAATTGTCAATGTATTTAAAAATAATTTTATCACCACGCGGCTCAACCTCAAAATACAACGTCTTTTTACTTAGAGACAAAGTCATTGATACATGTTTATGTATTTATCATCCAACGGTCAAGTTAATTTACTCATATGATGACCCTAACAAATATTTACTTTAGTGAACTATAGTTTACCATATATAACTATAGTAAAATCTTTGACACTTTGATTTACTATGAGACTTTTCTCTAGAACTTTTGTGAAGATCTAAAGCATTAATATTTCTTAAATTACATATCAATGATGGAAATATTTGAAAATAATATGTAAATATGCAAGAAATATTTCCTTTATTTATAAGAAAATTGCTTGCAGGAATGAAACAAATAAAATATAACAATATGAAATTCTTAGTAAAAATACTTTGATTTAGTAAAATCTTTGATACTATAGTAAACTATAGTTTACTATACTACTTTTTTGTTAGGGGAGAAGGGGCGTTAAGGATAATAACGTTGGCGAACCATATAAAATTCAACGCCGAAAACCCTGGGTAACCATAGTGTGTCTTTAATATTTCATGATAAATCGGCAAAAATCAATATATCAAGCTAAAATTTTCAACTTTCCTTGTTAATTTTATAAACGTGACCTACATGTACACAGTGTTGATTTTGTCGCTTCAGTCCACGTACTCTTTGATAACCTCTCGTATATGTTTTACGAATCTGCACATGCATAGCTATTTTACACAACGTTATTTTTTTTTTTTTTTTTTTTTTGCTATATAAAATGTTTTATACTAATAAGCTTTTAAAATATAATATTTGACATACTTGATTAATGTTTAGTGTTATTATTTTATATTTATTTAAGCGAGAAAAACCTGCTACAAAGGATGGACTCTCGAGTACCACGGTTATCTAATGGCTGGATATCATGGTTTTACAGCCGGTACAACTTACACATGTGTAGACAAGAATCCAGACACCTTGCATGGCGGTCAAGCTAATCAAAATGGCTACCTATTTTATTTTGTAGAAGGTCGGTGTGGTTCATTAAAATGTCCACCATATGTCGAAGGAAGGGAACTAGTGTGCGCTGTCTGTTCTAAAAAGTAAAGAATAAACCTATTGTTACAAAGTAAATTTCCGACTTTTTTCATTGTTACTGTATATCATTTGAATAACATGCATGGGATGAGACTTTGCCATTCAATTAAGTGACAGTGAATGAAAGTCTACTGAAATGTGACTGAAAGGCAGACTTCTGCCATTCAGTGACCTTTCCAGACCTTTTAGTGACCATTAAGTTGACTGAATGGTGCAGGTTTATTTGTGATTGAAGATTGTTTTATGTGAACAGTGTAAAAAGTTAAATATCATATAACATTCACTGTATTAAAGAGCAACAAACGTTATTCGATGGGTATTAGATCTTAGATTTGACAAATTGTTAATGTGAAGAGCATTACAACTGACATCTTTATAATCTATTATATACTGAACTCACCTGTGTTTCTACTTATACACGGTGGTAAAGGACACTTGGAAACTAATTCTGTCACCTCGAAACTAAGTATACATGCTGCTGGATTATTTTAGTATATTAGTATTTTAGTACATGCATTATTAAGCAGATTTACGTAATTAGATTTATGTTTCTATTTAAACAGATTTTTTTTCAGCACTTTGATTAAGTACAAAACTTGGCCACAAGTTTTATAAAATTGGTTTTTCAATGAAACATAAAGTGTAAAAATGCAATAATGACTCACTTATGGTCATATATTAATTGTAGCATTGATAAATTTAGATATTAACATGTAAATCACTTTGGGTCCTATGTAATGCATTCAGTCCAGTAGTCTAATATTTCCTTGGCAGGATCACAATCTTAATAACAATCACAAGATAAAACACTTACTTTAAGTTTGGCTTAATGATGGCTTATAGGTCCTTAATGATGGTTTAATGGTTATCTTTAAGTCACCATTAAGCACCTTTAAGCTACCTTTAAGTAATAAATACACCACCATTAAGTTACCATTAAGCCATCTCAAAGTCCTTAATGTGTTCTTAAAGGTAGCTTAATGGTGGCTTATAGGTGCTTAATGGTAGCTTCTAGACAATCTTAAAGTCACCATTAAGCCATCATTAAGCCAGACTCATAGGTGCTTAATGTCCAAACTCCATTAAGCTACCATTAAACCACCTTTAATCCACCATTAAGTCACCATTAGGCAGTCGATAAAACTGCTTTGATGGGTTAAATATCATTTTTATAATGATTTCTTCACAAAATTATAAATGTCGAGTTTATACATTTGTTAATTCGGCGAAAATAATGTAAAAGAAAGAAAATTAGAAAAAAAATAATAAATGAAAAAAAAAAAAACATTCCCAACGGGATTCGATCCCAAACCTTTATCTTTAACATAACTTGTTTGGACTGGTACCTTTACATGTATTATTTTTGATATTTATATTTATTAATCAGTAATACGAATAATTATATTTATATATATTTTAAAAAAGAAATTTTTATTAAGTTTTATATTACCTTAATATTTCTTAACTGTGGACCGGAGTTCGGTGTGATGGTGTGAAACAACTTTTGATTTTAAGTTACTGAACTCCTCGTTCTGTTATTCGCAGATTTATAAGCATGAAAAGATTGAAATTCAACAGATACGCAGGTATATTAAGGCAGTACCCAGATCATTTTTTGGCGAATTTAGACTTTTTTTCGTAAAATGTAGCATTGATAATCGGAAAAGCCAAAGATAAAACATTTACTATTATTATCCATTGTATAGACGTCATTGAGTCTTAGGCTAAAAGAAGCAATCCACTACTACGTCATCACATGACGTCTATAAATAGAAAAATTGCCTTAACGAAAAAGTGAAAAGTTCAACACTACCCCGGGGAAAATTTATTTCTCCTTGTGAAAATAATTATGTAAAAACATCACTGGGCTATGAAAAGTGCTGCTAGAATCCTACTCTCCCGAAACAGAAATAAATATTTCAAAGATTCGCATGAAACCTTACCAAAAATGTTCACATTTTGTACATACGATCAAGGAATTGTCATCAATTCATGTTAACCACACGATTCTAGCAGTACTTTCCAAGTACTATAGAATACAAGCTTTCGATACAAACAAAATTTATGTTTCAAAGTATGCGGCGTAGTGTTGAACTTTTGCATCTTTGTTGTTATAGAACGACAGAGGAAAGGCTGATCGGGTTTTCAAACCACTGCCTGACTGTGTTCATTATAAGAAAACATGATAAGTATAAATCAGCGTACCTGAATCTTAATCTTTAATTCCTTATGAACCACACATGACATTCACGATATATGCTTTAAAACTCCCATTTCATATATTTGTTTACATGAATTGTTGTCACGTTTATTTTTCACTCGGCAAATATTTGATCAATAGTTATGACGTCATGGGTTTGGTATTTAACCCCCGTGATAAATACTAAGCTATTATACCCTCCAAAACGACAAAATTTAGTTTATATTATGATTTTGACTGATTCCATTCACTTCTTTGACCTGAAATTAAACTTTGAATATAGATATGAAGGAATCACTATCTCTAAAGTTCACATTATACAGCTTACTATGCCGTAATACATACATGCAAGTAGGATATCTGAGTGCAGCCTTAACATACCCGCGTATAACAAAACTTTGTTATTAAAAAGGAATACCGGGTATATCATCGAAAAAGAATGATGGAAAAAAAAACAACAGATTATAGTTGTTATAAATATGCTGCGGATATTTACGATTTTTTTGCAATTTAATTGATTGATTGATTGTATATTGTTTTACGTCCCATTCGAGAATTTTTCACTCATATAGAGACGTCACCATATACCGGTGAAGGGCTTCAAATTTTGACCTTTACTCGGCACTCAGGGCCATTGAGCAGTGTGGGATCTTTATCGTGCCAACGCCTGCCGTGACACGGGGCCTCGGTTTTTAAGGTATCATCCGAAAGACCCGCAACTTTCACTTCAAAGTGCCGAGCGCATGGCGAAGGAACAGTTGCTACCTATTTTTTATCGACTTAGGTCTGTCGCGGCCGAGATTCGAACTCGCGACCTCCCAGTCACGGAGCGAGCGTTCTACCGACTGAGCTACCGTGAACGGTTTTTGCAATTTAATTGACAATCTTTTCGTAAAATTTAAGTTATAAAATATTTTTTAACATATCATCTTCAGTTTTGATTCTTTTTATATCATTATGGGTATCAAAATAAATGTGTTTTTTTCTACAATCATAACTTCTAATTTGTTATATGCTTGCGTAAATTTTAAGCTTTGTGAAAATAATAGATTATAAAAATCTGTCACTGTATGCAGTTCCCGTGTATACATGTAGTTTCCTGTTAGCTGACCGGGGACTGACGGGGACACCTAATTAAGGTCTATTGTCTTACCCGTCAATATACTGTACACTGTTTATTTTACCCCGCTTCCCAATGTGTATAAATCTGGTCGAATGCCCTGTTTAATCTGATCGGCTGTTCTTCTGAAAATTGATTTTGAAATAACAATCATTGAAGACCGACTATATTTTGATCAATTCTTACTTCGAATTCTGCATTATTTTAAATAAATTCTTAATTCTGCAGTATTTTAAAAGAAAGAAAAAAAAAATAATGGCACTTAACCACGAATTAATTCAAATTATTCATGAAGTAATTCAATGATTGGCAATATTATATATATATATATATATATATATATATATATATATATATATATATATATATATATATATATATATATATATATATATATATATATATATATATATATATATATATATATATATATATATATATATATATATATATATATATATATATATATATATATCTTAAACATTTCTTTACCCAAAGAAAAATTAAGAGACTTAGAGATATTCCAGAAGAAAATGTCTCTAATTACAATATTTCCTATGAATTCGGCAGCGGAACGTGGCTCTGCAAACCCGAAAGAAAAATACGTGATTTTTAAAGAAATTAATATGAATTATGTATTTATGGATAAAAATAATTTTAAAACAAGTATTCAAACAAACTGATTTTAGGTAACGAAAATTTTAAGGCATTTGGTGAAGCTGTTCTCAGTTCCCGAGTTTATACGCATTGACAAAAATGTTTGAAATAGCGAGACAAAAAATATGAATTGAATAAGTATTTGTGTAAATGAAATTGAAACAACTTTAAACTTAACAAGTTATTTTAAAGACTTGATACTGGATGCGTTAAGGTGGTTTAATTAAGTTTGGACATTAAGCCACCATTAAGCTGCAGCTTAAAGGTGGATTAATGGTAGCTTAATGAAGTTTGGACATTAAGCATCTAGAAGCTGAAGCTTAATGGTGGCTTAATGGTGGCTTAAAGGAATTAACTTCTATAAGCCACCACTAAGGTACCATTAGGCCACCATTAAGCTATTGCTTAAAGATGTTCTTTCGTCCTGTGAATGAGATATTATCCTTCATTGTTATTGTTTTATATGTATACTTTTCTTCCAATACTCTAATAACTAGGTTCTATTTAGAAAATCATAATTAGATGTTCCATTTATGCGTGTGCATGTAAATCTTCTTTTTACTCTACTTAAGTAAAAAACAGTTTTCTACTACTAAAAGTTAACTAACAGCTTCAAGTAGTCTTTCGTATTAGTTATTGTCTACCTTTCATTATAAACCACATTGACTTCATTAAAAAGCTTTAAGATAACAAGTGTAAAAATCATAGGCATTTGGGTCAAGGATAATGTATATTTTCTATATAATGTATTGTCGGGGAAATTCGAAGTATATTCGTAACATTTTTTTTAAGCGCACAGTTTTTTGTAAATCTTTCTGCTTGATATCCACTAGACTGCCACAGAAACTTGATATTATGCACGTTTTAAGAATGACATATCCCAACTGTATGCTAAAAAAGAAACAAGGCTTGCAACTGCATTCGCCCCTATGCGTACCCTCGACACAATTTTTTTCCTTTTAAAAGTTATATGCAATGCTTACCAGCTGAAGTGAGAACCCTCTTCTCTCCACATAATTCTAATATAATGAATTTAATCCTCTGATGACAACTTTCCATCCATTTTATATTTTTAAATAATATTTTTCTCTCCGTTCTCTCTCTTTTAAATCTCTAATCACGGAAGTCGCATACAACGGAAACCAAAACGGGCGTTCCGAATTAATCGAGAGTTCCGAATGACACAGGAGCTCTGTATACGCCAGAGAGTACTGAACGGTCCGAATTCTTCTTTTGGCGGCTATTTTCAAAATGAATAAAGAAAATGAATGCACCACAACTGCCTGGTAACCTTTTCCTGTTTAATTACAATATTTTAATTTATAAAACAATCAAATTATAAAAAGAAATCAATAAATGACAAGGATAAGAATTCTTGCAGTTTAGATTAAAGAATTTACTATTTTCGCATTTTTAATCTTTTTTTTTTGGGGGGGGGGTCAATTTATTTACATACTAAACCAGTTGTATTAAAGTGAAATAAAACAACTGTATTTATAAAAAAATATTGCAAATTCATCACAAGAAGCCCATGAGCAACAAAGCTCACCCGAGTATCTTTGGGCCTGCTGTTTTTAACCAGATTTTCTCCCTTGTAATAAGTTTATTGTGCTCCACTTTACCCTTGTGGTCATGATTTGAACAATTTAGAATCTACACTACCCCAGGATGCTTCCATATAAGCCGCAGCTTTTCTGTCCCAGTGGTTCTTGAGAAGATTTCCAAAGATATTTTTCTATATATTTCAATGTAAAATTTGAATCCCTACTGTGACACCATCCTACGCCCGGGGATAAAAATTTGAACAATTTAGAATCTACACTATCCCAGGATGCTTCCATATAAGTTGCAGCTTTTTTGGTCCAGTCGGGTTCTTGAGAAGATTTTTAAATTGTTTCCCATTGTGGCCTAACCCTACCCCGGGGGTCATGATTTGAATAATTAAGAATCTACTCTACCCCAGGATGCTTACATACATGTTTCAGCTTTTCTGGCCCAATGGCTCTTGAGAGGAAGATTTTTTTAATGACCCCACCCTATTTTTGTCTTTTCTTGATTATCTCCGCTTGGAAGGGGGTTTGGTCCTTCATTTTAACAATTTAAACTCCCCTTCACCAAAAAATGCTTTGTACCAACTTTGGTTAAAATTGGCAGTGATTTATGAGAAGAAAATAAAATGTCAAAAGTTTACAGACGGACGGACAATAGGTGATCAGGAGAGCTCACTTGAGCTTTCAGCTCAGGTAAAGCTCAGATGAGCTGATAAATTATAAGGTACAATAATTGTTTTACAAATATTTGATTTATATTCAGGCTTTTTCAAAACATTAAAGAAGAAAATAACACTTGTCTTAGCATAGAAGGCATTGCACAGAAAATGTCATTGCAAATTAAAGATGTTAATAAGCGTACCTTTGGTATATAGGTTAAAAAACGTTTAAAGTCATTCTTAAAAGAGGACGTCATGCGGAAACTGGGCTGCAATTGAAATCATTTACAATGGTATAAAATTTAAAGAAAACACTGCAACAAACATCAGCATTCAAGATATTTCAAAACTTTGTCCTCAAGAATTTTTTGAAATTCCATCAAAACCTGCTAGCAGTAACAAGGTCAAATTTGGATGTTTTCTTGATTTCTTTAAACAATAGTCAGTTAAAGAAAAAGGTATGATATCCCATCAGACAAGAGCTGATTTAATATCTCTGCTGATTGGTTTTCATGAATTATGTGAATACAAACTGGGAAAAAAATCATGTTCAATTGTGCCAAGCCGTGTAAACTCTAATATCATAGAGAGCTTGTTTTCACAACAGAGGGGAATTTTCTTAGGAAATAACACTAATCCTACCTACCTTACGTACTGTAGAACAATGAATTCTGTTATATTAGGTTAACCCTCAATTTCTAAGAAGTCTAATGCTGCAGATGTCAAGGCTCCAGCTGATCCAATGTCATTTAAAGGTCGAGGTGAGTGTACATTATATGAATCATGCACCAATCAGTAGTCAATGTTTCACCAAAACAAGAATGAGAACCATATATCCTTCTGTATTCAATAATCCAAAAGTGAAAAAAAGAATTAGATAGATTACATGATCAGCACGTACTGGTCCCTGCTGACAAAGCAGGTAACAACATTGTCTTTGTTTGTAAGGCTCATTATATTAAATGTATTTTAGAGGAACTTGGATTTAATTCTACAAGTGGTGATCCAACTTATACTCGTAGTTCCCTTTCTAAGGAAGAATTCTTCAAAATCATTTGTCAGTTTTGAATATTTTTAATATTCCAAACAATCAAAATGAATTTGAATTACCATATTTATATTGGATTCCGAAACTTCATAAAAATCCTTACAAACAAAGATACATAGCGGGTTCCAGTAAAGGTTCAACCAAGCCTCTTTCTTTACTCCTCACTAAGATATTAACAGTGGTGAAGGAGAAACTTCAAGAGTACTGTGCAACAATATATTCAGAAGTGGTGTAAATCAGATGTGGATACTTAAAAATTCCAAGGAACTTTTGGAAAATTTGAAATCACAAGATCTTACCAAAATCAACAGCTTAAAAACTTACGACTTTTCTACTTTATACACAACCATTCCCCACGATAAATTAAAGTCTCCAGGCTTTTTGATATCACTGACAGCTGCTTTTTCAATAAAAATAGAACTCGTAAATTTACTTACCTTGTCATTGGTCATTTGCAAAATTATTTTGTTAAAAAACATTCTGATTGTACACACAAGTACTCTGAAGTTGACATTAAAAAGATGCTTGAGTTTCTGATTGACAATCTATGTAGTTTTTTGAGACTGGGTCTTCCAACAATGTATTGAAATTCACATGAGCACCAATTGCGCCCTGTTATTAGCAGACCTTTTTTGTATTCATATGAAGCAGAATTTGTCCAAAATCTTGTACGCGAAAAGAAGAAAACACTTGTTGTGGCCTTCAACTTGACATTTAGATATATCGACGATGTATTGTCAATTAACAATGGCTATTTCCATTCTTATGTCGATACGATATATCCTGGTGAGCTTGAGATAAAAGATACCACAGAGTCTGATACATCTGTTTCATATTTGGATATTTTACTTGAAAAAGACGTTAATAGTAATCTAACAACCAAGCTTTATGATAAACGTGATGACTTTAACTTTTCAATCGTCAACTTCCCTTACTTATGCAGCAACATACCTTCATCTCCTGCATACGGGGTATATATCTCTCAGTTGATTCGATACGCAAGAGCATGCTCTACGTATGTACACTTTCTAAAACGAGGTAAATTATTGACAAACAAGTTGGTGAAACAAGAATATCAGCTGTCTCGTTTAAAGTCATCATTTCGTATGTTCTATGGTCGATACAATGACCTTGTCAGCAAATACAATTTATCATTAAGTCAAATGCTGACTGACGTTTTTCATACTAATTGTTAGGCCATTATTTACACACTGAATTGTCGACGGATTTTTCCGTTATTTCCCGATCATGACAAGAAGCACACGGCGGGTGTGACCGGTCGGCAGGGGATGCTCACTCCTCCATGGCACCTGATCCCACCTTTCATGTTTAGAGGTCCGTGTTTGCTCTGCTCCTATTTTGTATTGTTTAATGGACTTTTGAGCTTGAATACTGTTCGTTATCTCCATATATTTCATTTAAGTCTTTCGATGAATTGGAAAAATTTTATACATGGTAAATTGTCACATACACTGTAATGTAAAATAAAATGTAATTGATGATTTCAAAAACTGATAAGTAAAGTGTCGATGTCTTTTTTACATTTTGCAGCGTTGACAAAACCATTCACTTGGCGTGTCTTCTGGGTCAATATCAGCACACTTAAAATGGAACCAATCATCACATTCATCACATGCTATAGCATTTTTCTACACATTCATAACTGCATCCTCCACATGGGTATCTTACTTTTTTCTTTGCCTTTTGATGGTTTTCTTTTACTGCAACCTTTTACCATGTTTACCTCTGATGATTTTGATTTTGAGATTATATTTTCCTGTATTTATGTATGGTAAATGCATAGGACAAATTTAGTGGAAATTGCCCTCGTGATGCAATGGTTGATTCTGAGACAGGGTCAAATTTACTGAATGTAAACTTTGTAATTTAACTGTCCGAGACTCACCAAATAAACAAAATGTTACGTGGGTGAATCCATCCTCTATAGTTTTCACAATTCCTATTTTCCTATTCACTAGGTGTTTTGTTAAATTTATCAGTAGAATCACTGTGTATCCAATTTTCACTCCAAAGAATTTTGGAGCCAAGAATTGATCACGCATTTTACTGTCTCCACTGTCTTCTGACTTGAATGTATAAAGGTCACCAACAAGAGACTTTAATTTGTTGTGGGTGAAGAGCATAACATCAATGTTTCTAGCAAATGATACACAGCACTTAGAGTTTTCTGTGGAGTTAAGGGTCTGGAAAAGGAGTTTAAAATGCTATGGTATTTTGTGATGGAGGACCTTGTTCCATTTCATTGATAGCATTTATGAAACCAGTCGCCTCTTGTGTGTGGATTATTTTCAGATTGATCACATGAGGAAAGGTATCTTTAAACCAATGTGCTAAAAAGCATGGGTATCCAAAGTCACCATATATTTCATTTCGCACCGGTTGTAATTGATAAAAATCCCCAACTAGCACAATTTGTAGGCCCCCAGAAAATAAATCCTTATTTTTCAAAGCTCTGCAAACGAACTCAACCTGGTGTTAAGTTTTCCACGATATCATGGGGACTTCATCGATAAAAGACAGTCAGTTCCTATAATGTTTTTTTTCTGGCAACTTCAAACCTTCCATCTGTTTTCAAAAGATGTAATAATTCTTCATTCTGATAACACCCATCCTCCAGACCATACCATTTGTGAATGGTACATGATTTCATGATTTCTCGATATAACGAAGAACCTAAAACATTATCTTGTTCTCATGATTACTATCAACATATCTGTATCTAAAGCCTTAGAGACCCTTCACGGTAGCTCAGTCGGTAGGGCGCTCGCTCCGTGATCGGGAGGTCGAATCTCGGCCGCGACTGACCTATGTCGATAAAAAATGGGTAGCAACTGTTCCTTCGCCATGCGCTCGGAACTTTGAAGTGAAAGTTGTGGGTCATTCGGATGAAAACCGAGGCCCCGTGTCAAGGCAGGCGTTGGCACGAAAAAAGATCCCACACTGCTCAATGGCCCTGGGTGCCGAGTAAAGGTCAAAATATGAAGCTCTTTACCGACACATGGTGATGTCTCTATATGAGTTAAAAATTCTCGAATTGGACATAAAACAACATACAATCAATCTAAAGCCTTAGAAAAATGTTTGTATATGGTTACTCAACCAACAACATTTTTTCTTTGTAAACTCTTACCCTCCAACTATGATTATGTTTTTTATACTTGTATAAAGAATACTCAGATTTGATTGGCTTTTTAGAAGGCTTTTAAACTCAATAATGACTCCAAAAAGTACCATTTACATGTACAGCAATAATGACCTAGGAATCATTGCACGTGGGGTATAATGACCCGGTCATTATAAATAATGACCGCTAAAAATGACCTGTGATTCTAAATTCCATTCAAATTTTAAAAAAACTAATGCACAGAGTAATGACTGTTCTTTACAAAAATGTCTTTTTATGATACGGAATACGATTGTCCTTTAGATGCGTCCTAAAATTTATCGTTTTCATTGAAACTTTCGTTACAATGTCAAATTCAACGAATGCAGACTTGGCTCTTTTGTACAATAAAAGTCTGCACCAGACTGTCATATTGTAATTTGAGATGGTATTTGTGAATTTATGAAAATGCATGTTACTGACAATCACAGAGTGTTTTAATAAATCGGCGATGCAAAAACTTACAAAAACTTGCGGGCGAAAAGTAAACAACTTCACTAGCGAATCCCGATCCCGATGAAACACTGATAATAACAGTTCGTAGTTGGTAGGTCTAATACACAATTGAGTGTTTTTTAGTAATTAAGCCTACAAAAATTGTCTTAACTTATATCGGTATAATAAACAGTTCATACAAACAAATTGAAGGAATGTTTCTATTAGGGATATATTTGACGATTTCTTTTCCGATTCCAAGTGTTCTATTTCAAGATATTCTGTCAAAAATGTTTGTTTGTTTGTTTGTTTATTGTTTAACGTCCCTCTCGAGAATTTTTCACGCATATGGAGGCGCCACCACTTGCCGGTGGAGAGCTACAAATGTTGACCTATACTTGGCACTCAGGGACATTGAGCAGTGAGGGATCTTTTTCGTGCCAGTACCTACTGCGACACGGGACCTCGGTTTATACGGTCTCATCCGAAGGACCGGTCTCCACGTCCCACAGTGGGATTCGAACCCGCGACGTAAGGATCAACTCCTTACTCCGCGACTCTAGAGCGAACTCTCTAACCACTGCGCCACGCGGGCGACCTGTCAAAAACGTAAAACCTGTGATATTTTGATTACAAAGTCTTCGTTTACTGGCAATCTAACTGAAAAGAGCTTCTGTACCAAAACTTGGGAAAATATGAATTGCAAATCTTCTAATGTTGTCCCCGGAATAGGATGTACCCTTTGTGGGCTTTTTTATGTTGGTGAAACCAAGGATTCACTTAATAAAAGAATATCGGGGCACAGATTTTTCAAACTAACAACGGAGACAAGCAGTTTCTATACAAGCATTTTAATTTACCTGATCATTCTATTTTGTCAATGAAAGTTAGAATTCTAGAAAAGATTTATCATCATACTTATAACCCATCACTGAGTACACCTCTCCGTAGACAACGAGAAGAATACTGGATTCGAAAACACTAGGCACTGCCTTTCTATAAGGTAGCGATCATCACGGTACCTCAGTCGGTAATCAAAGGCTTTTTAATTTAAACTGCCACGTTTCGTGGAAGAAAATACTGCTCAAACAACCCGTTTGTTCCTTAAACTTCAATATACCAACAAAAGGAATTGACGCAGTTAATATAAGTTATATACTTAATCACAAAAATTTACCGTCTTTTATTCCACCATATTTCAAGTTGACGTCTACACCTTGTCTTTCTTACAAATATAATTCGACAATTGCTTCCAAGCTTTAATTATAAAAAACACTATACAGCTCCTAGATATCAAGCATCTGAAACATAATCCTCCAACGTGTTCATGTTCTTTTTCACCCCACAACTATAGTCCAGCTGGACACGTCATTACGGATTACGTAAATGGTGACGTAAATATAGTTAATAATGAGGACCTTAAATCACTTCTTATAAGAGGACCTACGTTTAAGGAACCCCGATCATTCAAATGGCGTCAAAATTTCATGCATTTTATGAATTCAGTAGAAGATTATTAGGGACGATGGTCTAAATATGAAAAAGAAGACCTTGACACTTTGTCAGAATGGAATAAATGTATCAGTTGGATGTTGGACTCGCGCATTAAGCGATTCGAGGCAATATGAAAACCATCTATCCTTCTGTCTTCGACAATGCAAAAGTGAAACCAGAATTAGGAAGATTACACGACAATGTATGTACTGGTCCCCGTTGACAAAGCAGGTAACGACATTGTCTTTCTTTGTTATTTGAATTGTATTTTGGAGAAACTAGGATTTAATTCTTCAAGTGGTAATCCAACTTATAGCTCCCTTTCTAAGGAGGAAATTCCTCAAAACCATATGTCAGTTTAAGTATTTTTAATATGCCCAACTTTCAAAAATAAATTTGATTTACCATACCTATACTGGATTCCAAAATTCCATGAAATTCCTTACAGATAAAGATACATAGAGGGTTCCAGTAAATGTTCTACCAATCTCTTTCTTTACTCCTCAATAAATATTCACAGTAGTGAAGGAGAAATTACAGGAGAACTGTACAACAATATATTCGAGAAGTGGTGTAAATCAGATGTCGATACTTAAAAACTCAAAGGAACTTTAAGAAAATTTGAAATCACATTTTTTTTAACAAAATCAACAACATCAAAACGTACAACTTTTCAACCCTTAATACAACTATTCCCCACGATAAATTAAAGTACGAACAATTTCTAAAACGAGGCAAGCTACTGACAAACAAGTTGATGAAACAAGGATATCAGCAGCCTCGTTTGAAGTCATAATCAGTTTTATGGTCGATACAATGACCTTATCAGTAAATACAACCTATCATTAGGTCAAATGCTTACTGACGTTTTTCATACTAATTGTTAGGCCAATATTTACACAGTCACTTAATTGTCGACGGATTTTTCCTTTTTTCGCGATCATGACACAAGGAGCTATGGCGGGTGTGACCGGTCGGCAGAAGATGCTCACTCCTCCATGACACCTGATCCACCTCTGATGTTTTCGAGGGTAGAGTTTGCTCTGCTTCCGATTTTTATTGATTTAATGTACTTTGAACTTTAAATATTGTTCGCTAACTCCTTTTTTTTATCATAAGATTTTTTGTGAAAAGGTCTACAGATCATTGCTTTTTTACTGTGTTCCTTCGAAATAATCGACGTAAGATCCTTCCTTTTACCTCCTTTTTTAATTCGCATATTCTTATTATTTTAATGTCCCCATATTGGCTGTAAAGATTTCATTTCAGCAAAAATTGCGTTTGGTTAAAAAATGATCATTGATGTCTACTAGTATATAAAATTCGATTATGAGGGTAGATTTGGCTATTTGCTTCTGGATTCTATGCTTATTCAAAGTCATGTTCTACAAATTTTATTAACACCGTAAAGCATTTGTTCAAACAATGTGCCATATTTCTAAAATGAATTTAGCTGAAAGTATTTTTTTTATTCTTAAATTTGATGTCTTCATAGTTACATTTATAATTAGACAATCTTTGAATGTGTATTAATGAGTTTAAAATGCAATAAATTGTTACATGTACATACTATAAGGGCTATTTATTAACTACAATGAATGAATATTGGCCATAATATTCCACCTCTAATTTATAGATGTAAAAGTATATTTTAGACTACTACACATCGGTTTAAAATTACATTAAATCTATCTCCATATGCTTGGCAAATTATGACTTAGTTTTTAATAATTCTTGGATGTTTGTGTGTTATTCCAAAAAGGTTCCCCTGTAATGTTATACCATCTTATATCGAATTAAAGGTAAGTATAAAAGTCTTGTGATTTATTCTGTAGTATATGTATCCTAAATCATTTAAGCAATTGTATCAATAAGATATTTGTTAATATCTTTTAATACTTTTTAAATGGTGGGCTTATTTGCAGGACCAGCTCTTAGACTGTTTTGCATACTTTTGGTATAATATTACGATATCAAAACTTGATAATATGCATGTACGAGGGTTGTTCTGAAAGTTTGTGGACTATCTTCATAACTTTTTACTTAACGTCATATTATATACAAATTTGGAAGAAATGTTTCAACAGTAAACTCAAATGATGTGTATTAAAAAAATTTAATTTATCTTGGTTCATTTCAAACTTATTTACTCTGAAAAATTGCGAAAATCAGATCACGGAACAGGTAAAAACTTTTGTATTTTACAATCAAGACACTAAATAATGTCTGAAGTCAGTATCTTCTGTAAAATGACACAAAAACGGAAAAATTCTACACGTAAGTATTGTGTCATCGTTTCTGATTCCAAATTATGACAATATTTTGCTTTGTTGGAAAGAAATCGGTTTCAAAAGATAGGTATTCCTCATTGAAAAAAGGCCAAAAAGATGACGTCGTAGAAGGTCACGGAGCAGCAGAAAAACCATACAATTCTGTGCTGTACTCTGGAAAACTGTGAAAAAACTGTGAAAATGCCGGAGAAAGTAAGAAATGTCAAATGTCAAAAGCGGGCCATGCATGTTTGTGTACATGGTACGAGCGGTATTTGAATTTGAATGATAGACGTCTCTGCTTAGACGATGGTGATCTGTGAGAAAACGGATTATCTCTAAAAATTTTATGAAAATATTGAAGAGTTAGTAACGTCGTGCTAAGAGTTTGACGCTTCACAGATGCTAATCTTGTGAAAGCACACTTATGCAGTGAAAAATATCACATTGACAAACAAAATATTGCTACTGGAACAATTGTTAGCAAAATAGATTTCAAGTGATAGAGAAACATTTTTAATGAGTGCACTGGTATTGGGCACTCCTGTGTAAAATGTATAGGGATAGTATTTTTGAGAATCTCATGTCGGTATGTTTTTGACGTTACAGTTTGTTCAGTTTGCTCCGTGGTAACAAAACGTGTTGATTTTGAAATTAAATAACATGAATTCTATTACACACTTAAACAAAATAAATATTTTTACATATATATGATAATGTGCTAATTTTTTGAAGATAGTATAACGGAGATTGGCATAGTCCATGAACTTTCCAAACAACCCTCATATATATTTATAAAGACATATTCAAGATTTAGAACGGAATTACATTTAAATTCAAATTGTCTTTTAAATAGTGGATTCATATTATATTGTAATGATGTAGTATATTTATAGTAAGCTTTAACTGGATAATATCTAAAAATTAACGAAGTGTGTTGAATCATTTTCATCACATCCATGATGAGAGTTATTTTGAGAATTTTAAAATCTGTATTGACGAGTTTGTAATGGAAAAAAGAAAAAAACTGGGGATGTCAACGAATATTTGAGTACTCGACTATCGTTCGATCTTACCGACTATCGACTAAATTTTTTTTAGACGGTTATTCGTTTAAAATTAGCTATTTAATAGTAATCTTAGCTTCAAGGTTAACAATTTGTTCCGTCTAATTTATTTCTTAATGCATCAGTGTTCTCGTGGTAATACGTAACCATTCTCAGTTAACTGCGTGTCGATAACTCATACATGTATTGATCGGCAAAATGCCTCCAAAATCTACGTTTTTATTTTTTTTTATTTGAAAAGAAGTCAGGATGGAAAATCAGTTAAGGAGGGATTCTTGTCTCGTTTCTGACTAGATGAAATGTTCAAAGTATATTTGCTTATATGTTTTATATATTTAGATGTAAGATATTTAGAAGATCATATTTTTCTTTCCTCATCACAATTGTACAACTTTAAATAGAAATGGTAAACTGAGTTTGAAATCTAGCAGGGACTATATTTTTGGTGGAATGGCGGTGTATGAAAATATCTTCTTTTCTGCCTCTCAAAATAATTATAGAACAATGAATTTAGTTATAATTTTTACACAATCAAAGACTTGGAGAAAATTTTTAAATGTAAGTTAAATTAATAATAAGGGACTAAAGTTTTAAAATATATCAAATAAATATGATTTTCCAAACAAACTAAAATTATGTTAGCATTTAAAAGCTTCCAATCTAAGTTCAGATTTGAGCCAAAAATCCGTAAAAAATGTTTTTTTCTCTCTTAGTAAACGGTCAAAACTTTTTGTTTTTGTATCATTTTGTATCTTTATGTGACAACTTTACCATATGTGAAAATAAGAAAAAATTAAATATAGGAAGCATGTAAAAATAACTAAAATATCTTAGAATTTTAAGAAAAATAGAGAAAATTCGGACTAGCCAATATCCATTTTAGTTAAATTATTTATGTCAATTTGGTAATATCTTCTTGTAGAACCTATACGGTAATATTTCTTTATGCAAAAAGAAAAACATTTAATTTATTGAAATAGAGGAAGGCATCGCATGATTGGCAACAGTAATTTTTTATTCTTAATGTCCAGGGAAAAGGAACTGACCTTGACCTGACCTTGCCTCTAATTTAAAACGGTCTAAGAACTGCGAACGATAGTATTGTTCTCCCGCCTACCTCCAAGTCAATTTTCAAAAGTTAACACATTTGAATGATTTTTCATATCTATATACTAGATATTTAATTATATGAATTTTCTTAAATCATTTATTACTTCTTTGGGAAAACAAAGAGGAATAACTCTAAAATTTTGGTAAAACTTGTGTTTTTCACTATAGAAATCAACGGAAAATATTTTTAAAACATCCCCCCCCCCCCGTGAAACAAAAATTCCTTTTTACAGGTAATATGGACTGTCATTTCACAAATTCATACCAAAGCTTTTTGTGTTTCACGAGGGGGAACATATGTTTACAGACAAAAAACTACAAGAATGCTTATTTTTTCACCAATTTCAAAGGGGTTTACAACTAAAACATTGTATTTTATTAATAATGTATGTTTAATTTTCTATGAGTAAAATATAAGAAAAGATTTAAGGAACATTTATTCATATCCAAGAATATTTTAAAATGTGGTGATGCTTTAAAGCCCGATTTCAATGAAAAATATCGTCTACCCCCCTTATTTAAAGAGCTGGAATTAGGGGTGATTAACTATTTAACACTGGAATTAAAATCATCAGTCAATTATCATTGACTGTTCTTTGCATTCAACAAAGATTTTACGGCCAAATTGTCATTAGTATTGAATTAAATGGGTATTAAATGTAGGCGGGAATCGAGAGTTAGCGTGCGTAGTTCTTTAATCTAAAAGTAATATTGCCTTCTTGATTCAGTGAAAATTTCATTGATTTTTAAATATAAGAAATAAGTGTTCTTATGAGAAGAATCCCTCCTTAAATGTATGTTATGTGAAACTGAATTTGCATTCTACAGGTAGAACTTTAAATACATGTATATTGAATGATATACCGACAACCGTTCTTCAATTGGAACTTTTCCGCAAAAAAAAAAAAGAAGAAAAATGTGCAGAGCGGAAAAACGGTTGCTATTACAAACATTATATGAAAGGATTGCTATAAATGGAAAGGGTTTTCAAGAACTATTTGGATGCTAGCTCAAAATTAAATTTTTAAGTTCCAAACATGTGTAATGCAGCTATTAATTAATTAAGAATTAATCAGCTGAACATCACATATTCGTAGAAAACATGTATGTTGGGTGGGGGGGGGGGGTGTTAATGAGAGTAATTTAATGTTTTTTCTTTCTTTCAGTCATTTCAAGTTTGTATTGATTGTTTACACAAAATCTCATAATTAAATATATCCCAAGCTCTCTGTGATTTTATAGGAGGTACTCTTTAACTATTGTTTAGTCACGGGTCACTGACTAGACACGTTCAAATGACCCAAGGTTATAGATCAATAACGATGAATTATGCTAGCTTCATGAAAAGAAAGGACAAACGCAAGCGTATTTGTACGCTAGATAAATTGTGCAGTAAATATATTTAAAATCAAATACATTCGATGGATACATTTTTACTTTTTTATATTACTACGTGCACGTTTACTATACAGAATTCGTTGTTTAATTAATGGTGATAGCGTATATTAAATATTGTACAAACAGTCTGTAAAAGACAAATAGGGAAAATGACTTGAAAAATTAATTCAAATATCAACGAGTACTCGACTATCATTCGACTAAAGCTTCCGACTAATCAACAAAGCTGTCTGAGTAAAATTGACATCCCTAAAAAAACCATTTTATTTGTGTGACTGATTATAAACAATTCTAGAACGTGCAATTTTTGCGACTTCATATAGTTATTAAGTTACATTTTAATTTTCATTTTCTTCGTATCATTATTAGATTGATATCGGATGTTCAGTGTTATTTCAAAATGTATGACATTTGATGCACGATGATAAATTATATATACATGTACAGTACAATGACTGAAATCATTTTTAATTCGGGAAATATTCCTTATACAAAGGTGTAGTTTTAGAGAATAAAATCCAGAAAATATTTTTACTATCTGCAGATCTTTTTCATATGAATAAGTCTAGCATGTTTTGGTGTATGAGATCTATACAACTTTTACTTAGAGTTTCCTCGCTCTTTCTACAGGTGATGGAGTTTTATCTTCTCCTGGTTTTCTTTATTCACACTGCACAGGGAGAGACACACTCAGGAAGTTGTAAAGACATTGCACAAGGTTACCTAACAGGACAACTGTCGTCTGCTCTAGGGCATTTCAGGTAGAAGCTTTAAGGCGGGAGTTCGAAAGCTACACTGATGTCATGGAGGAATCAATGAAAAAGTTCAAAGAGCACGTGAATGCTAGCATGAAAGAAAAAAGTATGAAACCACATGTTGCATGTTGTATTGTATTGATTCTTTTATTCGCGATGATATCAAAAATTATGAATTTTTTTTTTTTTTTGGTAGGTATAAGCAATAGAAAAATTACATACACACGATGGGGGAAGAAGTCTTGTCCCTCCAAAACATTGGAAAATTATATATATATATATATATATATATATATATATATATATATATATATATATATATATATATATATATATATATATATATATAAAGACAGTAATCAATCTCAAAATTACACTGAAATAAAACAAATTTGGAACAGAGCAAATAACATGATTTGCTTAAATTCATTAAGATCACAAAATCCGCAGAATTAATATAAATTCTAAGTAAGTAGACTTAATGAGGAAATTTCTCATAAAGTGTAGACTCCAACCCCAATAATATCGATACATATGTATCAGAATCACATAAAGATATAACCCAGCTAATTATTACTACTGAATAGGAAAATTAACATTCATTCTCCGAATATGTATACGAGAAAAAAAGGAATAAATTTTGATTATTTATCAGATAAATCCCAGAATCCCGGTATCTTGGCATATCAAATTGTGTTCACCGACCCTTGTCACAATTTTCTGACCAAAAAGTTTTCTTTCTAGATGAGTGCTTGTTTACTTGTCTGTCTGCCATAAACTCTCTCTCTCTCTCTCTCTTTGTGTATGTGTGTTGGCCTCCCCTCTTCAAGACCCCAGGTGCAGATTTTTTTTTTTCAAAATAATGTTTTTGGCGACAAAATGTACAGATGTTCACAATAAATATGTATTGTCGCCAACACAACATTTTGTTGTTCATTCTGCAGAAGGAAAAAAAAAATCTTTCTCGGTACATACTATTGCCAGTGACAATATGTACAATCTAGGACAATATTTGCAGTGAGGGTAGGTAAATGTTGTCTCAGGCGACTATATGTACATGTTCCGTCACAAATCTACCTCTCCTTACCATATAGAACATCGTTGTGTGTAACATAAATTGAGAAATGGAAAGAAATTTTTAAGTTTTTTTTATTTAAAAAAACACATTAACTTTTACAAAACATTATATAAGAATTTGAATCTAGACATTCAATATATGGTTTAATAACATGTTTCTATTCTACTTTGAGTATTATAGTTTGAATGTCAAGATTTAAATTCTTTTCTATTGTCAAATTTGAAGTCAGGTACATTTTCTTAAGTTTCAATATTTGGCGTTTCGGGGTATATACTGCTGAGAGGCAACAGCAGAAAAAAATAATAATATTGACATATGATTTTTCTTATGTCTATCAATTGCTGGGATGTATGTCTATGTTGTAAAAGCAAGTTTTTCAAGCTTTGAGGCCATTTAGTGCCGAGTATAGAACTACCTTTAGTTAATAGTGATGATAGCGGAGGAGACGAGACGAAAACTGCAGAAACTCGGCTGCACAATATAATTTATATATATATATATATATATATATATATATATATATATATATATATATATATATATATATATATACATTTGTGGTATCTCTCTATAATATAAACATGCACAGAGCAAATATCTTCATACCTGTATGAAGTTTTTCGAAGGTCATAGGTCATTACGTGACCTAATCACACAGTGCAGTAATATCAACATAAAAAGACTTACTCTACTTAGGAATATAGCATGTTTTTCATGCATAAAAATGTACAAAATACGCAAGTAAAATAATAATTATTTTATTTACAATGTAAACGAGTATTTAATACAGTTCTCAATCGATTTTACATAGAGAATAGAAAACTACGTGTTATAAGTTCCATGTTTGAGATGCATAGTCTTAACGTCCTTACCCTTATTTTTCTCGTAGATCTCTGAATGCTATAAATTTTTTTTTATCAAACTTTGCTCACAATAAATTTGAAAATCTGTTGGAAAATATCACAAACAGCTGACAAACACTGCACTTCGGAAGTTCGGTAGGCACATCTCCATCATCGAGATCGTTGTCTTAACAATGTAAGCTGTCGCCAGTGTCTCCGTGTCAACATCATAGTGAATATGCCTTACCGAAATCGTAGATTTTATGTTTCTGATCAAATTTTACACTTGATTTCAAGTTATCTATTCCGGACAAGTGTCTCCATCCATCCCTTTCCGACCAAAATTCCTCCAACTTTTTATAATCAAACATGGGACGTGTTTCTTGTGGGTTTTTTTAACATCGAATATGGGTTCTCATGAATACAAAAATTCCCAGACACCAATATGCTCACTATAATTGAACACAAGTAGCCTTTCACCGAATATTCCCTTCAAAACAGAATCCTTTGCCAGATGAATTTGAAGCGTAACCGCTTTTCAAGCCGATTTACACCTTGCGTAATTTGTCAAAATCTACGACGAACAGTTAGTGCAATATCTATATTCGATTGTTCGTCTCAAATGTATATATAAGTAATAAATAACAAGTTTAAAAATTTCACTGGGAAATGAAGTGGGTCGGTACGTGATCAAATCTTCTGAGAAGGCCTTCGGCCTTCACAGGATTTGATCACGTGACCGACCCACTTCATTTCCCAGAGAAGTTTTTAAACTTGTTATTTATTTCTTAAATAATTTGCCATCTTATCAAGCGTATTAACCAACCTTATTCATAAATTTAAAATTACAAAACTTTGTTAATTCATTTTATTTAATAATCTTCAATCAAGTCATAATGTAAGTAAGCGAGTGCATCGTCATTGAAATCAGAAGGGGACCAGGGTAATTGATAATAATACCCAGTCCTATAGTTTGAAAAGTCGATGGGATTTTTACTAATTACCCTTTCTTCTATAATTATTTCATATAAAAAAAAAGATATGTGGGTTGTGGGGGATTTTCGTTTAATTCGAATATATTGTTTTTGGTCTTGGAATTTCTCTGGTCATTGAATAAATTGATTTTCAACTCCGGGATCGTTGTGCGCTTTTTGCCTGTGAGAGGTTTTTAGACACAGGGGAACAATTCTTACAATCCCCTGGTCTTGACCAGATTGACCCAAGTTAGCTGGGTTATTAATGGTCCTTTATTTCTCAAAAACGCTCCAGTTTGAATCTACTCTTCCTAGGATATGTTCCCTTCCTGTCCATAGCGCATCACAGGTTATGGGGAGTTGTCCTAGCTGTAACCCAACCTGTATAAATGCAACCAGAAAGAGACAAAATCCAGCAGACCACCCTTTATTAAATCAATACATACATTCTAATTATTTACAATTACTAAAGATACACAATACACAATATAACAAACATTATAATAAATACGAAACATTACTATCAGATTATAAAATATATTAACCTGTAAATACATTAAGCCATCTGAACATTTTAACCATCTTACGAAAATCGCGCAAGTCTATAAAAATATCTTACCTGTATAAATGCAACCAGAAAGAGACAAAATCCAGCAGACCACCGGCTGGATATGTCTCACTGCGCTACATTTATACCCCCGTACATGCCCTGCATATTTGAGTATTTCTTCAAAATTTGCACTAATGACTTTTAATTTTGCTCTGAATTTAAGTTAATCTTATCCGACCTTAAACCCTCTTTTAATCTTTAATTGCACCTTAAAATTCCTGTTGAACTTTTTGCATAATCTTCACTTTTTATTTACTGTAGATAATTTATACAGATGCATGACCTCTGCTCCCTCGCATCAACCTCTTTGATTGGTTACACCCTTATTCTTGACCAAGCCAGCATCTTATAAACAAGTTCTAAATCTACAAACAAATAGCAAACCTCATGGAGCTTAATTATCAGCGGTGAAAAGTTCATCCTGCACTCCTGTCCAGCATCTGTTTTCTTCTATTTTTATCCTGCGCGATCGGCTAAATCTTAATTCATTTTCTACTTTACCCCCGAGATATATAAATTCCACAATTTTCTATTTTTATGCAATTTTTGTTATGATAATTATATACTAGTACTGTTATTAAAATTGACAAGCTCTACAATAAATCAGTGAGTATTTTTTTTTATTTTCTTATTAACATCATTACACCATGTATACACTCACTGTTGTCCGTTTATAATACATATATTTTTAAATCCATCTCTAAATAAACGTTTATACTTAAATTAAAACAACTTCATACTTCTATAGTTATGGAAAAGCATGTAAGATTCAGAATTTTCCGTATTGTCCCGCATTTGTCGTTGGTAACTTCGTTACAATTTCTTATCTCTCTACATGTATCACTGAATTGTTGCATATGACTACACAGCAGTATGGCGCCGAATGCAAATCGCCGTATTTGAAATTCAACTTTAAATTTCTCCTAAAATATGCTTACAACAACCTTTATTTTATTCAATATTTTAATGAACAAAGTTGTAAATAATATGTTTCATATCATTACGGATTTTTTCAAAAACATGGAACAAGTCCTTTTGTTAAAAAACATGGAATTAGTTAAAAAAACAAAGGAGGTGTGGGTTGTACTTATCTATACTTTTGCTTCTAAACTCACTACGGAAATTTATACAAAATATTTTTTTTCCTTCTATAAGCCTGTAATTAATTGTCAGAAACTATAAAATATTTTATTGAAATTGATCAGTCAGCAATGAAAAAAAAAATCAAATTCTCCGCGCTTGCGCGGGATTCCATCTAGTATCATATAAAAGAAACGCCTAAACATACGAGTATATATGCACAAGATAATTTATATCCCATTCGAAACATTTGTATAAAAATATTTTGAGGTATAAGAAAAATGACTGAAAGCAAAAAAAAAAAAAAAAAAAAAAAAGATCGAAAGAAGTTCGAAAATATGGTTATTATTTTGTTTAGACAACTTATATGGTGATTATGACATTTTATTTTTAAATAAAAACTGCTTCAGGATCAATATAAAACGTAAACCAATAGGAAAATTAAGAATCTTTTTTGGATAAGGGAGTCAAATTTGCATAAAAAGAACTTTATATTTTTCTACTTTCTCTGAAAAATATATGCTATTATTTATGGAGATAAAAAGCGATCAATACATTCTGTGGTTTATAGATTGCTTTATCTTCGAAACGAAATGTAACAAAGGCACCACAAAGTGGAACATCCACTTACAAAGAGCATATACATATATATAAATCAAGGTACCATTCGACATCGATCCCGATGCAAATTACTGCACTCCCGTTTCGCACAAGGACACATTAACACATGTAAACTAAAACACGCACACAAGAGGGTTACTATACCCCCTCCTACTCCGTTGCAAGGGGATAATAACTTAAATCTAATAATCCAATAGGTACATGTATATGTGTGTGTTTACATTTGTAAGTGTTCTCCTCTACTTGCTTTCCCAAGTGTAAATTGTAATTGAGTTGTGTGCAATCGGGTTCAAAATTATTGTTAACATCATATTTAGGTATGTAGCTTGAATTACCTACGTAAATTAAAGTCGTCAATTACAGGTCTACGTATCAACGATTATTGTCGGTATGTTTTAAGCATGTAAACATTAACTTCTTAACAGCGCTTATCTAACCACTGCCTATATAATGTCTATCTTTGCAAAAAAATGGGGGTGGGGGTGGGGGGCTAAGGAATCAGGTTGACACGCCACCTAAGGTCAAGTGATTGCTCTGTGAATCCTATGACCGCAAAGTAAAATTAATTGTATTTTTTTCAAAATTTTAATAAATGGACCTATTTACATACTAAAATAATCAAAAGATAAGAATTTAATTAGACATTTGTCATTCTTCAAAGTACGCAATAAATATTCCGTAAATCAATATGTCCGCAAACTTTTTTAACAACCCTCATATATTGTATTGCATAATTCTTTGGAAATCTCTCCTCTACTCCTCGGTATTAAGAGCAGACAAACTAACTTTATAGTTATGTTAAGCAAGGATGCTTAAAAGATGTGAAATTCATAGCCCCTGGGTCAGGGGTTTTGGTGTTAAAGTGGGACTCTGTTGAATACATAGAAAAAATGAATAAATTCTTTGAAAATCTTCTTTGCTCCTTGTTATTTAGTTGTAACTTACTAGTTGCATAGTTATGTTGTGCAAGGGTGTTTCTTCCAAAATTATTAGCTTCTCGGTCCCTGTGTCAAAGATTCTGGTCTAATGGAGTGGCTGATCATGATTGATTATATTTATTAATGAAAATACATTACTTCTTACAAAATCTTTTGCTCTGCTCCTGGACATCTAGGGGGCAAACAAAGTACAAATCTGTAATGAGTATGACCTATTTTTACCACATTAGTGAAATTCTGAACCACTTGGTGCTGGGCAGGACTCTTCAATTTGCATTCTTCTGAGAAATTTATTTCCTTTTACTTTTCACTTATGGCGAGTAATCACTGTAAATAATATCATTTAATTTCTAAAAAATAATTGATTCTGATTGGATAAAAAATTCTTTTGATAACTGCATCAACAGAATCTGGAGTTCACTTGCACTTAGCAGCCGGAACTCCTTTGGCTGACTTTATATGTGTATTTCCCGCTTCCAGATTACTGAAAGAAAAATGAAATACTTTAACACTTTTTTCCTGAATTTCAAAACTTATCCGCTACATTCCAGAGTTATTTTCTACTTTCGTTTCTTTTCGAATTACCCCCCTTTGCTAAACAAACCAGATCGTCTGCAATGACAACAATGCATACGCGCAATGATGACGTTTTCCGACCAATTTTTTCTTTGATACTTCAGTCAAAGAAAAAAAATATTACATTCATTTCTTAAGTCATTGAAAAGTCAACTGAATGAGAATTATACAATAATATTTGTAAAATTTGATACAGAAAGTGCTTTCACCTGTTTTCGCATAGACAGGTAAATAATAGATTAATAAAATGAGACAGAAATACATTATCTTTACACATTAAATATTCCTCAAAGACAAGAGAAGCTGTACTTGTACTGTGAGAAGAAATGAGGTGGGCTACTGAAAGTGCTCAAGCACTTGTTTTATTAGTTTGCAAGGTGACAATGACAAATGGGAGCAAGTACAAAGGTCAAGATTCATTTTAGCTTTAATTTAAGAAATAAGATATCATTTTTAGAGTTTCATTGGAGAATGACATGAAGTCGGTCACGTGATCAAATCCTATAACGCTCGAAGGGCGTTATAGTAGATTTGATCACGTACCGACTTCATGTCATACTCCAATGAAACTCTAAAAAATGATATTTTATTTCTTATATTTATATTTTACTTTTTTATTCGTGTTACAAAGAAATATAGGCACTATGTATACTTTGCTATGGAAATGCAACAACAACGTACCTACGATGTCATGTGACGTCACAATCGGAACCGTCCAAATGACTCATGCAGTTTGCTTTCCAAACGCAAGAAAGTCTGATCATGTGACCAACTGCATGTCATTGAAAATTGAATTTCAATTTAATTAGTATTGTTATATAAGGAAAAACATTGGCAAATGTTAATATTGATGGTTGAGGAATTATATTTTTATTTTATTGTCACACATTAGATGATTTCATTCAAATACAGTCTAAATAAAGGGGCGACCAATTGATTCTGAAGGGGGAAGTGGCTGGACAAACTTTTCCAAGTCGTGATAAGTCGGATTATTTACATTCATGTCGGCGAAGGACAAATTATTTATTTCCAAGATGATCAAGGAAAGATTATTTATTTTCTTCTTCACTGGAAAAAAGTCTGACAAACAAAAAGAAATGCCAAAATCAAAACTTCTACTTCTTTTTTTATTGCGGGGAGGGGGGGAGGAGGTTGTTCTGAGCACCTGAGTGACCAGCAGGCATGTTCACGAAACTTTCCTAAGATATGTTCTAAGATTATTCCTAAGATATGACTTAGGAAGAAAGCTAGGGACATCCTAAGATCAACTTGGAATATATTATAAGATGTAGCTCGACGGTAACTAGCACATCTAAAGTCAAGACATCCTAACATACAATGAACACTCTTGTTTCTTTACATTTATCTATACAGGTAAAATTCTGGAGACATTTGTAGGTATAAAATCTTTTACCTAACATGAAAAAAAAAAATCATTTACATGTACATGTAGCTTCAGTATGTCTTAATGTTTGCATATTTTTAAATTATGAAATATTGAATACCGCATGTAAATCGCATCGAAACAAGCGATTTTATTCTACCAGAGTGAAAGATTTAAATTTTAAAAAGAATCTTAAATTCAGTTATCTACCTTGACGATGATTATGATATGATATGATATATTCTAAAAGTTTGTATCCTTTTTTTCTCTTTTTTTATTTTTAAAAAAAAAATTGCCGATAAAAAAAAATGAATTTTGCAGGACTTAAAACCATGTATTCAAATAGAGAAATAACTGTGTAAAAGGCAATGTTTTATCCCAGTTCCTTCGCCATGCGCTCGGCACTTTGAAGGGAAAGTTGCGGGTCCTTCAGATGAGACCTTGAAAACCGAGGCCCCGTGTCACGACAGGCGTTGGCTCGATAAAGATCCCTCACTGCTCTCTGGCCCTGAGTGCCGAGTAAAGGTCAAAATTTGAAGCCCTTCACTGGTATATGGTGACGTCTCTATATATGAGTGAAAAATTCTCAAATGTGATGTAAAACAATATACAATCAATCAAACAATCAATGGTTTAAATTTTTATTTGATTTAAATAAAAAGCAATATGCCCCGATTTACTTATGTAAAGGTCGTAGATAAAACTAAATGAACAATTTTCATTTTTTGTCCCTTTCAAATAAAAGTTGTATGATTTTTTCCCCTTCTTTTCAAGTGCGAAATTCAGGTTCTCCTTGATGAGGTGGGGGAAAAAGTAGATATCATCTTTTGTAAATTATTGAACACTGTAACTAATGTTGCAAAGACGAGGCCTTTAAGTAACATTTGTGAAAAAAATATGTTTTGTAAATCATCAGCTCGTACAAAGACTGCTGAGGAACAAGAAATTGTCGCATATGCTTGCAATATTCAAAAATATAAGCATCACAACAAACTTGGGATGATCTTAAGACACGATTTATGTTGTCCTAAAGCTAGGAAGAACTTATGGCGAGGTCCTAAATTTAGGAAAGGTTCGAGAACCTGACTTAAGACTAAGACATTTCCTAAGACTTTGAAAATTCTTAGGACACGCCGTAGTCCTTAGATAGCGGGCCCACCATAGTTAAATTCTCAAGCGCAATATTTAAAAAATCCAGGCCCGTAGAAACGGTTTCAAAAGTGTGTGGGGGGGGGGGGGGGGGGGCAACTTCCCAAAAAACCTGACAAGTAAAAAAAATCTTACACTGACCAAAAGATGGGGAGCAACTACCCAAAATTATCTGAGAAGCAAAAAAAAAAGCTAATTTACTGTTCAAATTCTACAATTTACCAGTACTCGACCTTACAACTACACTCAACCTATACTATTTTACCACCCCCCTCCCAAGCGTTCTACGGGCCTGAAATCAGCGCCATAGTTCCGCCACAGTTAATTGTTAGCGCCACAGTGAGGTCGTCGATCATGAGAATAAGTATATTATAATTTTATAAACTTAAAAATGAATTTCCAAATTACGTACTGTTTATCTAATGCTAAACAATTATTTATTTTACTCTCATTAGCGCCCATTGTTTGGCTTGCACAATCAATTATCTTCTAGGTCTCGCTAGACTTTACTCATGAATGAAAAGAGATGATTCTAAGCCATTTTTTCACCCTTTCAGGTAATGCAAATGATTTTATTTTAATACTTATTTATAAAACTACTTAGCTTTACTACATTGTAAAAATAACCAAAATTTCTAAAATTGCATCCGCACTGTAAGTTTAACATAGTACATGCATTGAAATCATGTTGTAAAGCTGAAAAATTAAAGATTAATCCATCAAAATAGTATTTTATGACTCCAAACAGCTGTTTTTTAGCTCAAAAGTTTAAAAATGCTGCAGTCAACCTAGACCAATATTGCAAATTTTATACAAAGATGAAAGCCTGTCTGTGTGACCTACCAGGATTTTTTTTGTCCTGAAAATAAAGATGTATAATTCACATTTTGTAAATAAAATTATTTTAAAAGAAATCACATTAAACTTGTTATTACTAAACACATAAAACTAGTTATTACTAGTACGTATATACTTTCAGATTCTATAAGCTTATATTTCTTTATCAATAAGTACGTTTGTAGGTTGATGTGTTGGAAAGGGGGGGGGGGGGGGGGTCACAGAGCACTTTCATGTACATACTAGGTTAAATTCAATATCCATTAATTCATTATTGATTTACATTACTGGAATCATTTAATTTATTTTTCAGCTTGCAGATTATTTAATAGATGTACAATTTATGTATTAAAGTGGTGATTCAGAAAGCTGTGTGTTTTTAATTTATCGAGGGTTACTTCGGGAATTCGGTTGAGAAAGACCGCGAATATTGGAATTCTTGCGCAATAGTTAAATCTAAAATGATGGATAACCCTGCCTGACAAAGACAGATTATTTAATATTTTCTTGCCAATCGATATATACCGGGTTATTTCTTTCCAATATTTTCGAGGACAGATTAATTATTTCAAAAATCTACCAATCCCCACCTTAGAATAATATTGTCATCCCCTAAATGCATGAATTATAATAATGCAAATAAATACATGACATCTGTTGGATTTATTTACGTCTTTAATAATGCTCAAGCATGCAGGCGATACATGCATTAAATTCCCTAGATCTTTTTGCTCAAACACAGTATTTCAAACTTTGTTATATTTTCTAGTAGATGTTATTCCATTTGCTGTCTGCGTCTACAAATAAAAACAAAAAGCCCATGAGCCACATCGCTCATCTGAGCACATTGGTTGGGAAAAAGCAGAAAAAATTAGTTCAGTATTCAAAAGGTAACAGGGGGGATCAAACATGAATTTACACTAATTATGGACACTCCCATATCAATATAACTAATCATGGATTTGCTTTTCTTAAGAAAATACCATAACGGTAGCTCAATCTGTGTAGCGTTCGCTCCGTGATCGGAAGATCGATCGTGAGTTCGAATCACCTAAGTTGATAAAAAAAAAATAGGTTGCAACTGTTCCATCGCCATGCGCTCGGCACTTTGAAGTGAAAGATGCGGGTCTTTCGGATGAGACGTTAAAAAACGAGGCCCGGTGATCCGGCAGGCGTTGGCACGATTAAGATCCCTCACTGCTCAATGGCCCTGAGTGCCGAATAAAGGTCTAAATTTGAAGCCCTTCACCGATATATGGTGACGTCTCTATATGAGTGAAATATTCTCGAATGGGACGTAAAACAATGTACAATCAATCAAACATAAGAAGACTTTTTAAAAAAAGATTATATATATATATATATATATCCCTATGTAAAACTATGATTGTTCATTGTGGCCTGACCCTACTCCCGGGGGTGAACATATTTAATCAACAGTAACTTAGAATACTTCCATATCAAAATGACTTATAATGGCTTTGCTGTTCTTGTGAGGAAGATTTTTAAATATTTTCCTTAAAAATTCCTATGTAAAACTTTGATTACCTATTGTGGTCCCACTCTATCCCCGGGGGTCATGTTTTCAAAAAATGTGCTTAAAATATCAATATGACTTATCACAGCTTTGCTATTCTTGAGAAGATTTTTAAAGATTTTTTTCCCCAATATATTCCCATGCAAGACTTTAATGCCTTATTGTGGCCCAACCCAACCCCGGGGTTCATAATTTAATTAAACCTGAATCTACATTACGTGAGAATGTTTACATATTAATATGACTAATCATGCATAGCGTTTCTCTTCTTAAGCATAAGATTTCTAAAGACTTTCTCCTATACACTTCTATGCAAAACTTTGATTGCCCATTGTTGCCTTACTCTTCCCCTGGGGGGGCCATGATTTGAACCAATTTGAATCTACACTACCCGAGGATGCTGTCATATTACTAAGACTAATAGTTGAGATGATGTTTAAAAAATGTTTCCTTTATATTCCTATGAAAAACTTTTATCCCCCCCCCATTGTGGCCCCACCCTATCCCCGGGGGATACGATTTGAACAAATTTGAATCTACACCACCCGAGGATGCTTCAACATCAATATGTCTAATAACAGCTTTGCTGTTCTTGACAAGATGTTGCAAGATTTTTTCCTATATACAGTACGTCTATGTAAAACTTTGATTGCCCATTTCGGCCCAACCACTGGGGGTCTTGATTTGAATAAATTTTAATCTACAATACATGAGGAGACTTCCATATTAATATGACTAATCATGGCTTTGCTTTTCTGAAGAAGATTTTTCCCTATATATTTCTATGTAAAACTTTGAATGCCCATTCTTGCCCTACCCTTCCCCTGGAGGTCATGTTGCCCTACTCTTCCCCTTGGGTCACTGTAGCACCACCCTACTCCAGGGGTCATGATTTGAACAAATTTGAATTTACACTACCTGAGGATGCTTTCATATCAACATAATAGCTTTGCTGTTCTTGAGAAGATTGATGACTGATAGTTTGATTATAGTTTTACGCCTAGTCCGCAATATTTTAGCCATATTTCCGCAGAAAATGTTTTGACAGGTTGTTTGAAAGGTTTTGGTTTTTCTGCCCCCCCCCCCTTCTCCAGTGATACTATTCTTTATCTGATCTTTTACGTGCCAAGGGGGTTGTGATCTTTGACATGGGGTACCATTTAACGTCCCATCCAACGGATTTATTCTTGAAAAGATGTTCTAAGCTTTTTTCCTATGAATTCTTATGTTAAACTTTGATCCCCTATAATAGTAGCCCAGTCCTCCCCCGGTGGTCACGACTTGAACAAATCTGAATTTACACTTTATTGATAAGATTTCATATGAGTTTTAACTTTTTGACCTGGTGGTTTTTAGAGAAGATAATTTTGTTCAGATACCACCAATTTTTCACTATTTCTGAAATGTCTCCCCTTGGAAGAGGGTGTAGCCCTTCATATGAACAAACTTGAACCCCCTTTACCCAAGGATGCTTTGTGGCAAGGTTGATTGAAATTTGCCCAGTAGTTTTGGAGAAGAAGTCGAAAATGTAAAGAATTTATAGACGGACTACAGACAGAATGTGATCAGAAAACTCATTTGAGCTTTCAGCTCAGGTGAGCTAATAGAATAAAGAAATGTACAGAAAAATAAATTTAAACTGTTTTCAATAATAATAATAATAATAAAAACCATCAAAAGCTTTCCATCTTGAACGAATCTTATATTAGTTGATTCGAATGGTCCTCTCTGCTCTTCAATGAGTTTTTCTCCATCAAGTTTGAATGTTGCCTGAGAAATAAAGTACACGAATGTTTTGAACAACAAAATATAGTCGCAACAAATTGTTTATATATATATATATATATATATATATATATATATATATATATATATATATATATATATATATATATATATCAAGTAATAAACTTTTAATTTTTCTTCTAATAAAATCTCAATAAATTGAACTAACTATGTGAAACCGAAACATAATCCTTTAATTGAATTATTTCAAATTGGTATTATAAACTTTTATTTCTACATTTTCTTTGTTGAAGTGTTGTACTTGTTGGTTATTCTAGTAGAATGTTAAATTTAACAAGAATTGACAAAATTAAGAAATATTTCAAGTTTTTTTTATCTCTTGATAAGAATCTGTTTTAGTTTGTGTCCGACATTTTTTGTCAACCAGACTCACAGAGCTTATTTAAAGGAGGTGCAGCAGACAGACTGTGGCAAACTTGCTATTAAACAAACATTTCACTCAAATCTGATCAAGGCCGGGTGGTTTCTCTATTTGAGTGAAAAAATCACAAACGGGACATTATACAACATGCAATTAGTCAATAAATCATGAATCTTGAAAGAATTATACAATATTGTCATTCCAAGGTCAGTATGCATTACGATTGAATCTGTAGTATACGAATTTGAAGAGTGTTGACGTCGGAATGAGATTAAGAGGACATAAATAAAAGGTATATGTCAATATTGCACACGATTGTAATTTATTGAATGAAAAAAATCGTTCTCGTAGTACCAGAGAAAAGGAATATAAATCAACCGGCCTTGATAAGATTAGAGTGAAATGTTTGTTTAATGGAAAGTTTGCCACAGTCTGTCTGCTGCACTTCCTTTAAATAGGTTCTGTTTGTCTGGTGTTGGTTGACAAAAAATGTCTGAAAACAACTAAAAGAAAAAAATTAAAATTGAAGAAATGATGCAAGTATTCAGATATATTGAGTAAGTTATAATTAAGGTTTCGGAACAATGGCGTTATTAATTTAAATTGAATACAATATCAGTGAAAAATTCTCGAACGGGACGTAAAAAACATACAATTTTTCAATCAATCAAAACCCTATCAAAAAAATAAGAGACAACTGCACCTTCATTGGACGACCATCCAGAGCAGTAACATTGACCTCGGTGTTAAGTTTGGCCTTCTGTTCCATTGTTGACAGTGGTGTTATAGTTTTTATCGATACATCATCACCATCTATCAATATTTCCTGAACGATATTGTTTTCGGGCATGAGCATTTTCAAACCCTTTTCTTTATTTTCTTTGCTAACACCTGAAATTTATAACTCTTACAAACACGAAAAACATTTCACTTTTATGTATCCGTAGCATTATTGATTGTATAAAAAGCCCTCTAACAATCTTATTAAAAATGGGTTCTTCAGATAGTGCATAAATATATTTTGAAATGATAACGAATATCGGTTTACAGTTAAACAAAATAACTGAAATTTGGAATCCATTTAAAATATATAATTACCAATAGCGTCCATGTAGTCACTAAATCCCTGCACCTCCGCAAGCTTCCATTTTCCGTTAAGTGCAGCCATGTCGCCGTCTTAGTTGATAGTCTCTTGTGTGAATGACTGGCAAAGAGGGGTACACACGGATAAAACTCTTGTATTGATTTTACAAAATCGGTGACTCCTTGTAGATTACAAGGTTTCAGTAAATCATGCTTTATATGGAAAAAAATAAGGCACTACAAAGTAAATGCACTACAGACACCTCGTAGGGAAATTTCACTGTTCCTGCCTCCCATTTGTGTAATTTGTTGTTGATCATTTATTATATACGTTTTTTCCTCTTGAATGCCTAATTCTACACAAGCAGAAGGCCGCAGTGGGTATTATCTTGATTTAGGTCCCTTAATTCTATGTAAAGGTACCCTCTAGTTCGACAACCCACACACATTTTTAAAAACATATACAATGATTACTAAACAATATCAAATAAAAAAAGCTTTTATAAATTGTAATCTTTTCCCCCTGTTCTTTAATCATTGAAATATCTGAGTTTCATTCAATAGCATGAATATGATACTGTAACGTGTATACCTGCGAAGAGTTCTCAGGGGATGCATTTTTCTCTTACTCTACCTGAGTTTATGATCTAATAATTTGACTATGTACAGTACAATAATTTTTCTTAAACCTATCTGGGTTTTTCTATTATCTTTAATTACAGAATATATGAGGTGGGCTGAATTCTAATGACTGGGTAACTCTTGCGCTTGGCATGCACGGTGTACCGTGCCCCAGGTTCCTACTGATAGCGGATACTACATGTAGGTGTTTCGTTCTTATTCAGTTCTACAGCCCCCAGTATCTCGCCTCAGTTCCCGGGATTCTTGTCACTGGTGCAATCCTATTTCTTTTTACCTTTTCTCTTATTCGTTGTTCTCACCTAAATTTCTCTTGCTCCTGCTTAACAGCAGCTCTGCATTCAAAAGACCCTGAAACTCTCAATGCGGTCTATTGTATACCCTTTAGACTAGTCTACTTCAAGGGAGGACAGGTTATTCCATTGTAACCTTACATCTGGGTCTTCTTTGCGTTTTCACAAATCATTACATCACCCACGCCTCTGATTTCATGCGTCCTGCATGTTTATTAAGATATTTAATATACATTTAACTTTTTTTTGTTTATCAAAGGTATAAGTAACACCTGGTTACAAAATGAAAGAAATGCAAACACATAGTCAGTTTAGTTTGATATACATGTAACATTCTAATCAGACCAAATGTACTCTTCAACTCTTTCAATGGTTTCTCCATTTTCTTGATATTTTCTTATTATTCTTATGATTTTCGCATGCTTTCTCCTATTTATTCAACAGGAATGTTGGTCTGTGTAGCAGCTTCCACTGTCTCAACTTGATTCTTACAACAGGAGGAGTGCGGATTCTCCACAGGTGCCTCCTTGTCTGGTCTAATACTAGTTGCTTCGTCTTCATTCTCCGCATCCTTGTCTTTTATTATTTCTTTCTTAACTACAGCACCAACCAGACCGTACCTGACACCCGAGCAGTCCAAGAAAGCAGTCCCCGGGACTGCTCTGGGATTGCTCTGCAACTGATCTGCGACCACTGTGGGACTGCTCTAGAAAGCAAACCCAGCAGTCCCTGGGACTGCTTTGTTCACCCATGCGTGAAAATGATTCTGAGTGACAAGAAAGCCCGACCCTTGTACATTCCAAATTTGCAGGTTTCACTTTGTACAGTAGTTTTGTTTACTTTCAACAGAGAAGTTGTAAAAGTAAAATCAAGAAGGATTTTCCAAAAATTTAATATGTTCGGTTAGTTACGGAAGAAAAATGGATACTGTACATTGGCAAATAATCACGATGGTTTTAATTTCATTATGTTCGCGATTCATCATTTTTCCGCGAAATTAAGCCCATAGTGAATGCTATCATTCGTTTTTAAAAACGTTTTAAATTCTTATACGAAATTTAAATTAATTCCTTGCAGCGTGAAATCAAAACCATCGCGATTGGTATTTTTTAAGAAATCGTGAATTTTTAACACCGTGGAATTAAAACGACTTACAGTATTTATATACGTCAACCGCCGATTTCGCACCATTGCAATGTAAAAGTAATTAGAAACAATAATTAAATGTTTGTAATGATAAAAAGTTGTTTTGCCAGTTTAAAAAAACGGAAGTCATCAAATTATTTTTTTTAAATCTGTGAATTTAACGTAAATGCAGGTGTTTGAAACTAAACAATTTATTTAATTATTTAAAGCCGTTAATTTACGTACTCAAAGTTTACATTATTCTTTGACCTAAAGAAGGAAACAACCACGTCATTATTTTTTTTTTTTTAAAGTATTCAAAGCTACATGCTGCACTGGAAATTGATTATTTTTAAACTGTAAATGGCCGCTATCACGAAAACAAAAATCAATGCCGACTTTTTTTACCGCTTCAAAATAAAACCTAACAAGCAAATTCAAAGAATTGTGGTCCCCGCCTTCGGTGTTTTAGTGGATGGGATGCCATTATTTATGGCTTCAATATTGTAACTGTCTTATTTGTGTATCCTATCTTATCTGCACATTAGACAAAAAAAAAAAGATAAAAATAAAAATAAATAAATTATTGAATAAATAACAGTTATAGCAAAGAATATAGCTTCTCAAAACTATATCAAACTTCAAGATCAAGATCATGAGGTCAAATATCATAATAAAATCCAAAAGGTCTTGTCACAAGTAATGCACATGTAAAAAAAAAAATATCAAAAACAGGAGTATACAATCGGAAAGTTCTTGAAACAGGTAATGCACATGTCAAATGTAAATGCCATATCGTCTCTCAATCAAAAGTTCTTAGCAATGTTAAAATTTTTGAAAAGTAGGTCAAACTTCAAGGTCAAGGTCATGGGATTAAAATCATAGTACATTTTGAAATGCTGGTCACAGCTGGTAATGCACTTGTCAAATATAATTGCCCTATCTTCGCTCCTTCAAAAGTTATTAACACTGACTAAATGTTTGAAAAATAGATCCAACTTTAAGGTCAAAGTCAGGGGTCAAATATCATAGCATATTTGGAAACATTTTGACACAGGTAATACACTTGTAAAATATGAAAGGCCTATCATATGTCATTCAAAAGTAATCAAAAAATAAAATTTTTGAAAATAAGGTCAAACATGAAGGTCAAGGTCAAGGAATCAAAAATCATAGCATGCTCAGAAACAACTTCTCACTGGTAATGCACATGTCAAATATGAAAGTCCTATCTCTTCTCAATCAAACGTTATAAGCAAAGATAAAAATTTCGAAAAGTAGGTCAAACTTCAAGGTCAAGGTCTCGGGGTCAAAAACCATAGTATTTTTTGAAAGGACTTGCCACAGGTAATGCACATGTCAAATATGAATGCCCTATCTCTTCTCAATCCAAAGTTATAAGCAAAGATACAATTTTTGAAAAGTAGGCCAAACTTGAAGGCCAAGGTCACGGGGTCAAAAATCATAGTGTATTTGGAAAGGTCTTGCCACAGGTAAAATACATATATAATATGAAAGCCCCATCTTTTCTCATTCAAAAGTTATGACCAATTTAAAGTAATGTTAAAATTTTTGAAAAGTAGGTCAAACTTCAAGGTCAAGGTCATGGAGTCAAAAATCATAGTATATTTAGAAAGGTCTTGTCACAGGTAATGTACATATGAAATATGAAAGCCTTATCTCTTCTCATTCAAAAGTTATGACCAAGGATAAAGTTTTTGTGACAGACATACTGACAGACGGACAGACTGACAAAAAAGACGAATGAGATTTAATGTCCCCTCACTTTCGCGAAAGCGGGGGACAATAATTAATTCATATAAAGACAATCTTTTTCTATGAAATAAAATAATTTATCTGACATTCTCCCGTCATATAAACAACATGAGCAATTGTATAATTATTTGTTGATTTTTTTCCGGATTAATTTTTAACTTATAAAAAGTTTTACAAAATATATGACATAATATTTTTAAATAAAAAATAAGGTTGAAAATATCGAAAGTGTTTTATATCTTATTTTTTGTGTACGTTTGAGAGAAAACATGATACACGTTACAACTGAATTGTCTGGCCAATTAAAGGCCATACATAGTGCATAAAATATGTAATCGCCTGGCTAAGGTTTCAAGCGCTTTTGGGCATGAAAAGCAGACAGTTCACGCGTGTTATTTGGGTATCATATTACACATCACTAACCATGCTAGTCAACAATGGCATTCATTTCGTTCTTCAGACTGCAAAACCCTTGTTTTAATAAATATGGTATACATGTATTTCAGGATTATTTAATTTTTAAAATATGAGGTAATCATTTGAATGATTTAAATGTACACTGATGTAAGGGCTCAGGAAATATTTTAATGAAATTGTTTTACGTTGCGTAAAGATTCTTACAATAATTAAATCGACAAGTCAATGAAAATGATAGCCAAATTATATTATTAGGCTAAATTTGATAAAGAATTTACTGTCATCAGATTCATGATATATTTTCTCAAGCTTCAACGGCAATGAAAAATGCATACAGAGTAATATGGGAATCGGCCTTGCTCTATAATTGTAGAATCTATTTCAAAGTCATTAAATTCTGGTCTTTCTTTTTCAGAAAGTAAGGCATTTTATTTAGCATATGATTAATTTTCTATAAAAAAAATATACGGTAAGGCCAAAATAAAAAATACCTTTGTTTCCCCTAACGCGACCGACCCACTTAAATCGTGCCGACTGAAAAGTTTTTTTAATAAGATTATTTAATTTTTTTTTTTTTTTTTTTATCAACTTTATAAAATACAATTTCATCAAAATCCGTTTTATATCAGAACGGCGACTTTTGTTTTACTCTCATTTGGTGTCCACAACATCTGGTCACAGAGGGTTAGTTCGTGTTATAAAACAATGGTGACGTATCAATCTTATTATATATCTTTAACTTATTAGAATCCTACACTCTTGAAACATCTCGTGAATTAATGTACCATGACTAAGGAGTGTTAGTTTGGTATTTACAAATGTGTTTTCTAAAATTAACGTACGTAGTACGCATAGCAAAGCCTGCCTCATGAGCAGATGAGGGGCGCTCCTTGTGAATACATATCAATAAATTTCACTGCATTTGATTCGTTTCGATCTAAGAAACAGTTCATGTATGATCCTATTTTTGCTATATAGGACCATAGAAGTTGTAAATATGTCTTTGTATGATTATTTAATCTCGATAAATATAATTCAGATGTCGTTTCTTTATTCCTTTTATCTATGGGGTATTAACTCCGTGACTATAAAATTAGATATATGAAACTTTAATCATTTTAGATATGATTTGGTTGAATTATATATTGTTTATACATGTACACTATTCCAGATAGTGTTGAACGGCTTCCTGAGACGTCCAGTTTATTTTTCTTTAGTTAGGCCCTTGAAAACAGGTTGTTTCTTTGCTTTCAAATACCTTTAAAAATTGTTGGGCCGTAGGAGGGCTCCTAATTTAGACTTTTACTCGGCACTTATGGCCATTGATCATTAAGCATCAGTAGGGGATCTTTTACGTGCCATCTACATGTATACTCCGACACTGGACCTACGTTTTTACGGTCTTATTCGACTGACCGGTCTCCACGTCCCACATCGGGACCTGTGACTTAGAATAAGCTCCTGAATTACGTCGTGACTCCAAACCGCAAGACTAGTAGAATTACTGCGCCACGCGAGGCCCTTGACATTTTGTAAGTACTGGAAGATCATAGAAGGTTTGAAAAATGTCCGATGGTTCAGTATTTGCAAATCTTGTGTTTTTGTAAATATTAGATTTCAATAAATTTACGCTGGCCTGAGATATTTCACAAGTTCAAATGAATAATATTTGTGAATAAACATGATAAATTTACCATACATGTTGCTTCATTTGTATGATGTTCGGTTTAAAAATTGGTTTCTTTTGTTCTTTCTTATTATAAAGATATTATTCAATTTTTCAGAATGTATTTCCAAAACTGCTGTCAGAAAAAAAAAAATAATTTACCTACCTACCGACCCAACTTGAGATTTTTGGGTCGGGTTAGGGGAAACAAAGATATTTTTAATGATGGCCTAACCATTATCAATAAGTCAAATTTAATAAACAAATTGGTTTTATTTGGTGCCAAATTAATATGCTACAGATGTAATTATTTAGTGTGAAAGTCTCTCATCTTTCTTTTTGTTGTTGTTGTTGTTGTTGTTGTTTATATACAGTAATTTTTGTTAATTATTCAGAAAATTGTCATATAAGAATTGTTTGTATGTTGTTTAACGTCCCTCTCTAGAATTTTTCACTCATATGGAGACGCCACCATTTGAAGCCCTTCACCGGTATATGGTGACGTCTCTATATGAGTGAAAAATTCTCGAATGGGACATAAAACAACATACAATCAATCAATCAATATTAATGTATTAATTGGTTTATCTATTTATTTATTTTATTTTACTCATTTATTTATTTATTTGTTTGTTTATTTATTTATTTTATTTTATTTTATTTATTCATGTATCATTTATTCCTTTGTCTATTTGTTCATACATTGTTGAGTGGGGGGGGGGGGGGGGGCTAATTACACTTATAACTTTAGACGTTGTGAAAACTATAAGACACATGGTTCGATGTTGAATGCTTCGAATTTAAACCTTATCATGATCCAGATATTTATAGACAAAATCTAGAACAATTAGATTTACCAAAGCAAAATGTCGAATCAGACGATGAAAACTCAGGAGATATAAATAATGAGTAAAATGCAGACCAGAATATTATGAATCAGGTAAAAGATACAGGTGACAATCAGGGTCAACAAAATGAACCAAATATAAATCAGGATCACAGGGAAAATGACGAGTTAATAGACTCGGGGCAAAGTTCAGTTGATGATTCTTCAGAGCCAGAACAATTTGATCCACAAAAAAAAGTGGAAATTTAAGAAATTTATAAAAAGGCCGTTTCAAGAATGGTAGACGGGAAATTTATGTTGAATGGGAAGATGTTCAAAGACTTGGGAACCAGATCATTGTTCTGATGATGACGATTGATAAAAAGTTCACTAAACTAGGAACGATAAGAAAAACATGTTTTAAGAGAAATCATTGATGTCTGTCAAGAAAAAAGTTCAATTTGCAATTGATTATGTATAATCAATACTCCTTTTAATGCCAAAACCTTTGAGTACTGCATTGAGTATTAAAGAATTAAAATGCCAAAACTGTGATGAACATGTACTTGCATTGTGGAAACATAAGACTAGGTACATGTTAAATTATTTTTCGTTTGAGTTAGTGACATTTTGTTTGTTTTCTAATTGAAAGAAATAGGGTATTATAGGGGATTTATATTTCAAATCTGTGTGTTGAATTCCTTTAAGGCTAGCCAATTTTAATTTCACATATTTAGAACAATTAAATAAATAAGGAAAAATATTATTTATTTGGTGTTGTTAACCCTCACCCTTGTTTAGAAATTACAAGTTATTATTGCTAGAAATCTGATTCATTCAGATCCCTCATATTATTATGCTCAATGAAAATTCATCTTTGCCCGAAACAAGAACGAACTGTACATAACTGTAAAATTCCCCATTTCTCAAAGGATTCCTCTTCAATTGTTTACCAGTTCCAACCGCAGAAAATGTTACCAAATATATGCAAGCAATCCAACTTTTATCTTTGTCAAATTATTTTGCTATAACAAATCATCACGATTACTTTGTCCCCTTAAGTATAGAGGATTTGCCACATTGTGTACAGGAATCTTTAGTGTTGTGCAATTTTAATGTACCTCTTAATCCTATTACCATTCCAGATTGCACCATGGCTTTATTTGCTAACAATATTAAACACGTAAAAGAGTTATGTAATTTTAGATATATCTCTACTTTGCTGAAGTCAGATATCATTGAACTCACATCTACCCAAGTTTTGTTGTATAACACCCCTACAGTTATTTTAGACTGTTCTAAAGAAAAGAAAGTATTGACAGGTTGTGCTTTTTGTATCATACAAATTCCCACTAGGTGTTTCCTAGCTACTGAAACTTTATTTTGCGCACACGGTTAGGAAATTGTTACCAATCGTCAGAAATTTTTTTCAGTCATACATCCAGTTAATTTGGCGTTATTACAGGAATTATTTGATGAATCAAAACTAGGCAACATTTTGGTTATTCTTTCTTTCTAGTCCAGTCAATATGTCTTTCCCTGATTTCAAATTTTATAACCATTCTATATCTGATGTCTAGGCAAATGATCAGAAAACCCATCTTAGTTTGAAGAAAATTGCAGCAGCTGTGAAAAAAGGTTAAGAGTTTTTTTAGAACTTTAGCTGAGCCTTTAGTAGATGGTCAAATTCAGATCCCAAATGCATGACCAAGTACAATACCGACCAGACACAACCTAACAGAAAGCGAACCAAAAGCGCACCCAGGGTTCGCTTTCTCCCAAGCGAACCCGGAGCGCACACCGAGCGAACCCGCTCGGACCCACAGCGAACGCCGAACGCGAACCACAAATTCAGGAGCGAACCCAGAAAGCAACGCGCGTTCGGTGTTGCGTAACAGAGCTGTCAATCAGGATTAGCAATAAGACGTCTTCACCATTCAGCGCGTCAACCAATCAGCATGCCAGTTTGTCATTCGATGTAAATAAAAACTATCATTAACATTATTTAAAAAAATTATTTTAATTTTAATTAGCCAGGTGGCATGTTATATTTACATATTTATTTTCTTTATTCTTTTTTCATTTTTAAAATCATTAATTTTTTAGACAATACGTACTTTAATGCATAAAAGGAAAAAAAAAGACAATAATGCATGGTTTTTACAATTGTTCCTAAAAAAAGTGATAAGAAAAAAATGACAAATTATAGTATTTCATCATCTCTAGATACTGCACAAGAACATGTACGTGCTTTCATTCAATTATTTTATTTTTATTATTCTAATTAACATTTTCGTTTAAGGAGGAATCAGTTTAATTTTGATTGGGATTGGTCCAAATATTAAAATAATTATTTTCCCTAAAATTTCTCAATTTCTTTTTAAAATATGATTGCCTAACATATTCTCCCTAGTTGTGAGTAGTTTTATGAAGATTTTAACCATAGGGTTAAAAACTATTCACAAATTATGTGTTTTATTTTCATAAATAATTTTTTATTTAAAAAAATTAAAATGTCTATCCAGCCTTTATTAACATATTTTATTAGACGTTCATATTATGCATTTATTAACAGCAAATTTTTAATCCTAAAGCATCTTATTAGCAAATAAAACTTTTTTTTTCATTTTCTCTGAAAAATAAGAAATAGAATTCGTATTAAATAATTAAGAGCTAATATGGCCTTTTAATGCTGAAACCACAACTTATCATGGATGTCTTAAAGGTCTATGAAATAAAATTTTGGTGTGGCATTCCTCCTTAAATCCAGATCACATCAAATTATTGATCTTCTTAATTGAAAATAAAAAATTAATAAAAATGTACAGCATAAATGTACATGTATGTCCAATCGTAAAATAGAAAAAAAATAAATGGAAAAAAAAAATTTGTTTAAAAAAAAAATAATGTAAAGCTTGATTTAAATACATGTATATAGGGAAAAATTATCTTGTCAATTCTAGTTGTCATACGTGTAGACCAAATGTTTGAAATTTCGTAACTACTTGCCAGTCAGTCCAAACACAACAAAAATGCTTATCACTTTCTTTCACGTCGATGTATATGTACAGGTGTAAATATACAAGAACCTCGTACATATACATGTACCAAATGTAGTATATAAAATTAATTTTATTTCACCAGATTGAATAGTTATCTTAAAAAATAAAATTAATTAAGAAAAACACTTTAAAAAGAACAGTAAAATAATGTTAGAAACTTAATTATTTCAGTAAAGAATAATAAGGAAATTAAATTATTAGGAATAAATTATTTTACCGTCTAATTTTGTTACTTTTTTTCACGGAAAACAATCCTAGAATAACATTGTTGTTTATTTTATTAAAAGGATATGATATATAAAAAGATTATTGGGCCAAGGTCAATTATACAGAATAAACAAATACAGTATAGCCAAATTCAGTGCTAATTAATGTGGAGATAAGCACGCTGGACCGCGGGGCGGCAGTTCCCACTTCGCCGTTGCTTGAATTACATCACTTCGACGATTCGGTCTTAAATGTATGTCTCAGGAATATTGTGTACGTTCTCATTGATTTCATTTGTGATTGCGCCATTTCCACCCAATGTAAGTAACCCCTCTTCTATTTAAACGAACAAATCGCATTCATCAAATATAAAGTTCAACTTATACGAGAAAATAAAATTCAAATTAAAACGAATCTCAGCAGGAAAATGAAATAATCAAGGAAAGTGAATCAGAAAACGTACTGGGAGAATCTTTGCTAGATTTCGAACCTTCTTTTACTGGCCTACAAAATCTTGGAAGCTCTTTATTATCAGAGGATGCCTTCGGAGACTCTTTACTCTCCGTGCCTGAAGAGCAGGAAGTGAATCAGTGTAACAGGATTTACAAGGACAAGTAAGTTTTCTTCATTATTTACTTGGTTTGAGGGAAACATGCGCGTTTTGTCATACTGTACTTAGCTTATGCACAAGATATTAGGGTTTTGTAGCATTTTATGAATAAAATTGGGCATTGAAAGAAGTTGAACCCCCCCCCCCCCCAAGCAAAATAGGATCTTCGAGTTGTAGAATTATGAGCTTTCCAAGTTTTGTTTTGTTTTGTTTTGTTTTTGTTTTTGTTTTTTTTTTTTTTTTTTGGTTTTTTAGTCAAGCTGAGTTTTTTTTTCTCTGGTACCCTCCCACTTTGAAAAAACGATGCTACGTCCCTGATAATGGATTTGTCTTTGAAAATTAAGCTTTTGTTTAATTAAATTTGGAGGAGACTTATGAGGCATTCTGATGCAAGTCTAATTAATGTGTATTTATTGACCATTACATGTATTTATGCTACATGTTCTGAGGGAAAAAACATGAATAAATGAAATTGCCTCCATAACTTTTAATTTAGATATAAACTACCTGTTTTACATAAGGAATGTCTTCCTATGTCTGAGTTAAACTTGCATTTAGCGAATAATTTGACATCAAACTTTCCTTTCCGTCCCGCTTTCCATTCCGTTTTCCGTTCCGCGTTTTAGAAACACCCAACTTTCAGACGCCCACAGGCCTATACCAAGACATGTCAAAATTTTCTTTGATATTTCATCTAACAATGAAGTAAACTAAATGTAAATGTAAAATTTTTACAATTTACAAAATTTTCACAAAGACTGAAATTATTTGCCTATAAAATATCGTATATACACTAAAGAGGATGAAAAGAATCATTCTCTCATACTTTGACAAAAATTTTCGACATGAGTGGGTTTCTCTTTCATGTTTTTGAAAGTAAACCCTAAAAGTTTACAAAAACGTGAAAGAAAGACCCACTATACCTTTAAAAGTACATTTTATGACAAAACATACGCATATTTCCGAGAAATAAGTCAAGGGTCATATCACAAACAGGATTTAAATGCCACATCATCAAAAGCTGTGAGGCGTAGTGGTTAGTGTGTTATTCTCAAAGCAATATGACAATCCAGATTTTTGTTTCTGGGGTTCGAATCCCGCGATTGCCATTTTTTTTAATTAAAAGAATATTTTTTTCGAGATTTCATTTTCATCAGAAAAGTTTTTATTTATCACTATTACATAACTCTCAATGATTAGAGCTTCACTTTAAAGTGAAATATCCCTCTGCTCCTAATTTCACCATTTTTTTTTTAATTCCTAACATTTATTTTATCAACAACAATAGCATTAAGATTCAAATGGAAAAGAGTTTGATGTATGAAGCGTTTTTAAAATGCCATTAAAGACAGCGCTCTTATTACAGTCATAGCAACAAACAGGACATACTACTAGATACTTGTAAGCTTTATTAAGACCAATTTTGGACCATTGAGAGCATACAAAATAAAGTGTCGTTTACTGATTTTTGACTTGGCTCGCGGAGAGAGCTGATTCCTTGTCGTCGTAGCTGTAAAAAATTATTACTCATTCATAAAGGTGATTCATACGCCAAATATGATAGTTCTAGCAAAAAATGCTTTTGTTTTAGTGATTGCATAAACTTAGGAGGTTTAAACAGTATAAAATTTCATATTGTAACATTATTTATGTCTTTATCATTTTTAAAGAAAAATTCAATTAAATATCCGTACAATGTACAATTACTGCGTATGAATATACATGTATGTGGAAGCATGTTAGGCAGATCTAATCTTCCTATCTGAAGTTTATTTATCATTGACCTACATGTAGATTACTCCCTAACACACACACCTGCTGCTCTCTTTTACTGCAGCTAGTGTGCTTGAAAAATTTATTTTTAGAATCCAGGTTTGCAGTGTGAACCATTAACCTAATTACTTCATAACTGTTACTTTTTCTCCCTTTTTTAACATGACCACCCTCCCCTTTTTTGTTTCTTAATGGAACACTGAGATCTATTTAGAGTTATGATAATTATAATTAAAAAAAACACTAAAATGAAGTCTTTTTAAGAATTCAGTTGACTTAAAAAGATGGGAGATAAACCCTTAAATTTTATTTACTTTTGGAGGTTTGGGGTAAATTGAGGCCCTATCAAATTTAAGCAGATGCATTTAGATCACTATTCAAAATGTTGAATTTTTTGTCACATTATGTAATCTTTTTTGTGTATTTACAAACCCAGACTTTAAATAAATTAAAAAATCTCATGTGAGATGGCATTGAAGCCCTTAATTTTTTAACTGAACGTGGAAACCTGATATTCAATCCGTTTAGATGCAATATAAACTGAATATAAGATATGGTCCCCAGTTGTATGAAAAATCTCATTAAACTCGTGCGAATCGAGCCACCTGCATAGATTTCTTAAGCAACGGCTGTTCCATCCATTATGCATACAATGATATATACATCTATAATACAATATTTAACAAATTTAATTTACTTTGAATGTTTTTTTTTTTTAAAACGATATAAATATAAACAATAAAATGTCTTTCTTTGTTTATTAGTACGGGAATTAACGTCGCAGCTATGGCAGAAAAAAAATTACATTAAATATATGACTGCCGTCATTAGAAAAGGACCCTTAAGGTCAAAATTTCACAAATTGACTTTTTGATAAATTTTGATAGCCTGACTCTATCTTAATACAAATATACATCAATTTTTAAAATATCTCACGTTTTTAGTATTTTATGAGCATTTTAGTGAGGTCGTTTCAAAACAACGTTAACGTTATTTACTGAATAATGACGTCGGATGCGTCAAACATTCTTTAAAACTACATTTTTTTTAAATAACCTTTATCGGTTTGAAACATATAAACTTGAGAATTTATTTTTTTCCAAGCAACTAGTATGTGATTATTCATGAGGGAAGTCGCATACTATTTTCATACTATATTAGAGCAGATTTAGTAGTCTTGTAAAGGGAGGAGTGGGGGTCTAGACAGGATCTAGGAACGGTTTTTATTCAGTCGAAAAATTAATTCTTGTTGAATTCCCAACAGTGTATTCTTTCTATAATTAATACTCTAGCTTATTTTATAAAAGATATAAAGTACTTGTAATAGTAAAATATATATTTAAAAAAATCTATATAGATTTCCCAGAGGGGCACCTCGTTCAATTAAAGCGGGGCATCCCCTCGCAAAATAGCACATCGATCCCGATATAAAAAAATATATTTTCACAGAGGCACATAATGATGTCAAGGATTGTTTTAGGGACGTTTATTCAGTACATGAAAGTTTAAATTTTTTGTCAACTTCTTACTTTCTTAAGTAAATCACACTTAATCAAAAGCGGTTATAAATATTTCTATACTTTTGTTTTATTTTGAGGCAGCCGTGCCCTCGACGCTACTGCTTTATCACTTGAACACATCAATTATCGTTCATCATTTCCTAAAAGAGCCGTTAATTTAAAACAACACAACCAAACAAACATTATCGTTTACGTATATATTGATTAATTTGATCAAAGAGATGCTTGTACTGCTCAAATATATATTCATACTAAACAGACTTTTCTGAGCGAAATGAAATACGGTTGCATTACATTTTTTAAGAAATCTATTAGAAATTGAAACCGAATATCTTGCGAGACTTAACAAGCCCGTAGAATGAAGGGGGGGGGGGCAGAGGGGGCCTGCCCCAACTTTTTCTGAGTATAGTAATTTGCTATAGCAAATTTTCCTTTTATAGGTGCTCCCCCCCCCAATTTTGATTTTTGTTGTAATGTGGAGCACTGGCAAATTCCAGGATTTTTACAGATAAGGTTTTCTTTTTTTCTGCTTGTCAGATTATTTTAAGAAGCCCCCCCCCCCCGGCCCCCAACACCACACTCTTGAGTCAGTGTGGGTATTTATTATTATTATTATTTTTTTTTTTTTGCTTGTCATATTTTTGGAGGAAGCCCCCCCCCCAACTTTTGAAACTGTAGCTACGGTCCTGCTTGAATATATGTATTTTAACATAATTAAGGTCCTCTGATCATCTTCCTCTGTGGTATCAGCTAACCTGACACCTAAGCTTTCATATATTTCGGTGCGATGAAATGTACATAAAATTATATTCTTAAACAAGAATTAAATATTACCTCCAATACACATGTTTATACTTTTTTGTATATGAGGCGATTCGGTTTAGCAATATCCCATTGAATGTTTGCAACTCTACCACTCTAACTTGACCTTCATAGGCGACTTAGTATCTGATTTTGTCTTGAAATCTAAAGATAAATTATACAAACCATTTCTTCCTAGTTATTGTTTCAAAAAATAACAATTTGTCAAAATCTCGAAATTAAAGAACATGACTCTTATTTTTGCCTGTAACCACACCACTGAAATAGCAATATTTTTTTTTCTTTAAAATCAGAAAGATGTATGTGCTTGTTTAATCCTCTTCCTTCAGTATCCCGACATCAACGGAACTTTCAAAAAAAATGTTGAGATATCCGGGGTATCGAGATATCAGAGCTGAGACTCGACGTCCAAGATTTCCACACGCAATGTGACTAATTTATCACATACAAATGTACATGAATTCAGCAGTTCGCTCGAAACATCACCAGTGTTAATTTCTTTTCATCTTTCTCAAAATGAAGATTTCTTGATTGTTTTTGTTGTCTTACGACTTGTTGTTGATATTTTTGAACATTTTCTTAACATTTGAATATGACACCCATAAACACTTGTTACTAATCTATCAGTGATTTATTCTCAAAAGATGTCGCCATTTCAACATTTATCAGACGTTTGTAATTTCTTGACAGCCTAATCTATTGTTTAATCTGTTGTTTCTTCTGTTTCATAAATATTTTAATCCTAATATCACCGTCGATGTAATTGTTATTTTCTTCAGCATTGATCATAATGCTTTTGGAAAAAGTCCACATTAGCTGCATTTATTTCTTAAACATATTGCAATAAATTTCAAGTCAGCTTTTATCGGAACAATTTAAGAAAATTCATACGATAGTATTTTGTATCAGACACTGCTTTTTAAAAATGTATTTATATGATCATTTCAAAATGTGTTTTTTTATCACAATTTATTTTTTGCAAAATTTGCGTGGCATACCCCTCTTCCGTTTTTCCCTTTAGCAAATTCTCTTGATGTTAATTTAGCAAAGAATTTTATATATATATATATATAAATATATATAAATATATATATATATATATATATATATATATATATATATATATATATATATATATATATATATATATATATATATATATATATATATATATAATGGTCGTTTGACCCCCTCTCTCATTCGTTGTTTTAGTAGGAGGTTCGAATCTCCCATGATATCAGTATCTATAGCCCCCTCCCCCCAAAAAAGATAGGTTCTCTTTTTTAGATTGAAATTTTACCGATTCATGCTTTTTTCATTCGCATTCATTTTTTTCTTTTTTTCTTTGATTTTCAATGATCTCTGCCCCCCCCCCCCTTCTCCCTCAAACACACATTTGGATATCGACGCTTCTCCCTGAGGTGGTCTAACTGCGCATATCGATATGATTAACTAGGAATCAAAATTAAAATGACTAAATACGAGGGCTGTTTGGAAATTATTGAAACATTGTGTATATTCTTCTTTGTAATGAACGTCTTTCAGTGAAAATTTGATATACGTTTAACAAACACTAAGAATTTATAAAAGCAAAAAATATTTAACAATTTTTTTTTCTTCTTTTCAATGGTACATGTATATTAATGTATCAATGGTAGGGGTACCCGGCGCAGTCACGAAATGAGTTATTGAAAATATGTAACACCAACGTTCAAACTCCCGGTGGACCCACAGTAAGAGCGAAAATAATTCAACTTATGTATATAATTTTTCAATTTTATTTTGACTACATTTTGTGCAAGTTTATTAGAATTTCGTTCAGAAATACGGAGATCATAAATAAATTCAAGCGCAACATAGAAATCTGAGAAGGACGACAAAATGGATTTTGACGTCAAGGCGGCGCAGCGGACATGCATAAAATTTTGTGTAGCGCTAATTCTTTTCCAGACTGAACGACCTGCTAAAACAATAACAATGAGAAAAAAAAGCCATGTCTAAAGGTTTTATTTTTTCATTGATATATATTTTTTTCTTAAAAATAATTCAACCAGAGTAAAAACAAAAGCTTCGGATGACCATCAATTATTACGGACTAAATAACGTTGATCCGTGTTGCAAAAATCGGTACTGCACGATGCACTAGTAAACCTGTATATAACACGTCATGTAATTTATTTTACACTGGAGTAGCAAGAGCACACATTTTATTTATTTTTTTTTTAAAGAATCGTTTAAGAAAAGAGACATTTGACTTTTAGAATTTTATATGTGATAACAGAGAAAGAATTAAGAGTAAACGATCGTTTCACAAATGCGAAAACATCTCCGGTTGACTCGACGTTAAAATGACGTAGCTCCAGATAGACATAATATAATTTCACGGGAACTTGTCTAATTGTCCTATAAATTAGAAATTTTGCACATTTGTTTTATTCGTTCTTTATGAAATGTTGACGAATTTTTATGAATTTATCTCTGTCCTTTATGGAGTAAAAGTAAACGTCTCAATAATTTCGGAACAGCCCTCGTACATTTTACACGAAGGTATTTCTTTTTATGTATATGTGCATTGATCTCTCTTTCTCTCTCTGAAAAAAATATACGTGTATGTAGAATACCATTTAATATTAAGACTTAGTCTACTGAATATGAGTCAAATTTAAACTTTTGCAAATTGCTCAGAAAACACATATACCGTATCTTTAGCCACGCATCATATATACACATCGCCATAAATCGTCGTAATTAACAATGCGTTCAATGTCGCGTTTAGCTTAATTATGTGATATATGCTTAAACAGAATAATTAATAAATGCATGAACTAGTGTGTAATTATATTATTTATTAAAACTTTCCGCATCATATTTCATATGATTTAATGTTTTTCTTGTAACACCTGGAAATCCAATTTTATTTCGTATTCACAAAACGTAGTCGACAGAAACTACTTCCATGTTTACACTACCGCCTTTGACGTCGTTTTCTGCGCATTGTGACGTCAAAAGATAAGGGACCTTTTCTCATGACGGCAGTCATATATATTTTTTCTGCAACAGCTGCGACATTAATTCCCGTACTAACAACCAAAGAAAGCATTTTATTGTTTAAAATATTGAACTATTTTTCTCTTTCACGAAATATTGCGATTTCGTGATGATACGATAAAAAACAGAGTAAAAGTTAAATTATCAAATGAAAAAATGTTACAAAACTGTTTAATTTACTATAAACAAATGGAATGATTTGATATTGATTATTATTTAGTTAATACTGCGATTTCCAAAATTTACAGTAATAAAAAAGTGTTGGAAAGTTTTAAATTTATACAATTGTGTGAATATATTTGTACTAGGTTTCGAAGTCTTGCAGAACAGCGATTAAATACACGTCATCGACTCCTGTGAAAAACGAAAACCAATATGGGACTGATGTTGAGATGGAAACAACAGTAAGTAGACAAACATTTAATGTTAAGTTTTACAGGTTTTTAAGTTTTGTCTTAAGTTAATATGTGTCCCTTTTCAAGTTAATATTTGGTATACACATTGATTTTTTAATGTCAATTTGTTCTCAAATTAATCCCTATACTTCTTTTAGATTTTTTTTTTATGTAACAGCTTATAGCAAACTACAATATATTGCAAACTTTATATATGAAGGGAGGAATTTCAACAACATAAATTTCTTTAAGGAAAATTTTGTTAAAATAATGTATCATGGAGGAATGTTTGCTCTGTATAGAAATCATTCCAGGAGTGGAATGGGGGATTTTAAATGACTAGATTAAATATTCTAGGGGAATCTTAATTTTTTTTTAAATTCTGGTTTTAGTTCCCCTGAGCCCAACGCTCAAATGATCTAATTCTTATCACATTTTATCCGGTTTCCGCCTGTCTGTCTGTAAACATTTCACATTTTAGACTTTCACTCAACAACCACTAGGTCAAAGTTGCCGCAAAGCAATTTTGGGTAGAGGCAATTAAAACTTTTGATTTAAGGAGGTTGGATCCTGACATTAAAAGTGATGAGAATTTTTTATTAAGTATATTTTTAGAATTTATACACATAGCTTAATTAAAAATCAAAACAAAAAACTGGGGTCAATGCGCTTCTTTTGGCGTTACAGAGCATTTAGTTTGACCTTTTTGCACTGTAAAAACGTCTTACACATAAATCAACTTTTTAAGTTTTTCCTCCGATATTTTTTATTCAAATAAGTTATGGGAACAAACACAGTTTTATTTCATCTTGAATAGACCCATTAAAATTTTTGACAACGAAAAATTTTTTAAAATTACTCCGCACATTCAATTATTTGACCTTTTTGCACTAAAAAAATTTCATTTTGCTAGCATTACAAATTTAACAAGCAAAAAACTAATTTAAAAGTAATGACATTTTACTGAATTTAAGAAGAATGGTTAAAAGTATCTTGTATATTCAGAAAAGAAAGTTAAAAGTTGGGGTCTGTGATATTAATTTTTAGATATTACTAAAATAGTGCTAATTTTGAGCTTAAATTAGGGCTATTTTTTTTCTTGATTTTCACAATATATATTTGATTTACTTATCAAATATGATGATTGAATTCATGACAGTTTATTAAATATATAATTTAGGACCAGTATAAAACAGTTCACTGCACAAAATAACTCTGTGTGCAGACTGCATGTAAAAATAGGAATCCAAACTTAACATACTTTAAATACTTCGAAAGAGAAAAAAATGATCATTTTCTTCTAAAAAACTTTCCACCACAAAATATAGTTCCTCACTTAATGCTTTTGGTATGGCATTTAATCATGGAGTCTTAACTGAATATAGTTTATTTGGCATTGTAGAATCCAAATTTATTGTAAGAATTAAAGCATTACGCAGATTTTTTTAAATATAGGTTAAAATAAAAATCTGCTCAAAAGCTCAGGAGCGAACCTCGTTAAAGAGCACACACCTTCTTCCAAAGAGAGAAAATTAAGGATAAGAGAAATAAAATAACATCTTTAAAAAAAATCTTTTTCTCAAGAGCCACCCAGCCAGAAAGGATGGAACTTATGTGAAAGCATCTGCAGGTTTTGCTGCTTAATTTTTAATGTCGTCCAAATTATGATTCGGGGGGGGGGGGGGGGGCACTACAAGCTATCTATTCTAAACATAGACATATAAGGAATCATCAAAAATATTCCTTATCTAAAGAACAACTTCACTACAAGAGTTTAAATTTATTTTATAGATTATATGATATGTATGTGGAACAAAACATGAATATATAAACGCTGTTTACGTTATTAAATTACTATTTGGGTGATTTTTTTTTTTTTTTGGGGGGGGGGGTTTAAAGGCCAGCGATATGTACATGTATATACAACATGAAGTTATACGCCACGTGTACCCTTCTGAAGCTTTTGCGTTCTTTTATGCCTTTGATACTCTGTATTTTAAATACACGTACTAGTATGTTGTCATTGTAAGACTACCTATATATTAACGATAAAGGTTTCCTTAAACATGGTAAAAAAATCAACTGACAGAATTTTTAATCAAGGTCCGAAAATCAGCAAATTCTATATTACTGAATAAGTGTTCAAACTAAAAACGCTTGGTGCGCATTAACAAGAATTGGATGCTTTGCACATGATATTGACTCATAACCATGTATTAATGACCAGAATAGTAGTGTCTGTAGTCTAGTGCAATAAATATACAGAGTTGTCTATAAAAATATACAAATTGATCTGATGTAAGGGATGGGATTGGGAGGTTGGATGGGGATAAAATCAATCAGAATATTGTGCATGAAACATTATGCTATAAATTTGGTCATTTTTTGTAATATTTTTTTTCACAGGAATTATATGTTCTAGAGTGCTGTAGCATAGCTGGATAGAGTACTACTTTCGAAGAGGCGCAATGCGATTTGTCTTTTGAGAGTAGTTTTGAAAATACATTTAATCCCAATGAAAAACTGTCATCAAGGACAAAGAAAACATCAGGTGTGTAAAGGTCTTTGCCATCTGAATGGTAGTCATTTTTAACTGTATATTCATGGAAAAAAAATCATTTCATAAAGACACTTTTTAATTTATTTAATGAAACATATCGTGTATTGAAGTTTACATATACGTGCTATTTTGTTTAATTCTTGTGAAAACATTATCAAACCAGCAAAAGTTGCTAAAGAAAGCCTTATCAACTGCCGTGAACTGCCTCATAAGATTATGAAGCTGCAAATTGTCCTGTCTTTCAGGAATATTAGTTGATTTTGTGAAGCGAGAAAGAACAAAAGTCTGGACAAAGAATTTTGAAGGCAGGGTAGAATGGTTCTCTGATAAGTATTCAGAGGCCATTAATAAAGAAAAATCAATAAGATTTACAGCTGAAGATGGAAAACAAATATGCTCAAAATGTTTTCAAAACTTGTACAGACTTGATAAGTTCTATTACAAATACGTTGCCAATTTTGAGCATGGTGCAGTTTCAGCAGGATATCGGAATATTAAAGAACATCACACAACAACAGAGAAAGCAATAGAATGGATGAGTGATTTTGCTTTGTTTCATGGGGATCAGATGCCTGACAACGAGGTTATTCTTTTGGCTTACAAAACTAGAAAAATAGACATTTATAACCAGTATGTTGAAGAAGAAATCGAAAAAATGCAACGAAGTGTCTCCAAGGCAAACTTTTACAAAATCTGGAAGAAGAAATTTCCACATCTGAGGATAAAACAGGTAAAACTGCAATATACTGTGCCTTTAAATGAATCTTTTCTGCAAATAATTTAATTTAGAATTGAGAACATTTCAAGAAACTTTGTATACAAATTTCAAAATACATATATCCTTACTTATCCATAAAAACTAGAAATTCAAAATGACTTTAAGACTAGTATAGAGCCAATTTAATTTAATACATTGTTTCCTCAGAAACCATATCACAAATTACATGTACATAAGTATATAGAAAATGTACACTTAATGTTCTGTAAATGTACAAGATACTTTATTTACTGGCATTTACAATTCAGCATTTCTTGTACTGCTTTTTGTTCACATATCCAAGCTCTGGCTAATGCTTGATTTAAAAAAAAATACAATGTATATCATTTAATTGTAACACTCAAACGCGTAATTAAGGTTTGCACTGTTCAGATGAAAAGGAATTTTTTGTTCTTTGATAATTATATCAACTCCTTAAAATAAGTTTGCTAGCATTACTGTAACAG